>NW_028227279.1:3502323-4102323 GCF_978045245.1 Mus caroli | reverse complement strand
CACTGTGCATTTCTTATATTCTAAGTTTTTCAGTGCAACTCACTCATATACTATGTACTACACTGTGCGTTTATTATATTTTAAGTTTTTCAGTGCAACTCACTGATATACTATGTACTACACTGTGCATTTCGTGTAATGCGGGTTTTTCAGTAAATTCTAAGTTTTTCAGTGCAACTCACTCATATACTATGTACTACACTGTGCGTTTCTTATATTCTAAATTTTTCAGTGCAACTCACTCATATACTATGTACTACACTGTGCGTTTCTTATATTCTAAGTTTTTCAGTGCAACTCACTCATATACTATGTACTACACTGTGCGTTTCTTATATTCTAAGTTTTTCAGTGCAACTCACTCATATACTATGTACTACACTGTGCGTTTCTTATATTCTAAGTTTTTCAGTGCAACTCACTCATATACTATGTACTACACTGTGCGTTTCTAATATTCTAAGTTTTTCAGTGCAACTCACTCATATACTATGTACTACACTGTGCGTTTCTTATATTCTAAGTTTTTCAGTGCAACTCACTCATATACTATGTACTACACTGTGCGTTTCTCATATTCTAAATTTTTCAGTGCAACTCACTCATATACTATGTACTACACTGTGCGTTTCTTATATTCTAAGTTTTTCAGTGCAACTCACTCATATACTATGTACTACACTGTGCGTTTATTATATTCTAAGTTTTTCAGTGCAACTCACTCATATACTATGTACTACACTGTGCATTTCTTATATTCTAAGTTTTTCAGTGCAACTCACTCATATACTATGTACTACACTGTGCGTTTATTATATTTTAAGTTTTTCAGTGCAACTCACTGATATACTATGTACTACACTGTGCATTTCGTGTAATGCGGGTTTTTCAGTAAATTCTAAGTTTTTCAGTGCAACTCACTCATATACTATGTACTACACTGTGCGTTTCTTATATTCTAAATTTTTCAGTGCAACTCACTCATATACTATGTACTACACTGTGCGTTTCTTATATTCTAAGTTTTTCAGTGCAACTCACTCATATACTATGTACTACACTGTGCGTTTCTTATATTCTAAGTTTTTCAGTGCAACTCACTCATATACTATGTACTACACTGTGCGTTTCTTATATTCTAAGTTTTTCAGTGCAACTCACTCATATACTATGTACTACACTGTGCGTTTCTAATATTCTAAGTTTTTCAGTGCAACTCACTCATATACTATGTACTACACTGTGCGTTTCTTATATTCTAAGTTTTTCAGTGCAACTCACTCATATACTATGTACTACACTGTGCGTTTCTCATATTCTAAATTTTTCAGTGCAACTCACTCATATACTATGTACTACACTGTGCGTTTCTTATATTCTAAGTTTTTCAGTGCAACTCACTCATATACTATGTACTACACTGAGCATTTCTTATATTCTAAGTTTTTCAGTGCAACTCACTCATATACTATGTACTACACTGTGCGTTTCTTATATTCTAAGTTTTTCAGTGCAACTCACTCATATACTATGTACTACACTGTGCGTTTCTTATATTCTAAGTTTTTCAGTGCAACTCACTCATATACTATGTACTACACTGTGCGTTTCTTATATTCTAAGTTTTTCAGTGCAACTCACTCATATACTATGTACTACACTGTGCGTTTCTTATATTCTAAGTTTTTCAGTGCAACTCACTCATATACTATGTACTACACTGTGCGTTTCTTATATTCTAAGTTTTTCAGTGCAACTCACTCATATACTATGTACTACACTGTGCATTTCGTGTAATGCGGGTTTTTCAGTAAATTCTAAGTTTTTCAGTGCAACTCACTCATATACTATGTACTACACTGTGCGTTTCTTATATTCTAAGTTTTTCAGTGCAACTCACTCATATACTATGTACTACACTGTGCGTTTATTATATTCTAAGTTTTTCAGTGCCACTCACTCATATACTATGTACTACACTGTGCGTTTATTGTATTCTAAGTTTTTCAGTGCAACTCACTCATATACTATGTACTACACTGTGCATTTCTTATATTCTAAGTTTTTCAGTGCAACTCACTCATATACTATGTACTACACTGTGCGTTTATTATATTTTAAGTTTTTCAGTGCAACTCACTGATATACTATGTACTACACTGTGCATTTCGTGTAATGCGGGTTTTTCAGTAAATTCTAAGTTTTTCAGTGCAACTCACTCATATACTATGTACTACACTGTGCGTTTCTTATATTCTAAATTTTTCAGTGCAACTCACTCATATACTATGTACTACACTGTGCGTTTCTTATATTCTAAGTTTTTCAGTGCAACTCACTCATATACTATGTACTACACTGTGCGTTTCTTATATACTAAGTTTTTCAGTGCAACTCACTCATATACTATGTACTACACTGTGCGTTTCTTATATTCTAAGTTTTTCAGTGCAACTCACTCATATACTATGTACTACACTGTGCGTTTCTAATATTCTAAGTTTTTCAGTGCAACTCACTCATATACTATGTACTACACTGTGCATTTCGTGTAATGCGGGTTTTTCAGTAAATTCTAAGTTTTTCAGTGCAACTCACTCATATACAATGTACTACACTGTGCGTTTCTTATATTCTAAGTTTTTCAGTGCAACTCACTCATATACTATGTACTACACTGTGCGTTTCTTATACTCTAAGTTTTTCAGTGCAACTCACTCATATACTATGTACTACACTGTGCGTTTCTTATATTCTAAGTTTTTCAGTGCAACTCACTCATATACTATGTACTACACTGTGCGTTTCTTATATTCTAAGTTTTTCAGTGCAACTCACTCATATACTATGTACTACACTGTGAGTTTCTTATATTCTAAGTTTTTCAGTGCAACTCACTCATATACTATGTACTACACTGTGCGTTTCTTATATTCTAAGTTTTTCAGTGCAACTCACTCATATACTATGTACTACACTGTGCGTTTATTATATTCTAAGTTTTTCAGTGCAACTCACTCATATACTATGTACTACACTGTGCGTTTCTTATATTCTAAGTTTTTCAGTGCAACTCACTCATATACTATGTACTACACTGTGCGTTTCTTATATTCTAAGTTTTTCAGTGCAACTCACTCATATACTATGTACTACACTGTGCGTTTCTTATATTCTAAGTTTTTCAGTGCAACTCACTCATATACTATGTACTACACTGTGCGTTTAATATATTCTAAGTTTTTCAGTGCAACTCACTCATATACTATGTACTACACTGTGCGTTTCTTATATTCTAAGTTTTTCAGTGCAACTCACTCATATACTATGTACTACACTGTGCGTTTCTTATATTCAAAGTTTTTCAGTGCAACTCACTCATATACTATGTACTACACTGTGCGTTTCTTATATTCTAAGTTTTTCAGTGCAACTCACTCATATACTATGTACTACACTGTGCATTTCGTGTAATGCGGGTTTTTCAGTAAATTCTAAGTTTTTTAGTGCAACTCACTCATATACTATGTACTACACTGTGCGTTTCTTAAATTCTAAGTTTTTCAGTGCAACTCACTCATATACTATGTACTACACTGTGCGTTTCTTATATTCTAAGTTTTTCAGTGCAACTCACTCATATACTATGTACTACACTGTGAGTTTCTTATATTCTAAGTTTTTCAGTGCAACTCACTCATATACTATGTACTACACTGTGCGTTTCTTATATTCTAAGTTTTTCAGTGCAACTCACTCATATACTATGTACTACACTGTGCGTTTATTATATTCTAAGTTTTTCAGTGCAACTCACTCATATACTATGTACTACACTGTGCGTTTATTATATTCTAAGTTTTTCAGTGCAACTCACTCATATACTATGTACTACACTGTGCATTTCTTATATTCTAAGTTTTTCAGTGCAACTCACTCATATACTATGTACTACACTGTGCGTTTATTATATTTTAAGTTTTTCAGTGCAACTCACTGATATACTATGTACTACACTGTGCATTTCGTGTAATGCGGGTTTTTCAGTAAATTCTAAGTTTTTCAGTGCAACTCACTCATATACTATGTACTACACTGTGCGTTTCTTATATTCTAAATTTTTCAGTGCAACTCACTCATATACTATGTACTACACTGTGCGTTTCTTATATTCTAAGTTTTTCAGTGCAACTCACTCATATACTATGTACTACACTGTGCGTTTCTTATATTCTAAGTTTTTCAGTGCAACTCACTCATATACTATGTACTACACTGTGCGTTTCTTATATTCTAAGTTTTTCAGTGCAACTCACTCATATACTATGTACTACACTGTGCGTTTCTAATATTCTAAGTTTTTCAGTGCAACTCACTCTTATACTATGTACTACACTGTGCATTTCGTGTAATGCGGGTTTTTCAGTAAATTCTAAGTTTTTCAGTGCAACTCACTCATATACTATGTACTACACTGTGCGTTTCTTATACTCTAAGTTTTTCAGTGCAACTCACTCATATACTATGTACTACACTGTGCGTTTCTTATATTCTAAATTTTTCAGTGCAACTCACTCATATACTATGTACTACACTGTGCATTTCGTGTAATGCGGGTTTTTCAGTAAATTCTAAGTTTTTCAGTGCAACTCACTCATATACTATGTACTACACTGTGCGTTTCTTATATTCTAAATTTTTCAGTGCAACTCACTCATATACTATGTACTACACTGTGCGTTTCTTATATTCTAAGTTTTTCAGTGCAACTCACTCATATACTATGTACTACACTGTGCGTTTCTTATATTCTAAGTTTTTCAGTGCAACTCACTCATATACTATGTACTACACTGTGCGTTTCTTATATTCTAAGTTTTTCAGTGCAACTCACTCATATACTATGTACTACACTGTGCATTTCGTGTAATGCGGGTTTTCCAGTAAATTCTAAGTTTTTTAGTGCAACTCACTCATATACTATGTACTACACTGTGCATTTCGTGTAATGCGGGTTTTTCAGTAAATTCTAAGTTTTTCAGTGCAACTCACTCATATACTATGTACTACACTGTGCGTTTCTTATATTCTAAGTTTTTCAGTGCAACTCACTCATATACTATGTACTACACTGTGCGTTTCTTATATTCTAAGTTTTTCAGTGCAACTCACTCATATACTATGTACTACACTGTGCGTTTCTTATATTCTAAGTTTTTCAGTGCAACTCACTCATATACTATGTACTACACTGTGCGTTTAATATATTCTAAGTTTTTCAGTGCAACTCACTCATATACTATGTACTACACTGTGCGTTTCTTATATTCTAAGTTTTTCAGTGCAACTCACTCATATACTATGTACTACACTGTGCGTTTCTTATATTCTAAGTTTTTCAGTGCAACTCACTCATATACTATGTACTACACTGTGCGTTTCTTATATTCTAAGTTTTTCAGTGCAACTCACTCATATACTATGTACTACACTGTGCATTTCGTGTAATGCGGGTTTTTCAGTAAATTCTAAGTTTTTTAGTGCAACTCACTCATATACTATGTACTACACTCTGCGTTTCTTAAATTCTAAGTTTTTCAGTGCAACTCACTCATATACTATGTACTACACTGTGCGTTTCTTATATTCTAAGTTTTTCAGTGCAACTCACTCATATACTATGTACTACACTGTGAGTTTCTTATATTCTAAGTTTTTCAGTGCAACTCACTCATATACTATGTACTACACTGTGCGTTTCTTATATTCTAAGTTTTTCAGTGCAACTCACTCATATACTATGTACTACACTGTGCGTTTATTATATTCTAAGTTTTTCAGTGCAACTCACTCATATACTATGTACTACACTGTGCGTTTATTATATTCTAAGTTTTTCAGTGCAACTCACTCATATACTATGTACTACACTGTGCATTTCTTATATTCTAAGTTTTTCAGTGCAACTCACTCATATACTATGTACTACACTGTGCGTTTATTATATTTTAAGTTTTTCAGTGCAACTCACTGATATACTATGTACTACACTGTGCATTTCGTGTAATGCGGGTTTTTCAGTAAATTCTAAGTTTTTCAGTGCAACTCACTCATATACTATGTACTACACTGTGCGTTTCTTATATTCTAAATTTTTCAGTGCAACTCACTCATATACTATGTACTACACTGTGCGTTTCTTATATTCTAAGTTTTTCAGTGCAACTCACTCATATACTATGTACTACACTGTGCGTTTCTTATATTCTAAGTTTTTCAGTGCAACTCACTCATATACTATGTACTACACTGTGCGTTTCTTATATTCTAAGTTTTTCAGTGCAACTCACTCATATACTATGTACTACACTGTGCGTTTCTAATATTCTAAGTTTTTCAGTGCAACTCACTCATATACTATGTACTACACTGTGCGTTTCTTATATTCTAAGTTTTTCAGTGCAACTCACTCATATACTATGTACTACACTGTGCGTTTCTCATATTCTAAATTTTTCAGTGCAACTCACTCATATACTATGTACTACACTGTGCGTTTCTTATATTCTAAGTTTTTCAGTGCAACTCACTCATATACTATGTACTACACTGAGCATTTCTTATATTCTAAGTTTTTCAGTGCAACTCACTAATATACTATGTACTACACTGTGCGTTTCTTATATTCTAAGTTTTTCAGTGCAACTCACTCATATACTATGTACTACACTGTGCGTTTCTTATATTCTAAGTTTTTCAGTGCAACTCACTCATATACTATGTACTACACTGTGCGTTTCTTATATTCTAAGTTTTTCAGTGCAACTCACTCATATACTATGTACTACACTGTGCGTTTCTTATATTCTAAGTTTTTCAGTGCAACTCACTCATATACTATGTACTACACTGTGCGTTTCTTATATTCTAAGTTTTTCAGTGCAACTCACTCATATACTATGTACTACACTGTGCATTTCGTGTAATGCGGGTTTTTCAGTAAATTCTAAGTTTTTCAGTGCAACTCACTCATATACTATGTACTACACTGTGCGTTTCTTATATTCTAAGTTTTTCAGTGCAACTCACTCATATACTATGTACTACACTGTGCGTTTATTATATTCTAAGTTTTTCAGTGCAACTTACTCATATACTATGTACTACACTGTGCGTTTATTGTATTCTAAGTTTTTCAGTGCAACTCACTCATATACTATGTACTACACTGTGCATTTCTTATATTCTAAGTTTTTCAGTGCAACTCACTCATATACTATGTACTACACTGTGCGTTTATTATATTTTAAGTTTTTCAGTGCAACTCACTGATATACTATGTACTACACTGTGCATTTCGTGTAATGCGGGTTTTTCAGTAAATTCTAAGTTTTTCAGTGCAACTCACTCATATACTATGTACTACACTGTGCGTTTCTTATATTCTAAATTTTTCAGTGCAACTCACTCATATACTATGTACTACACTGTGCGTTTCTTATATTCTAAGTTTTTCAGTGCAACTCACTCATATACTATGTACTACACTGTGCGTTTCTTATATACTAAGTTTTTCAGTGCAACTCACTCATATACTATGTACTACACTGTGCGTTTCTTATATTCTAAGTTTTTCAGTGCAACTCACTCATATACTATGTACTACACTGTGCGTTTCTAATATTCTAAGTTTTTCAGTGCAACTCACTCATATACTATGTACTACACTGTGCATTTCGTGTAATGCGGGTTTTTCAGTAAATTCTAAGTTTTTCAGTGCAACTCACTCATATACAATGTACTACACTGTGCGTTTCTTATATTCTAAGTTTTTCAGTGCAACTCACTCATATACTATGTACTACACTGTGCGTTTCTTATACTCTAAGTTTTTCAGTGCAACTCACTCATATACTATGTACTACACTGTGCGTTTCTTATATTCTAAGTTTTTCAGTGCAACTCACTCATATACTATGTACTACACTGTGCATTTCGTGTAATGCGGGTTTTTCAGTAAATTCTAAGTTTTTCAGTGCAACTCACTCATATACTATGTACTACACTCTGCGTTTCTTAAATTCTAAGTTTTTCAGTGCAACTCACTCATATACTATGTACTACACTGTGCGTTTCTTATATTCTAAGTTTTTCAGTGCAACTCACTCATATACTATGTACTACACTGTGCGTTTCTTATATTCTAAGTTTTTCAGTGCAACTCACTCATATACTATGTACTACACTGTGCGTTTATTATATTCTAAGTTTTTCAGTGCAACTCACTCATATACTATGTACTACACTGTGCGTTTATTATATTCTAAGTTTTTCAGTGCAACTCACTCATATACTATGTACTACACTGTGCATTTCTTATATTCTAAGTTTTTCAGTGCAACTCACTCATATACTATGTACTACACTGTGCGTTTATTATATTTTAAGTTTTTCAGTGCAACTCACTGATATACTATGTACTACACTGTGCATTTCGTGTAATGCGGGTTTTTCAGTAAATTCTAAGTTTTTCAGTGCAACTCACTCATATACTATGTACTACACTGTGCGTTTCTTATATTCTAAATTTTTCAGTGCAACTCACTCATATACTATGTACTACACTGTGCGTTTCTTATATTCTAAGTTTTTCAGTGCAACTCACTCATATACTATGTACTACACTGTGCGTTTCTTATATTCTAAGTTTTTCAGTGCAACTCACTCATATACTATGTACTACACTGTGCGTTTCTTATATTCTAAGTTTTTCAGTGCAACTCACTCATATACTATGTACTACACTGTGCGTTTCTAATATTCTAAGTTTTTCAGTGCAACTCACTCATATACTATGTACTACACTGTGCGTTTCTTATATTCTAAGTTTTTCAGTGCAACTCACTCATATACTATGTACTACACTGTGCGTTTCTCATATTCTAAATTTTTCAGTGCAACTCACTCATATACTATGTACTACACTGTGCGTTTCTTATATTCTAAGTTTTTCAGTGCAACTCACTCATATACTATGTACTACACTGAGCATTTCTTATATTCTAAGTTTTTCAGTGCAACTCACTAATATACTATGTACTACACTGTGCGTTTCTTATATTCTAAGTTTTTCAGTGCAACTCACTCATATACTATGTACTACACTGTGCGTTTCTTATATTCTAAGTTTTTCAGTGCAACTCACTCATATACTATGTACTACACTGTGCGTTTCTTATATTCTAAGTTTTTCAGTGCAACTCACTCATATACTATGTACTACACTGTGCATTTCGTGTAATGCGGGTTTTTCAGTAAATTCTAAGTTTTTCAGTGCAACTCACTCATATACTATGTACTACACTGTGCGTTTCTTATATTCTAAGTTTTTCAGTGCAACTCACTCATATACTATGTACTACACTGTGCGTTTATTATATTCTAAGTTTTTCAGTGCAACTTACTCATATACTATGTACTACACTGTGCGTTTATTGTATTCTAAGTTTTTCAGTGCAACTCACTCATATACTATGTACTACACTGTGCATTTCTTATATTCTAAGTTTTTCAGTGCAACTCACTCATATACTATGTACTACACTGTGCGTTTATTATATTTTAAGTTTTTCAGTGCAACTCACTGATATACTATGTACTACACTGTGCATTTCGTGTAATGCGGGTTTTTCAGTAAATTCTAAGTTTTTCAGTGCAACTCACTCATATACTATGTACTACACTGTGCGTTTCTTATATTCTAAATTTTTCAGTGCAACTCACTCATATACTATGTACTACACTGTGCGTTTCTTATATTCTAAGTTTTTCAGTGCAACTCACTCATATACTATGTACTACACTGTGCGTTTCTTATATACTAAGTTTTTCAGTGCAACTCACTCATATACTATGTACTACACTGTGCGTTTCTTATATTCTAAGTTTTTCAGTGCAACTCACTCATATACTATGTACTACACTGTGCGTTTCTAATATTCTAAGTTTTTCAGTGCAACTCACTCATATACTATGTACTACACTGTGCATTTCGTGTAATGCGGGTTTTTCAGTAAATTCTAAGTTTTTCAGTGCAACTCACTCATATACAATGTACTACACTGTGCGTTTCTTATATTCTAAGTTTTTCAGTGCAACTCACTCATATACTATGTACTACACTGTGCGTTTCTTATACTCTAAGTTTTTCAGTGCAACTCACTCATATACTATGTACTACACTGTGCGTTTCTTATATTCTAAGTTTTTCAGTGCAACTCACTCATATACTATGTACTACACTGTGCGTTTCTCATATTCTAAATTTTTCAGTGCAACTCACTCATATACTATGTACTACACTGTGCGTTTCTTATATTCTAAGTTTTTCAGTGCAACTCACTCATATACTATGTACTACACTGAGCATTTCTTATATTCTAAGTTTTTCAGTGCAACTCACTAATATACTATGTACTACACTGTGCGTTTCTTATATTCTAAGTTTTTCAGTGCAACTCACTCATATACTATGTACTACACTGTGCGTTTCTTATATTCTAAGTTTTTCAGTGCAACTCACTCATATACTATGTACTACACTGTGCGTTTCTTATATTCTAAGTTTTTCAGTGCAACTCACTCATATACTATGTACTACACTGTGCGTTTCTTATATTCTAAGTTTTTCAGTGCAACTCACTCATATACTATGTACTACACTGTGCGTTTCTTATATTCTAAGTTTTTCAGTGCAACTCACTCATATACTATGTACTACACTGTGCATTTCGTGTAATGCGGGTTTTTCAGTAAATTCTAAGTTTTTCAGTGCAACTCACTCATATACTATGTACTACACTGTGCGTTTCTTATATTCTAAGTTTTTCAGTGCAACTCACTCATATACTATGTACTACACTGTGCGTTTATTATATTCTAAGTTTTTCAGTGCAACTTACTCATATACTATGTACTACACTGTGCGTTTATTGTATTCTAAGTTTTTCAGTGCAACTCACTCATATACTATGTACTACACTGTGCATTTCTTATATTCTAAGTTTTTCAGTGCAACTCACTCATATACTATGTACTACACTGTGCGTTTATTATATTTTAAGTTTTTCAGTGCAACTCACTGATATACTATGTACTACACTGTGCATTTCGTGTAATGCGGGTTTTTCAGTAAATTCTAAGTTTTTCAGTGCAACTCACTCATATACTATGTACTACACTGTGCGTTTCTTATATTCTAAATTTTTCAGTGCAACTCACTCATATACTATGTACTACACTGTGCGTTTCTTATATTCTAAGTTTTTCAGTGCAACTCACTCATATACTATGTACTACACTGTGCGTTTCTTATATACTAAGTTTTTCAGTGCAACTCACTCATATACTATGTACTACACTGTGCGTTTCTTATATTCTAAGTTTTTCAGTGCAACTCACTCATATACTATGTACTACACTGTGCGTTTCTAATATTCTAAGTTTTTCAGTGCAACTCACTCATATACTATGTACTACACTGTGCATTTCGTGTAATGCGGGTTTTTCAGTAAATTCTAAGTTTTTCAGTGCAACTCACTCATATACAATGTACTACACTGTGCGTTTCTTATATTCTAAGTTTTTCAGTGCAACTCACTCATATACTATGTACTACACTGTGCGTTTCTTATACTCTAAGTTTTTCAGTGCAACTCACTCATATACTATGTACTACACTGTGCGTTTCTTATATTCTAAGTTTTTCAGTGCAACTCACTCATATACTATGTACTACACTGTGCATTTCGTGTAATGCGGGTTTTTCAGTAAATTCTAAGTTTTTCAGTGCAACTCACTCATATACTATGTACTACACTGTGCGTTTCTTATATTCTAAATTTTTCAGTGCAACTCACTCATATAATATGGACTACACTGTGCGTTTCTTATATTCTAAGTTTTTCAGTGCAACTCACTCATATACTATGTACTACACTGAGCATTTCTTATATTCTAAGTTTTTCAGTGCAACTCACTCATATACTATGTACTACACTGTGCGTTTCTTATATTCTAAGTTTTTCAGTGCAACTCACTCATATACTATGTACTACACGGTGCATTTCGTGTAATGCGGGTTTTCCAGTAAATTCTAAGTTTTTTAGTGCAACTCACTCATATACTATGTACTACACTGTGCGTTTCTTAAATTCTAAGTTTTTCAGTGCAACTCACTCATATAGTATGTACTACACTGTGCGTTTCTTAAATTCTAAGTTTTTCAGTGCAACTCACTCATGTACTATGTACTACACTGTGCGTTTCTTATATTCTAAGTTTTTCAGTGCAACTCACTCATATACTATGTACTACACTGTGCGTTTCTTATATTCTAAGTTTTTCAGTGCAAGTCACTCATATACTATGTACTACACTGTGCATTTCGTGTAATGCGGGTTTTTCAGTAAATTCTAAGTTTTTCAGTGCAACTCACTCATATACTATGTACTACACTGTGCGTTTCTTATATTCTAAGTTTTTAAGTGCAACTCACTCATATACTATGTACTACACTGTGCGTTTCTTATACTCTAAGTTTTTCAGTGCAACTCACTCATATACTATGTACTACACTGTGCGTTTCTTATATTCTAAGTTTTTCAGTGCAACTCACTCATATACTATGTACTACACTGTGCGTTTCTTATATTCTAAGTTTTTCAGTGCAACTCACTCATATACTATGTACTACACTGTGCGTTTCTTATATTCTAAGTTTTTCAGTGCAACTCACTCATATACTATGTACTACACTGTGCGTTTCTTATATTCTAAGTTTTTCAGTGCAACTCACTCATATACTATGTACTACACTGTGCATTTCGTGTAATGCGGGTTTTCCAGTAAATTCTAAGTTTTTTAGTGCAACTCACTCATATACTATGTACTACACTGTGCGTTTCTTATATTCTAAGTTTTTCAGTGCAACTCACTCATATACTATGTACTACACTGTGCGTTTCTTATATTCTAAGTTTTTCAGTGGAACTCACTCATATACTATGTACTACACTGTGCGTTTCTTATATTCTAAGTTTTTCAGTGCAACTCACTCATATACTATGTACTACACTGTGTGTTTATTATATTTTAAGTTTTTCAGTGCAACTCACTCATATACTATGTACTACACTGTGCATTTCGTGTAATGCGGGTTTTTCAGTAAATTCTAAGTTTTTCAGTGCAACTCACTCATATACTATGTACTACACTGTACGTTTCTTATATTCTAAATTTTTCAGTGCAACTCACTCATATACTATGTACTACACTGTGCGTTTCTTATATTCTAAGTTTTTCAGTGCAACTCACTCATATACTATGTACTACACTGTGCGTTTCTTATATTCTAAGTTTTTCAGTGCAACTCACTCATATACTATGTACTACACTGTGCATTTCGTGTAATGCGGGTTTTTCAGTAAATTCTAAGTTTTTTAGTGCAACTCACTCATATACTATGTACTACACTGTGTGTTTCTTAAATTCTAAGTTTTTCAGTGCAACTCACTCATATACTATGTACTACACTGTGCGTTTCTTATATTCTAAGTTTTTCAGTGCAACTCACTCATATACTATGTACTACACTGTGAGTTTCTTATATTCTAAGTTTTTCAGTGCAACTCACTCATATACTATGTACTACACTGTGCGTTTCTTATATTCTAAGTTTTTCAGTGCAACTCACTCATATACTATGTACTACACTGTGCGTTTCTTATATTCTAAGTTTTTCAGTGCAACTCACTCATATACTATGTACTACACTGTGCGTTTATTATATTCTAAGTTTTTCAGTGCAACTCACTCATATACTATGTACTACACTGTGCATTTCTTATATTCTAAGTTTTTCAGTGGAACTCACTCATATACTATGTACTACACTGTGCGTTTATTATATTCTAAGTTTTTCAGTGCAACTCACTCATATACTATGTACTACACTGTGCATTTCGTGTAATGCGGGTTTTTCAGTAAATTCTAAGTTTTTCAGTGCAACTCACTCATATACTATGTACTACACTGTGCGTTTCTTATATTCTAAATTTTTCAGTGCAACTCACTCATATACTATGTACTACACTGTGCGTTTCTTATATTCTAAGTTTTTCAGTGCAACTCACTCATATACTATGTACTACACTGTGCGTTTCTTATACTCTAAGTTTTTCAGTGCAACTCACTCATATACTATGTACTACACTGTGCGTTTCTTATATTCTAAGTTTTTCAGTGCAACTCACTCATATACTATGTACTACACTGTGCATTTCGTGTAATGCGGGTTTTTCAGTAAATTCTAAGTTTTTCAGTGCAACTCACTCATATACTATGTACTACACTGTGCGTTTCTTATATTCTAAGTTTTTCAGTGCAACTCACTCATATACTATGTACTACACTGTGCGTTTCTTATATTCTAAGTTTTTCAGTGCAACTCACTCATATACTATGTACTACACTGTGCGTTTCTTATATTCTAAGTTTTTCAGTGCAACTCACTCATATACTATGTACTACACTGTGCGTTTCTTATATTCTAAGTTTTTCAGTGCAACTCACTCATATACTATGTACTACACTGTGCATTTCGTGTAATGCGGGTTTTCCAGTAAATTCTAAGTTTTTTAGTGCAACTCACTCATATACTATGTACTACACTGTGCGTTTCTTATATTCTAAGTTTTTCAGTGCAACTCACTCATATACTATGTACTACACTGTGCGTTTCTTATATTCTAAGTTTTTCAGTGGAACTCACTCATATACTATGTACTACACTGTGCGTTTCTTATATTCTAAGTTTTTCAGTGCAACTCACTCATATACTATGTACTACACTGTGCGTTTCTTATATTTTAAGTTTTTCAGTGCAACTCACTCATATACTATGTACTACACTGTGCATTTCGTGTAATGCGGGTTTTTCAGTAAATTCTAAGTTTTTCAGTGCAACTCACTCATATACTATGTACTACACTGTACGTTTCTTATATTCTAAATTTTTCAGTGCAACTCACTCATATACTATGTACTACACTGTGCGTTTCTTATATTCTAAGTTTTTCAGTGCAACTCACTCATATACTATGTACTACACTGTGCATTTCTTATATTCTAAGTTTTTCAGTGCAACTCACTCATATACTATGTACTACACTGTGCGTTTCTTATATTCTAAGTTTTTCAGTGCAACTCACTCATATACTATGTACTACACTGTGCGTTTCTTATATTCTAAGTTTTTCAGTGCAACTCACTCATATACTATGTACTACACTGTGCGTTTAATATATTCTAAGTTTTTCAGTGCAACTCACTCATATACTATGTACTACACTGTGCGTTTCTTATATTCTAAGTTTTTCAGTGCAACTCACTCATATACTATGTACTACACTGTGCGTTTCTTATATTCTAAGTTTTTCAGTGCAACTCACTCATATACTATGTACTACACTGTGCATTTCGTGTAATGCGGGTTTTTCAGTAAATTCTAAGTTTTTTAGTGCAACTCACTCATATACTATGTACTACACTGTGTGTTTCTTAAATTCTAAGTTTTTCAGTGCAACTCACTCATATACTATGTACTACACTGTGCGTTTCTTATATTCTAAGTTTTTCAGTGCCACTCACTCATATACTATGTACTACACTGTGCGTTTCTTATATTCTAAGTTTTTCAGTGCAACTCACTCATATACTATGTACTACACTGTGCGTTTCTTATATTCTAAGTTTTTCAGTGCAACTCACTCATATACTATGTACTACACTGTGCGTTTCTTATATTCTAAGTTTTTCAGTGCAACTCACTCATATACTATGTACTACACTGTGCGTTTAATATATTCTAAGTTTTTCAGTGCAACTCACTCATATACTATGTACTACACTGTGCGTTTCTTATATTCTAAGTTTTTCAGTGCAACTCACTCATATACTATGTACTACACTGTGCGTTTCTTATATTCTAAGTTTTTCAGTGCAACTCACTCATATACTATGTACTACATTGTGCGTTTCTTATATTCTAAGTTTTTCAGTGCAACTCACTCATATACTATGTACTACACTGTGCATTTCGTGTAATGCGGGTTTTTCAGTAAATTCTAAGTTTTTTAGTGCAACTCACTCATATACTATGTACTACACTGTGCGTTTCTTAAATTCTAAGTTTTTCAGTGCAACTCACTCATATACTATGTACTACACTGTGCGTTTCTTATATTCTAAGTTTTTCAGTGCAACTCACTCATATACTATGTACTACACTGTGCGTTTCTTATATTCTAAGTTTTTCAGTGCAACTCACTCATATACTATGTACTACACTGTGCGTTTCTTATATTCTAAGTTTTTCAGTGCAACTCACTCATATACTA
The DNA here is from genome assembly GCF_978045245.1 of Mus caroli. Lineage (NCBI taxonomy): Eukaryota > Metazoa > Chordata > Mammalia > Rodentia > Muridae > Mus > Mus caroli. Next base: position 4,085,866 of record NW_028227279.1, on the reverse strand, counting down.
TGTACTACACTGTGCGTTTATTATATTTTAAGTTTTTCAGTGCAACTCACTGATATACTATGTACTACACTGTGCATTTCGTGTAATGCGGGTTTTTCAGTAAATTCTAAGTTTTTCAGTGCAACTCACTCATATACTATGTACTACACTGTGCGTTTCTTATATTCTAAATTTTTCAGTGCAACTCACTCATATACTATGTACTACACTGTGCGTTTATTATATTCTAAGTTTTTCAGTGCAACTCACTCATATACTATGTACTACACTGTGCATTTCTTATATTCTAAGTTTTTCAGTGCAACTCACTCATATACTATGTACTACACTGTGCGTTTATTATATTTTAAGTTTTTCAGTGCAACTCATTGATATACTATGTACTACACTGTGCATTTCGTGTAATGCGGGTTTTTCAGTAAATTCTAAGTTTTTCAGTGCAACTCACTCATATACTATGTACTACACTGTGCGTTTCTTATATTCTAAATTTTTCAGTGCAACTCACTCATATACTATGTACTACACTGTGCGTTTCTTATATTCTAAGTTTTTCAGTGCAACTCACTCATATACTATGTACTACACTGTGCGTTTCTTATATTCTAAGTTTTTCAGTGCAACTCACTCATATACTATGTACTACACTGTGCGTTTCTTATATTCTAAGTTTTTCAGTGCAACTCACTCATATACTATGTACTACACTGTGCGTTTATTATATTTTAAGTTTTTCAGTGCAACTCACTGATATACTATATACTACACTGTGCATTTCGTGTAATGCGGGTTTTTCAGTAAATTCTAAGTTTTTCAGTGCAACTCACTCATATACTATGTACTACACTGTGCGTTTCTTATATTCTAAATTTTTCAGTGCAACTCACTCATATACTATGTACTACACTGTGCGTTTCTTATATTCTAAGTTTTTCAGTGCAACTCACTCATATACTATGTACTACACTGTGCGTTTCTTATATTCTAAGTTTTTCAGTGCAACTCACTCATATACTATGTACTACACTGTGCGTTTCTTATATTCTAAGTTTTTCAGTGCAACTCACTCATATACTATGTACTACACTGTGCGTTTCTTATATTCTAAGTTTTTCAGTGCAACTCACTCATATACTATGTACTACACTGTGCATTTCGTGTAATGCGGGTTTTTCAGTAAATTCTAAGTTTTTCAGTGCAACTCACTCATATACTATGTACTACACTGTGCGTTTCTTATATTCTAAATTTTTCAGTGCAACTCACTCATATACTATGTACTACACTGTGCGTTTCTTATATTCTAAGTTTTTCAGTGCAACTCACTCATATACTAGGTACTACACTGAGCATTTCTTATATTCTAAGTTTTTCAGTGCAACTCACTCATATACTATGTACTACACTGTGCGTTTCTTATATTCTAAGTTTTTCAGTGCAACTCACTCATATACTATGTACTACATTGTGCGTTTATTAAATTCTAAGTTTTTCAGTGCAACTCACTCATATACTATGTACTACACTGTGCGTTTCTTATATTCTAAGTTTTTCAGTGCAACTCACTCATATACTATGTACTACACTGTGCGTTTATTATATTTTAAGTTTTTCAGTGCAACTCACTGATATACTATATACTACACTGTGCATTTCGTGTAATGCGGGTTTTTCAGTAAATTCTAAGTTTTTTAGTGCAACTCACTCATATGCTATGTACTACACTGTGCGTTTCTTAAATTCTAAGTTTTTCAGTGCAACTCACTCATATAGTATGTACTACACTGTGCGTTTCTTAAATTCTAAGTTTTTCAGTGCAACTCACTCATATACTATGTACTACACTGTGCGTTTCTTATATTCTAAGTTTTTCAGTGCAACTCACTCATATACTATGTACTACACTGTGCGTTTCTTATATTCTAAGTTTTTCAGTGCAACTCACTCATATACTATGTACTACACTGTGCATTTCGTGTAATGCGGGTTTTTCAGTAAATTCTAAGTTTTTCAGTGCAACTCACTCATATACTATGTACTACACTGTGCGTTTCTTATATTCTAAGTTTTTCAGTGCAACTCACTCATATACTATGTACTACACTGTGGGTTACTTATACTGTAAGTTTTTCAGTGCAACTCACTCATATACTATGTACTACACTGTGCGTTTCTTATATTCTAAGTTTTTCAGTGCAACTCACTCATATACTATGTACTACACTGTGCATTTCGTGTAATGCGGGTTTTTCAGTAAATTCTAAGTTTTTCAGTGCAACTCACTCATATACTATGTACTACACTGTGCGTTTCTTATATTCTAAGTTTTTCAGTGCAACTCACTCATATACTATGTACTACACTGTGCGTTTCTTATATTCTAAGTTTTTCAGTGCAACTCACTCATATACTATGTACTACACTGTGCGTTTCTTATATTCTAAGTTTTTCAGTGCAACTCACTCATATACTATGTACTACACTGTGCGTTTCTTATATTCTAAGTTTTTCAGTGCAACTCACTCATATACTATGTACTACACTGTGCATTTCGTGTAATGCGGGTTTTCCAGTAAATTCTAAGTTTTTTAGTGCAACTCACTCATATACTATGTACTACACTGTGCGTTTATTATATTCTAAGTTTTTCAGTGCAACTCACTCATATACTATGTACTACACTGTGCGTTTCTTATATTCTAAGATTTTCAGTGCAACTCACTCATATACTATGTACTACACTGTGCGTTTCTTATATTCTAAGTTTTTCAGTGCAACTCACTCATATACTATGTACTACACTGTGCGTTTCTTATATTCTTAGTTTTTCAGTGCAACTCACTCATATACTATGTACTACACTGTGCATTTCGTGTAATGCGGGTTTTTCAGTAAATTCTAAGTTTTTCAGTGAAACTCACTCATATACTATTTACTACACTGTACGTTTCTTATATTCTAAATTTTTCAGTGCAACTCACTCATATACTATGTACTACACTGTGCATTTCGTGTAATGCGGGTTTTTCAGTAAATTCTAAGTTTTTCAGTGCAACTCACTCATATACTATGTACTACACTGTACGTTTCTTATATTCTAAATTTTTCAGTGCAACTCACTCATATACTATGTACTACACTGTGCGTTTCTTATATTCTAAGTTTTTCAGTGCAACTCACTCATATACTATGTACTACACTGTGCATTTCTTATATTCTAAGTTTTTCAGTGCAACTCACTCATATACTATGTACTACACTGTGCGTTTCTTATATTCTAAGTTTTTCAGTGCAACTCACTCATATACTATGTACTACACTGTGCGTTTCTTATATTCTAAGTTTTTCAGTGCAACTCACTCATATACTATGTACTACACTGTGCGTTTAATATATTCTAAGTTTTTCAGTGCAACTCACTCATATACTATGTACTACACTGTGCGTTTCTTATATTCTAAGTTTTTCAGTGCAACTCACTCATATACTATGTACTACACTGTGCGTTTCTTATATTCTAAGTTTTTCAGTGCAACTCACTCATATACTATGTACTACACTGTGCATTTCGTGTAATGCGGGTTTTTCAGTAAATTCTATGTTTTTTAGTGCAACTCACTCATATACTATGTACTACACTGTGTGTTTCTTAAATTCTAAGTTTTTCAGTGCAACTCACTCATATACTATGTACTACACTGTGCGTTTCTTATATTCTAAGTTTTTCAGTGCAACTCACTCATATACTATGTACTACACTGTGCGTTACTTATACTCTAAGTTTTTCAGTGCAACTCACTCATATACTATGTACTACACTGTGCGTTTCTTATATTCTAAGTTTTTCAGTGCAACTCACTCATATACTATGTACTACACTGTGCATTTCGTGTAATGCGGGTTTTTCAGTAAATTCTAAGTTTTTCAGTGCAACTCACTCATATACTATGTACTACACTGTGCGTTTCTTATATTCTAAGTTTTTCAGTGCAACTCACTCATATACTATGTACTACACTGTGCGTTTCTTATATTCTAAGTTTTTCAGTGCAACTCACTCATATACTATGTACTACACTGTGCGTTTCTTATATTCTAAGTTTTTCAGTGCAACTCACTCATATACTATGTACTACACTGTGCGTTTCTTATATTCTAAGTTTTTCAGTGCAACTCACTCATATACTATGTACTACACTGTGCATTTCGTGTAATGCGGGTTTTCCAGTAAATTCTAAGTTTTTTAGTGCAACTCACTCATATACTATGTACTACACTGTGCGTTTCTTATATTCTAAGTTTTTCAGTGCAACTCACTCATATACTATGTACTACACTGTGCGTTTCTTATATTCTAAGATTTTCAGTGCAACTCACTCATATACTATGTACTACACTGTGCGTTTCTTATATTCTAAGTTTTTCAGTGCAACTCACTCATATACTATGTACTACACTGTGCGTTTCTTATATTCTAAGTTTTTCAGTGCAACTCACTCATATACTATGTACTACACTGTGCATTTCGTGTAATGCGGGTTTTTCAGTAAATTCTAAGTTTTTCAGTGAAACTCACTCATATACTATGTACTACACTGTACGTTTCTTATATTCTAAATTTTTCAGTGCAACTCACTCATATACTATGTACTACACTGTGCATTTCGTGTAATGCGGGTTTTTCAGTAAATTCTAAGTTTTTCAGTGCAACTCACTCATATACTATGTACTACACTGTACGTTTCTTATATTCTAAATTTTTCAGTGCAACTCACTCATATACTATGTACTACACTGTGCGTTTCTTATATTCTAAGTTTTTCAGTGCAACTCACTCATATACTATGTACTACACTGTGCATTTCTTATATTCTAAGTTTTTCAGTGCAACTCACTCATATACTATGTACTACACTGTGCGTTTCTTATATTCTAAGTTTTTCAGTGCAACTCACTCATATACTATGTACTACACTGTGCGTTTCTTATATTCTAAGTTTTTCAGTGCAACTCACTCATATACTATGTACTACACTGTGCGTTTAATATATTCTAAGTTTTTCAGTGCAACTCACTCATATACTATGTACTACACTGTGCGTTTCTTATATTCTAAGTTTTTCAGTGCAACTCACTCATATACTATGTACTACACTGTGCGTTTCTTATATTCTAAGTTTTTCAGTGCAACTCACTCATATACTATGTACTACACTGTGCATTTCGTGTAATGCGGGTTTTTCAGTAAATTCTAAGTTTTTTAGTGCAACTCACTCATATACTATGTACTACACTGTGTGTTTCTTAAATTCTAAGTTTTTCAGTGCAACTCACTCATATACTATGTACTACACTGTGCGTTTCTTATATTCTAAGTTTTTCAGTGCAACTCACTCATATACTATGTACTACACTGTGCGTTTCTTATATTCTAAGTTTTTCAGTGCAACTCACTCATATACTATGTACTACACTGTGCGTTTCTTATATTCTAAGTTTTTCAGTGCAACTCACTCATATACTATGTACTACACTGTGCGTTTAATATATTCTAAGTTTTTCAGTGCAACTCACTCATATACTATGTACTACACTGTGCGTTTCTTATATTCTAAGTTTTTCAGTGCAACTCACTCATATACTATGTACTACACTGTGCGTTTCTTATATTCTAAGTTTTTCAGTGCAACTCACTCATATACTATGTACTACACTGTGCGTTTCTTATATTCTAAGTTTTTCAGTGCAACTCACTCATATACTATGTACTACACTGTGCGTTTCTTATATTCTAAGTTTTTCAGAGCAACTCACTCATATACTATGTACTACTATGTGCGTTTCTTATATTCTAAGTTTTTCAGTGCAACTCACTCATATACTATGTACTACACTGTGCGTTTCTTAAATTCTAAGTTTTTCAGTGCAACTCACTCATATACTATGTACTACACTGTGCGTTACTTAAATTCTAAGTTTTTCAGTGCAACTCACTCATATACTATGTACTACAATGTGCGTTTCTTATATTCTAAGTTTTTCAGTGCAACTCACTCATATACTATGTACTACACTGTGCGTTTCTTATATTCTAAGTTTTTAAGTGCAACTCACTCATATACTATGTACTACACTGTGCGTTTCTTATATTCTAAGTTTTTCAGTGCAACTCACTCATATACTATGTACTACACTGTGCACTTCGTGTAATGCGGGTTTTTCAGTAAATTCTAAGTTTTTCAGTGCAACTCACTCATATACTATGTACTACACTGTGCGTTTCTTATATTCTAAGTTTTTCAGTGCAACTCACTCATATACTATGTACTACACTGTGCGTTTCTTATATTCTAAGTTTTTCAGAGCAACTCACTCATATACTATGTACTACTATGTGCGTTTCTTATATTCTAAGTTTTTCAGTGCAACTCACTCATATACTATGTACTACACTGTGAGTTTCTTAAATTCTAAGTTTTTCAGTGCAACTCACTCATATACTATGTACTACACTGTGCGTTTCTTAAATTCTAAGTTTTTCAGTGCAACTCACTCATATACTATGTACTACAATGTGCGTTTCTTATATTCTAAGTTTTTCAGTGCAACTCACTCATATACTATGTACTACACTGTGCGTTTCTTATATTCTAAGTTTTTAAGTGCAACTCACTCATATACTATGTACTACACTGTGCGTTTCTTATATTCTAAGTTTTTCAGTGCAACTCACTCATATACTATGTACTACACTGTGCGTTTCTTATATTCTGAGTTTTTCAGTGCAACTCACTCATATACTATATAGTACACTGTGCGTTTCTTATATTCTAAGTTTTTCAGTGCAACTCACTCATATACTATGTACTACACTGTGCGTTTCTTATATTCTAAGTTTTTCAGTGCAACTCACTCATATACTATGTACTACACTGTGCTTTTCTTATATTCTAAGTTTTTCAGTGCAACTCACTCATATACTATGTACTACACTGTGCGTTTCTTATATTCTAAGTTTTTCAGTGCAACTCACTCATATACTATGTACTACACTGTGCGTTTCTTATATTCTAAGTTTTTCAGTACAACTCACTCATATACTATGTACTACACTGTGCATTTCGTGTAATGCGGGTTTTTCAGTAAATTCTAAGTTTTTCAGTGCAACTCACTCATATACTATGTACTACACTGTGCGTTTCTTATATTCTAAGTTTTTCAGTGCAACTCACTCATATACTATGTACTACACTGTGCGTTTCTTAAATTCTAAGTTTTTCAGTGCAACTCACTCATATACTATGTACTACAATGTGCGTTTCTTATATTCTAATTTTTTCAGTGCAACTCACTCATATACTATGTACTACACTGTGCGTTTCTTATATTCTAAGTTTTTAAGTGCAACTCACTCATATACTATGTACTACACTGTGCGTTTCTTATATTCTAAGTTTTTCAGTGCAACTCACTCATATACTATGTACTACACTGTGCGTTTCTTATATTCTGAGTTTTTCAGTGCAACTCACTCATATACTATGTAGTACACTGTGCGTTTCTTATATTCTAAGTTTTTCAGTGCAACTCACTCATATACTATGTACTACACTGTGCGTTTTTTATATTCTAAGTTTTTCAGTGCAACTCACTCATATACTATGTACTACACTGTGCGTTTCTTATATTCTAAGTTTTTCAGTGCAACTCACTCATATACTATGTACTACACTGTGCGTTTCTTATATTCTAAGTTTTTCAGTGCAACTCACTCATATACTATGTACTACACTGTGCATTTCGTGTAATGCGGGTTTTTCAGTAAATTCTAAGTTTTTCAGTGCAACTCACTCATATACTATGTACTACACTGTGCGTTTCTTATATTCTAAGTTTTTCAGTGCAACTCACTCCTATACTATGTACTACACTGTGCGTTTCTTATATTCTAAGTTTTTCAGAGCAACTCACTCATATACTATGTACTACAATGTGCGTTTCTTATATTCTAAGTTTTTCAGTGCAACTCACTCATATACTATGTACTACACTGTGCGTTTCTTAAATTCTAAGTTTTTCAGTGCAACTCACTCATATACTATGTACTACATTGTGCGTTTATTAAATTCTAAGTTTTTCAGTGCAACTCACTCATATACTATGTACTACACTGTGCGTTTCTTATATTCTAAGTTTTTCAGAGTAACTCACTCATATACTATGTACTACAATGTGCGTTTCTTATATTCTAAGTTTTTCAGTGCAACTCACTCATATACTATGTACTACACTGTGCGTTTCTTAAATTCTAAGTTTTTCAGTGCAACTCACTCATATACTATGTACTACACTGTGCGTTTCTTAAATTCTAAGTTTTTCAGTGCAACTCACTCATAAACTATGTACTACACTGTGCGTTTCTTATATTCTAAGTTTTTCAGTGCAACTCACTCATATACTATGTACTACACTGTGCGTTTCTTATATTCTAAGTTTTTCAGTGCAACTCACTCATATACTATGTACTACACTGTGCGTTTCTTATATTCTAAGTTTTTCAGTGCAACTCACTCATATACTATGTACTACACTGTGCGTTTCTTAAATTCTAAGTTTTTCAGTGCAACTCACTCATATACTATGTAGTACAATGTGCGTTTCTTATATTCTAAGTTTTTCAGTGCAACTCACTCATATACTATGTACTACACTGTGCGTTTCTTATATTCTAAGTTTTTCAGTGCAACTCACTCATATACTATGTACTACACTGTGCGTTTCTTATATTCTAAGTTTTTCAGTGCAACTCACTCATATACTATGTACTACACTGTGCGTTTCTTATATTCTAAGTTTTTCAGTGCAACTCACTCATATACTATGTACTACACTGTGCGTTTAATATATTCTAAGTTTTTCAGTGCAACTCACTCATATACTATGTACTACACTGTGCGTTTCTTATATTCTAAGTTTTTCAGTGCAACTCACTCATATACTATGTACTACACTGTGCGTTTCTTATATTCTAAGTTTTTCAGTGCAACTCACTCATATACTATGTACTACACTGTGCGTTTCTTATATTCTAAGTTTTTCAGTGCAACTCACTCATATACTATGTACTACACTGTGCGTTTCTTATATTCTAAGTTTTTCAGAGCAACTCACTCATATACTATGTACTACTATGTGCGTTTCTTATATTCTAAGTTTTTCAGTGCAACTCACTCATATACTATGTACTACACTGTGCGTTTCTTAAATTCTAAGTTTTTCAGTGCAACTCACTCATATACTATGTACTACACTGTGCGTTACTTAAATTCTAAGTTTTTCAGTGCAACTCACTCATATACTATGTACTACAATGTGCGTTTCTTATATTCTAAGTTTTTCAGTGCAACTCACTCATATACTATGTACTACACTGTGCGTTTCTTATATTCTAAGTTTTTAAGTGCAACTCACTCATATACTATGTACTACACTGTGCGTTTCTTATATTCTAAGTTTTTCAGTGCAACTCACTCATATACTATGTACTACACTGTGCACTTCGTGTAATGCGGGTTTTTCAGTAAATTCTAAGTTTTTCAGTGCAACTCACTCATATACTATGTACTACACTGTGCGTTTCTTATATTCTAAGTTTTTCAGTGCAACTCACTCATATACTATGTACTACACTGTGCGTTTCTTATATTCTAAGTTTTTCAGAGCAACTCACTCATATACTATGTACTACTATGTGCGTTTCTTATATTCTAAGTTTTTCAGTGCAACTCACTCATATACTATGTACTACACTGTGAGTTTCTTAAATTCTAAGTTTTTCAGTGCAACTCACTCATATACTATGTACTACACTGTGCGTTTCTTAAATTCTAAGTTTTTCAGTGCAACTCACTCATATACTATGTACTACAATGTGCGTTTCTTATATTCTAAGTTTTTCAGTGCAACTCACTCATATACTATGTACTACACTGTGCGTTTCTTATATTCTAAGTTTTTAAGTGCAACTCACTCATATACTATGTACTACACTGTGCGTTTCTTATATTCTAAGTTTTTCAGTGCAACTCACTCATATACTATGTACTACACTGTGCGTTTCTTATATTCTGAGTTTTTCAGTGCAACTCACTCATATACTATATAGTACACTGTGCGTTTCTTATATTCTAAGTTTTTCAGTGCAACTCACTCATATACTATGTACTACACTGTGCGTTTCTTATATTCTAAGTTTTTCAGTGCAACTCACTCATATACTATGTACTACACTGTGCGTTTCTTATATTCTAAGTTTTTCAGTGCAACTCACTCATATACTATGTACTACACTGTGCGTTTCTTATATTCTAAGTTTTTCAGTGCAACTCACTCATATACTATGTACTACACTGTGCGTTTCTTATATTCTAAGTTTTTCAGTACAACTCACTCATATACTATGTACTACACTGTGCATTTCGTGTAATGCGGGTTTTTCAGTAAATTCTAAGTTTTTCAGTGCAACTCACTCATATACTATGTACTACACTGTGCGTTTCTTATATTCTAAGTTTTTCAGTGCAACTCACTCATATACTATGTACTACACTGTGCGTTTCTTAAATTCTAAGTTTTTCAGTGCAACTCACTCATATACTATGTACTACAATGTGCGTTTCTTATATTCTAATTTTTTCAATGCAACTCACTCATATACTATGTACTACACTGTGCGTTTCTTATATTCTAAGTTTTTAAGTGCAACTCACTCATATACTATGTACTACACTGTGCGTTTCTTATATTCTAAGTTTTTCAGTGCAACTCACTCATATACTATGTACTACACTGTGCGTTTCTTATATTCTGAGTTTTTCAGTGCAACTCACTCATATACTATGTAGTACACTGTGCGTTTCTTATATTCTAAGTTTTTCAGTGCAACTCACTCATATACTATGTACTACACTGTGCGTTTTTTATATTCTAAGTTTTTCAGTGCAACTCACTCATATACTATGTACTACACTGTGCGTTTCTTATATTCTAAGTTTTTCAGTGCAACTCACTCATATACTATGTACTACACTGTGCGTTTCTTATATTCTAAGTTTTTCAGTGCAACTCACTCATATACTATGTACTACACTGTGCATTTCGTGTAATGCGGGTTTTTCAGTAAATTCTAAGTTTTTCAGTGCAACTCACTCATATACTATGTACTACACTGTGCGTTTCTTATATTCTAAGTTTTTCAGTGCAACTCACTCCTATACTATGTACTACACTGTGCGTTTCTTATATTCTAAGTTTTTCAGAGCAACTCACTCATATACTATGTACTACAATGTGCGTTTCTTATATTCTAAGTTTTTCAGTGCAACTCACTCATATACTATGTACTACACTGTGCGTTTCTTAAATTCTAAGTTTTTCAGTGCAACTCACTCATATACTATGTACTACATTGTGCGTTTATTAAATTCTAAGTTTTTCAGTGCAACTCACTCATATACTATGTACTACACTGTGCGTTTCTTATATTCTAAGTTTTTCAGAGTAACTCACTCATATACTATGTACTACAATGTGCGTTTCTTATATTCTAAGTTTTTCAGTGCAACTCACTCATATACTATGTACTACACTGTGCGTTTCTTAAATTCTAAGTTTTTCAGTGCAACTCACTCATATACTATGTACTACACTGTGCGTTTCTTAAATTCTAAGTTTTTCAGTGCAACTCACTCATAAACTATGTACTACACTGTGCGTTTCTTATATTCTAAGTTTTTCAGTGCAACTCACTCATATACTATGTACTACACTGTGCGTTTCTTATATTCTAAGTTTTTCAGTGCAACTCACTCATATACTATGTACTACACTGTGCGTTTCTTATATTCTAAGTTTTTCAGTGCAACTCACTCATATACTATGTACTACACTGTGCGTTTCTTAAATTCTAAGTTTTTCAGTGCAACTCACTCATATACTATGTAGTACAATGTGCGTTTCTTATATTCTAAGTTTTTCAGTGCAACTCACTCATATACTATGTACTACACTGTGCGTTTCTTATATTCTGAGTTTTTCAGTGCAACTCACTCATATACTATGTAGTACACTGTGCGTTTCTTATATTCTAAGTTTTTCAGTGCAACTCACTCATATACTATGTACTACACTGTGCGTTTCTTATATTCTAAGTTTTTCAGTGCAACTCACTCATATACTATGTACTACACTGTGCGTTTCTTATATTCTAAGTTTTTCAGTGCAACTCACTCATATACTATGTACTACACTGTGCGTTTCTTATATTCTAAGTTTTTCAGTGCAACTCACTCATATACTATGTACTACACTGTGCGTTTCTTATATTCTAAGTTTTTCAGTGCAACTCACTCATATACTATGTACTACACTGTGCATTTCGTGTAATGCGGGTTTTTCAGTAAATTCTAAGTTTTTCAGTGCAACTCACTCATATACTATGTACTACACTGTGCGTTTCTTATATTCTAAGTTTTTCAGTGCAACTCACTCATATACTATGTACTACACTGTGCGTTTCTTATATTCTAAGTTTTTCAGAGCAACTCACTCATATACTATGTACTACAATGTGCGTTTCTTATATTCTAAGTTTTTCAGTGCAACTCACTCATATACTATGTACTACACTGTGCGTTTCTTAAATTCTAAGTTTTTCAGTGCAACTCACTCATATACTATGTACTACATTGTGCGTTTATTAAATTCTAAGTTTTTCAGTGCAACTCACTCATATACTATGTACTACACTGTGCGTTTCTTATATTCTAAGTTTTTCAGAGCAACTCACTCATATACTATGTACTACAATGTGCGTTTCTTATATTCTAAGTTTTTCAGTGCAACTCACTCATATACTATGTACTACACTGTGCGTTTCTTATATTCTAAGTTTTTCAGTGCAACTCACTCATATACTATGTACTACACTGTGCGTTTCTTAAATTCTAAGTTTTTCAGTGCAACTCACTCATATACTATGTAGTACAATGTGCGTTTCTTATATTCTAAGTTTTTCAGTGCAACTCACTCATATACTATGTACTACACTGTGCGTTTCTTATATTCTAAGTTTTTAAGTGCAACTCACTCATATACTATGTACTACACTGTGCGTTTCTTATATTCTAAGTTTTTCAGTGCAACTCACTCATATACTATGTACTACACTGTGCGTTTCTTATATTCTGAGTTTTTCAGTGCAACTCACTCATATATTATGTACTACACTGTGCATTTCTTATATTCTAAGTTTTTCAGTGCAACTCACTCATATACTATGTACTACACTGTGCGTTTCTTATATTCTAAGTTTTTCAGTGCAACTCACTCATAACTATGTACTACACTGTGCGTTTCTTATATTCTAAGTTTTTCAGTGCAACTCACTCATATACTATGTACTACACTCTGCGTTTCTTATATTCTAAGTTTTTCAGTGCAACTCACTCATATACTATGTACTACACTGTGCGTTTCTTATATTCTAAGTTTTTCAGTGCAACTCACTCATATACTATGTACTACACTGTGCATTTCGTGTAATGCGGGTTTTTCAGTAAATTCTAAGTTTTTCAGTGCAACTCACTCATATACTATGTACTACACTGTGCGTTTCTTATATTCTAAGTTTTTCAGTGCAACTCACTCATATACTATGTACTACACTGTGCGTTACTTATATTCTGAGTTTTTCAGTGCAACTCACTCATATACTATGTACTACAATGTGCGTTTCTTATATTCTAAGTTTTTCAGTGCAACTCACTCATATACTATGTACTACACTGTGCGTTTCTTAAATTCTAAGTTTTTCAGTGCAACTCACTCATATACTATGTACTACATTGTGCGTTTATTAAATTCTAAGTTTTTCAGTGCAACTCACTCATATACTATGTACTACACTGTGCGTTTCTTATATTCTAAGTTTTTCAGAGTAACTCACTCATATACTATGTACTACAATGTGAGTTTCTTATATTCTAAGTTTTTCAGTGCAACTCACTCATATACTATGTACTACACTGTGCGTTTCTTAAATTCTAAGTTTTTCAGTGCAACTCACTCATATACTATGTACTACACTGTGCGTTTCTTAAATTCTAAGTTTTTCAGTGCAACTCACTCATATACTATGTACTACACTGTGCGTTTCTTATATTCTAAGTTTTTCAGTGCAACTCACTCATATACTATGTACTACACTGTGCGTTTCTTATATTCTAAGTTTTTCAGTGCAACTCACTCATATACTATGTACTACACTGTGCGTTTCTTATATTCTAAGTTTTTCAGTGCAACTCACTCATATACTATGTACTACACTGTGCGTTTCTTAAATTCTAAGTTTTTCAGTGCAACTCACTCATATACTATGTAGTACAATGTGCGTTTCTTATATTCTAAGTTTTTCAGTGCAACTCACTCATATACTATGTACTACACTGTGCGTTTCTTATATTCTAAGTTTTTAAGTGCAACTCACTCATATACTATGTACTACACTGTGCGTTTCTTATATTCTAAGTTTTTCAGTGCAACTCACTCATATACTATGTACTACACTGTGCGTTTCTTATATTCTGAGTTTTTCAGTGCAACTCACTCATATATTATGTACTACACTGTGCATTTCTTATATTCTAAGTTTTTCAGTGCAACTCACTCATATACTATGTACTACACTGTGCGTTTCTTATATTCTAAGTTTTTCAGTGCAACTCACTCATAACTATGTACTACACTGTGCGTTTCTTATATTCTAAGTTTTTCAGTGCAACTCACTCATATACTATGTACTACACTGTGCACTTCGTGTAATGCGGGTTTTTCAGTAAATTCTAAGTTTTTCAGTGCAACTCACTCATATACTATGTACTACACTGTGCGTTTCTTATATTCTAAGTTTTTCAGTGCAACTCACTCATATACTATGTACTACACTGTGCGTTTCTTATATTCTAAGTTTTTCAGAGCAACTCACTCATATACTATGTACTACTATGTGCGTTTCTTATATTCTAAGTTTTTCAGTGCAACTCACTCATATACTATGTACTACACTGTGCGTTTCTTAAATTCTAAGTTTTTCAGTGCAACTCACTCATATACTATGTACTACACTGTGCGTTTCTTAAATTCTAAGTTTTTCAGTGCAACTCACTCATATACTATGTACTACAATGTGCGTTTCTTATATTCTAAGTTTTTCAGAGCAACTCACTCATATACTATGTACTACACTGTGCGTTTCTTATATTCTAAGTTTTTAAGTGCAACTCACTCATATACTATGTACTACACTGTGCGTTTCTTATATTCTAAGTTTTTCAGAGCAACTCACTCATATACTATGTACTACTATGTGCGTTTCTTATATTCTAAGTTTTTCAGTGCAACTCACTCATATACTATGTACTACACTGTGCGTTTCTTAAATTCTAAGTTTTTCAGTGCAACTCACTCATATACTATGTACTACACTGTGCGTTTCTTAAATTCTAAGTTTTTCAGTGCAACTCACTCATATACTATGTACTACAATGTGCGTTTCTTATATTCTAAGTTTTTCAGTGCAACTCACTCATATACTATGTACTACACTGTGCGTTTCTTATATTCTAAGTTTTTAAGTGCAACTCACTCATATACTATGTACTACACTGTGCGTTTCTTATATTCTAAGTTTTTCAGTGCAACTCACTCATATACTATGTACTACACTGTGCGTTTCTTATATTCTGAGTTTTTCAGTGCAACTCACTCATATACTATGTAGTACACTGTGCGTTTCTTATATTCTAAGTTTTTCAGTGCAACTCACTCATATACTATGTACTACACTGTGCGTTTCTTATATTCTAAGTTTTTCAGTGCAACTCACTCATATACTATGTACTACACTGTGCACTTCGTGTAATGCGGGTTTTTCAGTAAATTCTAAGTTTTTCAGTGCAACTCACTCATATACTATGTACTACACTGTGCGTTTCTTATATTCTAAGTTTTTCAGTGCAACTCACTCATATACTATGTACTACACTGTGCGTTTCTTATATTCTAAGTTTTTCAGAGCAACTCACTCATATACTATGTACTACTATGTGCGTTTCTTATATTCTAAGTTTTTCAGTGCAACTCACTCATATACTATGTACTACACTGTGAGTTTCTTAAATTCTAAGTTTTTCAGTGCAACTCACTCATATACTATGTACTACACTGTGCGTTTCTTAAATTCTAAGTTTTTCAGTGCAACTCACTCATATACTATGTACTACAATGTGCGTTTCTTATATTCTAAGTTTTTCAGTGCAACTCACTCATATACTATGTACTACACTGTGCGTTTCTTATATTCTAAGTTTTTAAGTGCAACTCACTCATATACTATGTACTACACTGTGCGTTTCTTATATTCTAAGTTTTTCAGTGCAACTCACTCATATACTATGTACTACACTGTGCGTTTCTTATATTCTGAGTTTTTCTGTGCAACTCACTCATATACTATATAGTACACTGTGCGTTTCTTATATTCTAAGTTTTTCAGTGCAACTCACTCATATACTATGTACTACACTGTGCGTTTCTTATATTCTAAGTTTTTCAGTGCAACTCACTCATATACTATGTACTACACTGTGCGTTTCTTATATTCTAAGTTTTTCAGTGCAACTCACTCATATACTATGTACTACACTGTGCGTTTCTTATATTCTAAGTTTTTCAGTGCAACTCACTCATATACTATGTACTACACTGTGCGTTTCTTATATTCTAAGTTTTTCAGTACAACTCACTCATATACTATGTACTACACTGTGCATTTCGTGTAATGCGGGTTTTTCAGTAAATTCTAAGTTTTTCAGTGCAACTCACTCATATACTATGTACTACACTGTGCGTTTCTTATATTCTAAGTTTTTCAGTGCAACTCACTCATATACTATGTACTACACTGTGCGTTTCTTAAATTCTAAGTTTTTCAGTGCAACTCACTCATATACTATGTACTACAATGTGCGTTTCTTATATTCTAATTTTTTCAGTGCAACTCACTCATATACTATGTACTACACTGTGCGTTTCTTATATTCTAAGTTTTTAAGTGCAACTCACTCATATACTATGTACTACACTGTGCGTTTCTTATATTCTAAGTTTTTCAGTGCAACTCACTCATATACTATGTACTACACTGTGCGTTTCTTATATTCTGAGTTTTTCAGTGCAACTCACTCATATACTATGTAGTACACTGTGCGTTTCTTATATTCTAAGTTTTTCAGTGCAACTCACTCATATACTATGTACTACACTGTGCGTTTTTTATATTCTAAGTTTTTCAGTGCAACTCACTCATATACTATGTACTACACTGTGCGTTTCTTATATTCTAAGTTTTTCAGTGCAACTCACTCATATACTATGTACTACACTGTGCGTTTCTTATATTCTAAGTTTTTCAGTGCAACTCACTCATATACTATGTACTACACTGTGCATTTCGTGTAATGCGGGTTTTTCAGTAAATTCTAAGTTTTTCAGTGCAACTCACTCATATACTATGTACTACACTGTGCGTTTCTTATATTCTAAGTTTTTCAGTGCAACTCACTCCTATACTATGTACTACACTGTGCGTTTCTTATATTCTAAGTTTTTCAGAGCAACTCACTCATATACTATGTACTACAATGTGCGTTTCTTATATTCTAAGTTTTTCAGTGCAACTCACTCATATACTATGTACTACACTGTGCGTTTCTTAAATTCTAAGTTTTTCAGTGCAACTCACTCATATACTATGTACTACATTGTGCGTTTATTAAATTCTAAGTTTTTCAGTGCAACTCACTCATATACTATGTACTACACTGTGCGTTTCTTATATTCTAAGTTTTTCAGAGTAACTCACTCATATACTATGTACTACAATGTGCGTTTCTTATATTCTAAGTTTTTCAGTGCAACTCACTCATATACTATGTACTACACTGTGCGTTTCTTAAATTCTAAGTTTTTCAGTGCAACTCACTCATATACTATGTACTACACTGTGCGTTTCTTAAATTCTAAGTTTTTCAGTGCAACTCACTCATAAACTATGTACTACACTGTGCGTTTCTTATATTCTAAGTTTTTCAGTGCAACTCACTCATATACTATGTACTACACTGTGCGTTTCTTATATTCTAAGTTTTTCAGTGCAACTCACTCATATACTATGTACTACACTGTGCGTTTCTTATATTCTAAGTTTTTCAGTGCAACTCACTCATATACTATGTACTACACTGTGCGTTTCTTAAATTCTAAGTTTTTCAGTGCAACTCACTCATATACTATGTAGTACAATGTGCGTTTCTTATATTCTAAGTTTTTCAGTGCAACTCACTCATATACTATGTACTACACTGTGCGTTTCTTATATTCTGAGTTTTTCAGTGCAACTCACTCATATACTATGTAGTACACTGTGCGTTTCTTATATTCTAAGTTTTTCAGTGCAACTCACTCATACACTATGTACTACACTGTGCGTTTCTTATATTCTAAGTTTTTCAGTGCAACTAACTCATATACTATGTACTACACTGTGCGTTTCTTATATTCTAAGTTTTTCAGTGCAACTCACTCATATACTATGTACTACACTGTGCATTTCGTGTAATGCGGGTTTTTCAGTAAATTCTAAGTTTTTCAGTGCAACTCACTCATATACTATGTACTACACTGTGCGTTTCTTATATTCTAAGTTTTTCAGTGCAACTCACTCATATACTATGTACTACACTGTGCGTTTCTTATATTCTAAGTTTTTCAGAGCAACTCACTCATATACTATGTACTACAATGTGCGTTTCTTATATTCTAAGTTTTTCAGTGCAACTCACTCATATACTATGTACTACACTGTGCGTTTCTTAAATTCTAAGTTTTTCAGTGCAACTCACTCATATACTATGTACTACATTGTGCGTTTATTAAATTCTAAGTTTTTCAGTGCAACTCACTCATATACTATGTACTACACTGTGCGTTTCTTATATTCTAAGTTTTTCAGAGTAACTCACTCATATACTATGTACTACAATGTGAGTTTCTTATATTCTAAGTTTTTCAGTGCAACTCACTCATATACTATGTACTACACTGTGCGTTTCTTAAATTCTAAGTTTTTCAGTGCAACTCACTCATATACTATGTACTACACTGTGCGTTTCTTAAATTCTAAGTTTTTCAGTGCAACTCACTCATATACTATGTACTACACTGTGCGTTTCTTATATTCTAAGTTTTTCAGTGCAACTCACTCATATACTATGTACTACACTGTGCGTTTCTTATATTCTAAGTTTTTCAGTGCAACTCACTCATATACTATGTACTACACTGTGCGTTTCTTATATTCTAAGTTTTTCAGTGCAACTCACTCATATACTATGTACTACACTGTGCGTTTCTTAAATTCTAAGTTTTTCAGTGCAACTCACTCATATACTATGTAGTACAATGTGCGTTTCTTATATTCTAAGTTTTTCAGTGCAACTCACTCATATACTATGTACTACACTGTGCGTTTCTTATATTCTAAGTTTTT
Source organism: Mus caroli (assembly GCF_978045245.1). Classification (NCBI taxonomy): domain Eukaryota; kingdom Metazoa; phylum Chordata; class Mammalia; order Rodentia; family Muridae; genus Mus; species Mus caroli. The sequence continues at coordinate 4,066,200 of NW_028227279.1, read as the reverse complement.
AAGTGCAACTCACTCATATACTATGTACTACACTGTGCGTTTCTTATATTCTGAGTTTTTCAGTGCAACTCACTCATATATTATGTACTACACTGTGCATTTCTTATATTCTAAGTTTTTCAGTGCAACTCACTCATATACTATGTACTACACTGTGCGTTTCTTATATTCTAAGTTTTTCAGTGCAACTCACTCATAACTATGTACTACACTGTGCGTTTCTTATATTCTAAGTTTTTCAGTGCAACTCACTCATATACTATGTACTACACTGTGCACTTCGTGTAATGCGGGTTTTTCAGTAAATTCTAAGTTTTTCAGTGCAACTCACTCATATACTATGTACTACACTGTGCGTTTCTTATATTCTAAGTTTTTCAGTGCAACTCACTCATATACTATGTACTACACTGTGCGTTTCTTATATTCTAAGTTTTTCAGAGCAACTCACTCATATACTATGTACTACTATGTGCGTTTCTTATATTCTAAGTTTTTCAGTGCAACTCACTCATATACTATGTACTACACTGTGCGTTTCTTAAATTCTAAGTTTTTCAGTGCAACTCACTCATATACTATGTACTACACTGTGCGTTTCTTAAATTCTAAGTTTTTCAGTGCAACTCACTCATATACTATGTACTACAATGTGCGTTTCTTATATTCTAAGTTTTTCAGAGCAACTCACTCATATACTATGTACTACACTGTGCGTTTCTTATATTCTAAGTTTTTAAGTGCAACTCACTCATATACTATGTACTACACTGTGCGTTTCTTATATTCTAAGTTTTTCAGTGCAACTCACTCATATACTATGTACTACACTGTGCGTTTCTTATATTCTGAGTTTTTCAGTGCAACTCACTCATATACTATGTAGTACACTGTGCGTTTCTTATATTCTAAGTTTTTCAGTGCAACTCACTCATATACTATGTACTACACTGTGCGTTTCTTATATTCTAAGTTTTTCAGTGCAACTCACTCATATACTATGTAGTACAATGTGCGTTTCTTATATTCTAAGTTTTTCAGTGCAACTCACTCATATACTATGTACTACACTGTGCGTTTCTTATATTCTAAGTTTTTCAGTGCAACTCACTCATATACTATGTACTACACTGTGCGTTTCTTATATTTTAAGTTTTTCAGTGCAACTCACTCATATACTATGTACTACACTGTGCATTTCGTGTAATGCGGGTTTTTCAGTAAATTCTAAGTTTTTCAGTGCAACTCACTCATATACTATGTACTACACTGTGCGTTTCTTATATTCTAAGTTTTTCAGTGCAACTCACTCATATACTATGTACTACACTGTGCGTTTCTTATATTCTAAGTTTTTCAGAGCAACTCACTCATATACTATGTACTACAATGTGCGTTTCTTATATTCTAAGTTTTTCAGTGCAACTCACTCATATACTATGTACTACACTGTGCGTTTCTTAAATTCTAAGTTTTTCAGTGCAACTCACTCATATACTATGTACTACATTGTGCGTTTATTAAATTCTAAGTTTTTCAGTGCAACTCACTCATATACTATGTACTACACTGTGCGTTTCTTATATTCTAAGTTTTTCAGAGCAACTCACTCATATACTATGTACTACAATGTGCGTTTCTTATATTCTAAGTTTTTCAGTGCAACTCACTCATATACTATGTACTACACTGTGCGTTTCTTAAATTCTAAGTTTTTCAGTGCAACTCACTCATATACTATGTACTACACTGTGCGTTTCTTAAATTCTAAGTTTTTCAGTGCAACTCACTCATAAACTATGTACTACACTGTGCGTTTCTTATATTCTAAGTTTTTCAGTGCAACTCACTCATATACTATGTACTACACTGTGCGTTTCTTATATTCTAAGTTTTTCAGTGCAACTCACTCATATACTATGTACTACACTGTGCGTTTCTTATATTCTAAGTTTTTCAGTGCAACTCACTCATATACTATGTACTACACTGTGCGTTTCTTAAATTCTAAGTTTTTCAGTGCAACTCACTCATATACTATGTAGTACAATGTGCGTTTCTTATATTCTAAGTTTTTCAGTGCAACTCACTCATATACTATGTACTACACTGTGCGTTTCTTATATTCTAAGTTTTTAAGTGCAACTCACTCATATACTATGTACTACACTGTGCGTTTCTTATATTCTAAGTTTTTCAGTGCAACTCACTCATATACTATGTACTACACTGTGCGTTTCTTATATTCTGAGTTTTTCAGTGCAACTCACTCATATATTATGTACTACACTGTGCATTTCTTATATTCTAAGTTTTTCAGTGCAACTCACTCATATACTATGTACTACACTGTGCGTTTCTTATATTCTAAGTTTTTAAGTGCAACTCACTCATATACTATGTACTACACTGTGCGTTTCTTATATTCTAAGTTTTTCAGTGCAACTCACTCATATACTATGTACTACACTGTGCGTTTCTTATATTCTGAGTTTTTCAGTGCAACTCACTCATATACTATGTAGTACACTGTGCGTTTCTTATATTCTAAGTTTTTCAGTGCAACTCACTCATATACTATGTACTACACTGTGCGTTTTTTATATTCTAAGTTTTTCAGTGCAACTCACTCATATACTATGTACTACACTGTGCGTTTCTTATATTCTAAGTTTTTCAGTGCAACTCACTCATATACTATGTACTACACTGTGCGTTTCTTATATTCTAAGTTTTTCAGTGCAACTCACTCATATACTATGTACTACACTGTGCATTTCGTGTAATGCGGGTTTTTCAGTAAATTCTAAGTTTTTCAGTGCAACTCACTCATATACTATGTACTACACTGTGCGTTTCTTATATTCTAAGTTTTTCAGTGCAACTCACTCCTATACTATGTACTACACTGTGCGTTTCTTATATTCTAAGTTTTTCAGAGCAACTCACTCATATACTATGTACTACAATGTGCGTTTCTTATATTCTAAGTTTTTCAGTGCAACTCACTCATATACTATGTACTACACTGTGCGTTTCTTAAATTCTAAGTTTTTCAGTGCAACTCACTCATATACTATGTACTACATTGTGCGTTTATTAAATTCTAAGTTTTTCAGTGCAACTCACTCATATACTATGTACTACACTGTGCGTTTCTTATATTCTAAGTTTTTCAGAGTAACTCACTCATATACTATGTACTACAATGTGCGTTTCTTATATTCTAAGTTTTTCAGTGCAACTCACTCATATACTATGTACTACACTGTGCGTTTCTTAAATTCTAAGTTTTTCAGTGCAACTCACTCATATACTATGTACTACACTGTGCGTTTCTTAAATTCTAAGTTTTTCAGTGCAACTCACTCATAAACTATGTACTACACTGTGCGTTTCTTATATTCTAAGTTTTTCAGTGCAACTCACTCATATACTATGTACTACACTGTGCGTTTCTTATATTCTAAGTTTTTCAGTGCAACTCACTCATATACTATGTACTACACTGTGCGTTTCTTATATTCTAAGTTTTTCAGTGCAACTCACTCATATACTATGTACTACACTGTGCGTTTCTTAAATTCTAAGTTTTTCAGTGCAACTCACTCATATACTATGTAGTACAATGTGCGTTTCTTATATTCTAAGTTTTTCAGTGCAACTCACTCATATACTATGTACTACACTGTGCGTTTCTTATATTCTGAGTTTTTCAGTGCAACTCACTCATATACTATGTAGTACACTGTGCGTTTCTTATATTCTAAGTTTTTCAGTGCAACTCACTCATATACTATGTACTACACTGTGCGTTTCTTATATTCTAAGTTTTTCAGTGCAACTCACTCATATACTATGTACTACACTGTGCGTTTCTTATATTCTAAGTTTTTCAGTGCAACTCACTCATATACTATGTACTACACTGTGCATTTCGTGTAATGCGGGTTTTTCAGTAAATTCTAAGTTTTTCAGTGCAACTCACTCATATACTATGTACTACACTGTGCGTTTCTTATATTCTAAGTTTTTCAGTGCAACTCACTCATATACTATGTACTACACTGTGCGTTTCTTATATTCTAAGTTTTTCAGAGCAACTCACTCATATACTATGTACTACAATGTGCGTTTCTTATATTCTAAGTTTTTCAGTGCAACTCACTCATATACTATGTACTACACTGTGCGTTTCTTAAATTCTAAGTTTTTCAGTGCAACTCACTCATATACTATGTACTACATTGTGCGTTTATTAAATTCTAAGTTTTTCAGTGCAACTCACTCATATACTATGTACTACACTGTGCGTTTCTTATATTCTAAGTTTTTCAGAGTAACTCACTCATATACTATGTACTACAATGTGAGTTTCTTATATTCTAAGTTTTTCAGTGCAACTCACTCATATACTATGTACTACACTGTGCGTTTCTTAAATTCTAAGTTTTTCAGTGCAACTCACTCATATACTATGTACTACACTGTGCGTTTCTTAAATTCTAAGTTTTTCAGTGCAACTCACTCATATACTATGTACTACACTGTGCGTTTCTTATATTCTAAGTTTTTCAGTGCAACTCACTCATATACTATGTACTACACTGTGCGTTTCTTATATTCTAAGTTTTTCAGTGCAACTCACTCATATACTATGTACTACACTGTGCGTTTCTTATATTCTAAGTTTTTCAGTGCAACTCACTCATATACTATGTACTACACTGTGCGTTTCTTAAATTCTAAGTTTTTCAGTGCAACTCACTCATATACTATGTAGTACAATGTGCGTTTCTTATATTCTAAGTTTTTCAGTGCAACTCACTCATATACTATGTACTACACTGTGCGTTTCTTATATTCTAAGTTTTTAAGAGCAACTCACTCATATACTATGTACTACACTGTGCGTTTCTTATATTCTGAGTTTTTCAGTGCAACTCACTCATATATTATGTACTACACTGTGCATTTCTTATATTCTAAGTTTTTCAGTGCAACTCACTCATATACTATGTACTACACTGTGCGTTTCTTATATTCTAAGTTTTTCAGTGCAACTCACTCATAACTATGTACTACACTGTGCGTTTCTTATATTCTAAGTTTTTCAGTGCAACTCACTCATATACTATGTACTACACTGTGCACTTCGTGTAATGCGGGTTTTTCAGTAAATTCTAAGTTTTTCAGTGCAACTCACTCATATACTATGTACTACACTGTGCGTTTCTTATATTCTAAGTTTTTCAGTGCAACTCACTCATATACTATGTACTACACTGTGCGTTTCTTATATTCTAAGTTTTTCAGAGCAACTCACTCATATACTATGTACTACTATGTGCGTTTCTTATATTCTAAGTTTTTCAGTGCAACTCACTCATATACTATGTACTACACTGTGCGTTTCTTAAATTCTAAGTTTTTCAGTGCAACTCACTCATATACTATGTACTACACTGTGCGTTTCTTAAATTCTAAGTTTTTCAGTGCAACTCACTCATATACTATGTACTACAATGTGCGTTTCTTATATTCTAAGTTTTTCAGAGCAACTCACTCATATACTATGTACTACACTGTGCGTTTCTTATATTCTAAGTTTTTAAGTGCAACTCACTCATATACTATGTACTACACTGTGCGTTTCTTATATTCTAAGTTTTTCAGTGCAACTCACTCATATACTATGTACTACACTGTGCGTTTCTTATATTCTGAGTTTTTCAGTGCAACTCACTCATATACTATGTAGTACACTGTGCGTTTCTTATATTCTAAGTTTTTCAGTGCAACTCACTCATATACTATGTACTACACTGTGCGTTTCTTATATTCTAAGTTTTTCAGTGCAACTCACTCATATACTATGTAGTACAATGTGCGTTTCTTATATTCTAAGTTTTTCAGTGCAACTCACTCATATACTATGTACTACACTGTGCGTTTCTTATATTCTAAGTTTTTCAGTGCAACTCACTCATATACTATGTACTACACTGTGCGTTTCTTATATTTTAAGTTTTTCAGTGCAACTCACTCATATACTATGTACTACACTGTGCATTTCGTGTAATGCGGGTTTTTCAGTAAATTCTAAGTTTTTCAGAGCAACTCACTCATATACTATGTACTACAATGTGCGTTTCTTATATTCTAAGTTTTTCAGTGCAACTCACTCATATACTATGTACTACACTGTGCGTTTCTTAAATTCTAAGTTTTTCAGTGCAACTCACTCATATACTATGTACTACATTGTGCGTTTATTAAATTCTAAGTTTTTCAGTGCAACTCACTCATATACTATGTACTACACTGTGCGTTTCTTATATTCTAAGTTTTTCAGAGCAACTCACTCATATACTATGTACTACAATGTGCGTTTCTTATATTCTAAGTTTTTCAGTGCAACTCACTCATATACTATGTACTACACTGTGCGTTTCTTAAATTCTAAGTTTTTCAGTGCAACTCACTCATATACTATGTACTACACTGTGCGTTTCTTAAATTCTAAGTTTTTCAGTGCAACTCACTCATAAACTATGTACTACACTGTGCGTTTCTTATATTCTAAGTTTTTCAGTGCAACTCACTCATATACTATGTACTACACTGTGCGTTTCTTATATTCTAAGTTTTTCAGTGCAACTCACTCATATACTATGTACTACACTGTGCGTTTCTTATATTCTAAGTTTTTCAGTGCAACTCACTCATATACTATGTACTACACTGTGCGTTTCTTAAATTCTAAGTTTTTCAGTGCAACTCACTCATATACTATGTAGTACAATGTGCGTTTCTTATATTCTAAGTTTTTCAGTGCAACTCACTCATATACTATGTACTACACTGTGCGTTTCTTATATTCTAAGTTTTTAAGTGCAACTCACTCATATACTATGTACTACACTGTGCGTTTCTTATATTCTAAGTTTTTCAGTGCAACTCACTCATATACTATGTACTACACTGTGCGTTTCTTATATTCTGAGTTTTTCAGTGCAACTCACTCATATATTATGTACTACACTGTGCATTTCTTATATTCTAAGTTTTTCAGTGCAACTCACTCATATACTATGTACTACACTGTGCGTTTCTTATATTCTAAGTTTTTCAGTGCAACTCACTCATAACTATGTACTACACTGTGCGTTTCTTATATTCTAAGTTTTTCAGTGCAACTCACTCATATACTATGTACTACACTCTGCGTTTCTTATATTCTAAGTTTTTCAGTGCAACTCACTCATATACTATGTACTACACTTTGTGTTTCTTATATTCTAAGTTTTTCAGTGCAACTCACTCATATACTACGTACTACACTGTGCACTTCGTGTAATGCGGGTTTTTCAGTAAATTCTAAGTTTTTCAGTGCAACTCACTCATATACTATGTACTACACTGTGCGTTTCTTATATTCTAAGTTTTTCAGTGCAACTCACTCATATACTATGTACTACACTGTGCGTTTCTTATATTCTGAGTTTTTCAGTGCAACTCACTCATATACTATGTAGTACACTGTGCGTTTCTTATATTCTAAGTTTTTCAGTGCAACTCACTCATATACTATGTACTACACTGTGCGTTTCTTATATTCTAAGTTTTTCAGTGCAACTCACTCATATACTATGTACTACACTGTGCGTTTCTTATATTCTAAGTTTTTCAGTGCAACTCACTCATATACTATGTACTACACTGTGCGTTTCTTATATTCTAAGTTTTTCAGTGCAACTCACTCATATACTATGTACTACACTGTGCGTTTCTTATATTCTAAGTTTTTCAGTGCAACTCACTCATATACTATGTACTACATTGTGCGTTTATTAAATTCTAAGTTTTTCAGTGCAACTCACTCATATACTATGTACTACACTGTGCGTTTCTTATATTCTAAGTTTTTCAGTGCAACTCACTCATATACTATATACTACACTGTGCGTTTCTTATATTCTAAGTTTTTCAGTGCAACTCACTCATATACTATGTACTACACTGTGCGTTTCTTAAATTCTAAGTTTTTCAGTGCAACTCACTCATATACTATGTACTACATTGTGCGTTTATTAAATTCTAAGTTTTTCAGTGCAACTCACTCATATACTATGTACTACACTGTGCGTTTCTTATATTCTAAGTTTTTCAGTGCAACTCACTCATATACTATGTACTACACTGTGCGTTTCTTATATTCTAAGTTTTTCAGTGCAACTCACTCATATACTATGTACTACACTGTGCGTTTCTTATATTCTAAGTTTTTCAGTGCAACTCACTCATATACTATGTACTACACTGTGCGTTTCTTAAATTCTAAGTTTTTCAGTGCAACTCACTCATATACTATGTACTACAATGTGCGTTTCTTATATTCTAAGTTTTTCAGTGCAACTCACTCATATACTATGTACTACACTGTGCGTTTCTTATATTCTAAGTTTTTAAGTGCAACTCACTCATATACTGTGTACTACACTGTGCGTTTCTTATATTCTGAGTTTTTCAGTGCAACTCACTCATATACTATGTACTACACTGTGCGTTTCTTATATTCTGAGTTTTTCAGTGCAACTCACTCATATACTATGTACTACACTGTGCGTTTCTTATATTCTAAGTTTTTCAGTGCAACTCACTCATATACTATGTACTACACTGTGCGTTTCTTATATTCTAAGTTTTTCAGTGCAACTCACTCATATACTATGTACTACACTGTGCATTTCTTATATTCTAAGTTTTTCAGTGCAACTCACTCATATACTATGTACTACACTGTGCGTTTCTTATATTCTAAGTTTTTCAGTGCAACTCACTCATATACTATGTACTACATTGTGCGTTTATTAAATTCTAAGTTTTTCAGTGCAACTCACTCATATACTATGTACTACACTGTGCGTTTCTTATATTCTAAGTTTTTCAGTGCAACTCACTCATATACTATGTACTACACTGTGCGTTTCTTATATTCTAAGTTTTTCAGTGCAACTCACTCATATACTATGTACTACACTGTGCATTTCGTGTAATGCGGGTTTTTCAGTAAATTCTAAGTTTTTCAGTGCAACTCACTCATATACTATGTACTACACTGTGCGTTTCTTATATTCTAAGTTTTTCAGTGCAACTCACTCATATACTATGTACTACACTGTGCGTTTCTTATATTCTAAGTTTTTCAGTGCAACTCACTCATATACTATGTACTACACTGTGCATTTCTTATATTCTAAGTTTTTCAGTGCAACTCACTCATATACTATGTACTACACTGTGCATTTCGTGTAATGCGGGTTTTTCAGTAAATTCTAAGTTTTTCAGTGCAACTCACTTATATACTATGTACTACACTGTGCGTTTCTTATATTCTAAGTTTTTCAGTGCAACTCACTCATATACTATGTACTACACTGTGCATTTCTTATATTCTAAGTTTTTCAGAGCAACTCACTCATATACTATGTACTACACTGTGCGTTTCTTATATTCTAAGTTTTTCAGTGGAACTCACTCATATACTATGTACTACACTGTGCGTTTCTTAAATTCTAAGTTTTTCAGTGCAACTCACTCATATACTATGTACTACATTGTGCGTTTATTAAATTCTAAGTTTTTCAGTGCAACTCACTCATATACTATGTACTACACTGTGCGTTTCTTATATTCTAAGTTTTTCAGAGCAACTCACTCATATACTATGTACTACAATGTGCGTTTCTTATATTCTAAGTTTTTCAGTGCAACTCACTCATATACTATGTACTACACTGTGCGTTTCTTAAATTCTAAGTTTTTCAGTGCAACTCACTCATATACTATGTACTACACTGTTCGTTTCTTAAATTCTAAGTTTTTCAGTGCAACTCACTCATAAACTATGTACTACACTGTGCGTTTCTTATATTCTAAGTTTTTCAGTGCAACTCACTCATATACTATGTACTACACTGTGCGTTTCTTATATTCTAACTTTTTCAGTGCAACTCACTCATATACTATGTACTACACTGTGCGTTTCTTATATTCTAAGTTTTTCAGTGCAACTCACTCATATACTATGTACTACACTGTGCGTTTCTTAAATTCTAAGTTTTTCAGTGCAACTCACTCATATACTATGTAGTACACTGTGCGTTTCTTATATTCTAAGTTTTTCAGTGCAACTCACTCATATACTATGTACTACACTGTGCGTTTCTTATATTCTAAGTTTTTCAGTGCAACTCACTCATATACTATGTACTACACTGTGCGTTTCTTATATTCCAAGTTTTTCAGTGCAACTCACTCATATACTATGTACTACACTGTGCGTTTCTTATATTCTGAGTTTTTCAGTGCAACTCACTCATATATTATGTACTACACTGTGCATTTCTTATATTCTAAGTTTTTCAGTGCAACTCACTCATATACTATGTACTACACTGTGCGTTTCTTATATTCTAAGTTTTTCAGTGCAACTCACTCATAACTATGTACTACACTGTGCGTTTCTTATATTCTAAGTTTTTCAGTGCAACTCACTCATATACTATGTACTACACTCTGCGTTTCTTATATTCTAAGTTTTTCAGTGCAACTCACTCATATACTATGTACTACACTGTGTGTTTCTTATATTCTAAGTTTTTCAGTGCAACTCACTCATATACTATGTACTACACTGTGCGTTTCTTATATTCTAAGTTTTTCAGAGCAACTCACTCATATACTATGTACTACTATGTGCGTTTTTATATTCTAAGTTTTTCAGTGCAACTCACTCATATACTATGTACTACACTGTGCGTTTCTTAAATTCTAAGTTTTTCAGTGCAACTCACTCATATACTATGTACTACACTGTGCGTTTCTTATATTCTAAGTTTTTCAGTGCAACTCACTCATATACTATGTACTACACTGTGCGTTTCTTATATTCTAAGTTTTTCAGAGCAACTCACTCATATACTATGTACTACACTGTGCGTTTCTTATATTCTAAGTTTTTCAGTGCAACTCACTCATATACTATGTACTACACTGTGCGTTTCTTAAATTCTAAGTTTTTCAGTGCAACTCACTCATATACTATGTACTACACTGTGCGTTTCTTAAATTCTAAGTTTTTCAGTGCAACTCACTCATATACTATGTACTACAATGTGCGTTTCTTATATTCTAATTTTTTCAGTGCAACTCACTCATATACTATGTACTACACTGTGCGTTTCTTATATTCTAAGTTTTTAAGTGCAACTCACTCATATACTATGTACTACACTGTGCGTTTCTTATATTCTAAGTTTTTCAGTGCAACTCACTCATATACTATGTACTACACTGTGCGTTTCTTATATTCTGAGTTTTTCAGTGCAACTCACTCATATACTATGTAGTACACTGTGCGTTTCTTATATTCTAAGTTTTTCAGTGCAACTCACTCATATACTATGTACTACACTGTGCGTTTCTTATATTCTAAGTTTTTCAGTGCAACTCACTCATATACTATGTACTACACTGTGCGTTTCTTATATTCTAAGTTTTTCAGTGCAACTCACTCATATACTATGTACTACACTGTGCGTTTCTTATATTCTAAGTTTTTCAGTGCAACTCACTCATATACTATGTACTACACTGTGCGTTTCTTATATTCTAAGTTTTTCAGTGCAACTCACTCATATACTATGTACTACACTGTGCATTTCGTGTAATGCGGGTTTTTCAGTAAATTCTAAGTTTTTCAGTGCAACTCACTCATATACTATGTACTACACTGTGCGTTTCTTATATTCTAAGTTTTTCAGTGCAACTCACTCATATACTATGTACTACACTGTGCGTTTCTTATATTCTGAGTTTTTCAGTGCAACTCACTCATATATTATGTACTACACTGTGCATTTCTTATATTCTAAGTTTTTCAGTGCAACTCACTCATATACTATGTACTACACTGTGCGTTTCTTATATTCTAAGTTTTTCAGTGCAACTCACTCATAACTATGTACTACACTGTGCGTTTCTTATATTCTAAGTTTTTCAGTGCAACTCACTCATATACTATGTACTACACTCTGCGTTTCTTATATTCTAAGTTTTTCAGTGCAACTCACTCATATACTATGTACTACACTGTGTGTTTCTTATATTCTAAGTTTTTCAGTGCAACTCACTCATATACTATGTACTACACTGTGCGTTTCTTATATTCTAAGTTTTTCAGAGCAACTCACTCATATACTATGTACTACTATGTGGGTTTCTTATATTCTAAGTTTTTCAGTGCAACTCACTCATATACTATGTACTACACTGTGCGTTTCTTAAATTCTAAGTTTTTCAGTGCAACTCACTCATATACTATGTACTACACTGTGCGTTTCTTATATTCTAAGTTTTTCAGTGCAACTCACTCATATACTATGTACTACACTGTGCGTTTCTTATATTCTAAGTTTTTCAGAGCAACTCACTCATATACTATGTACTACTATGTGCGTTTCTTATATTCTAAGTTTTTCAGTGCAACTCACTCATATACTATGTACTACACTGTGCGTTTCTTAAATTCTAAGTTTTTCAGTGCAACTCACTCATATACTATGTACTACACTGTGCGTTTCTTAAATTCTAAGTTTTTCAGTGCAACTCACTCATATACTATGTACTACAATGTGCGTTTCTTATATTCTAATTTTTTCAGTGCAACTCACTCATATACTATGTACTACACTGTGCGTTTCTTATATTCTAAGTTTTTAAGTGCAACTCACTCATATACTATGTACTACACTGTGCGTTTCTTATATTCTAAGTTTTTCAGTGCAACTCACTCATATACTATGTACTACACTGTGCGTTTCTTATATTCTGAGTTTTTCAGTGCAACTCACTCATATACTATGTAGTACACTGTGCGTTTCTTATATTCTAAGTTTTTCAGTGCAACTCACTCATATACTATGTACTACACTGTGCGTTTCTTATATTCTAAGTTTTTCAGTGCAACTCACTCATATACTATGTACTACACTGTGCGTTTCTTATATTCTAAGTTTTTCAGTGCAACTCACTCATATACTATGTACTACACTGTGCGTTTCTTATATTCTAAGTTTTTCAGTGCAACTCACTCATATACTATGTACTACACTGTGCGTTTCTTATATTCTAAGTTTTTCAGTGCAACTCACTCATATACTATGTACTACACTGTGCATTTCGTGTAATGCGGGTTTTTCAGTAAATTCTAAGTTTTTCAGTGCAACTCACTCATATACTATGTACTACACTGTGCGTTTCTTATATTCTAAGTTTTTCAGTGCAACTCACTCATATACTATGTACTACACTGTGCGTTTCTTATATTCTAAGTTATTCAGAGCAACTCACTCATATACTATGTACTACAATGTGCGTTTCTTATATTCTAAGTTTTTCAGTGCAACTCACTCATATACTATGTACTACACTGTGCGTTTCTTAAATTCTAAGTTTTTCAGTGCAACTCACTCATATACTATGTACTACATTGTGCGTTTATTAAATTCTAAGTTTTTCAGTGCAACTCACTCATATACTATGTACTACACTGTGCGTTTCTTATATTCTAAGTTTTTCAGTGCAACTCACTCATATACTATATACTACACTGTGCGTTTCTTATATTCTAAGTTTTTCAGTGCAACTCACTCATATACTATGTACTACACTGTGCGTTTCTTAAATTCTAAGTTTTTCAGTGCAACTCACTCATATACTATGTACTACACTGTGCGTTTATTAAATTCTAAGTTTTTCAGTGCAACTCACTCATATACTATGTACTACACTGTGCGTTTCTTATATTCTAAGTTTTTCAGTGCAACTCACTCATATACTATGTACTACACTGTGCGTTTCTTATATTCTAAGTTTTTCAGTGCAACTCACTCATATACTATGTACTACACTGTGCGTTTCTTATATTCTAAGTTCTTCAGTGCAACTCACTCATATACTATGTACTACACTGTGCGTTTCTTAAATTCTAAGTTCTTCAGTGCAACTCACTCATATACTATGTACTACAATGTGCGTTTCTTATATTCTAAGTTTTTCAGTGCAACTCACTCATATACTATGTACTACACTGTGCGTTTCTTATATTCTAAGTTTTTCAGTGCAACTCACTCATATACTATGTACTACACTGTGCGTTTCTTATATTCTGAGTTTTTCAGTGCAACTCACTCATATATTATGTACTACACTGTGCATTTCTTATATTCTAAGTTTTTCAGTGCAACTCACTCATATACTATGTACTACACTGTGCGTTTCTTATATTCTAAGTTTTTCAGTGCAACTCACTCATAACTATGTACTACACTGTGCGTTTCTTATATTCTAAGTTTTTCAGTGCAACTCACTCATATACTATGTACTACACTCTGCGTTTCTTATATTCTAAGTTTTTCAGTGCAACTCACTCATATACTATGTACTACACTGTGTGTTTCTTATATTCTAAGTTTTTCAGTGCAACTCACTCATATACTATGTACTACACTGTGCGTTTCTTATATTCTAAGTTTTTCAGAGCAACTCACTCATATACTATGTACTACTATGTGCGTTTCTTATATTCTAAGTTTTTCAGTGCAACTCACTCATATACTATGTACTACACTGTGCGTTTCTTAAATTCTAAGTTTTTCAGTGCAACTCACTCATATACTATGTACTACACTGTGCGTTTCTTATATTCTAAGTTTTTCAGTGCAACTCACTCATATACTATGTACTACACTGTGCGTTTCTTATATTCTGAGTTTTTCAGTGCAACTCACTCATATACTATGTACTACACTGTGCGTTTCTTATATTCTAAGTTTTTCAGTGCAACTCACTCATATACTATGTACTACACTGTGCGTTTCTTAAATTCTAAGTTTTTCAGTGCAACTCACTCATATACTATGTAGTACAATGTGCGTTTCTTATATTCTAAGTTTTTCAGTGCAACTCACTCATATACTATGTACTACACTGTGCGTTTCTTATATTCTAAGTTTTTAAGTGCAACTCACTCATATACTATGTACTACACTGTGCGTTTCTTATATTCTAAGTTTTTCAGTGCAACTCACTCATATACTATGTACTACACTGTGCGTTTCTTATATTCTGAGTTTTTCAGTGCAACTCACTCATATATTATGTACTACACTGTGCATTTCTTATATTCTAAGTTTTTCAGTGCAACTCACTCATATACTATGTACTACACTGTGCGTTTCTTATATTCTAAGTTTTTCAGTGCAACTCACTCATAACTATGTACTACACTGTGCGTTTCTTATATTCTAAGTTTTTCAGTGCAACTCACTCATATACTATGTACTACACTCTGCGTTTCTTATATTCTAAGTTTTTCAGTGCAACTCACTCATAAACTATGTACTACACTGTGCGTTTCTTATATTCTAAGTTTTTCAGTGCAACTCACTCATATACTATGTACTACACTGTGCGTTTCTTATATTCTAAGTTTTTCAGTGCAACTCACTCATATACTATGTACTACACTGTGCGTTTCTTATATTCTAAGTTTTTCAGTGCAACTCACTCATATACTATGTACTACACTGTGCGTTTCTTAAATTCTAAGTTTTTCAGTGCAACTCACTCATATACTATGTAGTACAATGTGCGTTTCTTATATTCTAAGTTTTTCAGTGCAACTCACTCATATACTATGTACTACACTGTGCGTTTCTTATATTCTAAGTTTTTAAGTGCAACTCACTCATATACTATGTACTACACTGTGCGTTTCTTATATTCTAAATTTTTCAGTGCAACTCACTCATATACTATGTACTACACTGTGCGTTTCTTATATTCTGAGTTTTTCAGTGCAACTCACTCATATATTATGTACTACACTGTGCATTTCTTATATTCTAAGTTTTTCAGTGCAACTCACTCATATACTATGTACTACACTGTGCGTTTCTTATATTCTAAGTTTTTCAGTGCAACTCACTCATAACTATGTACTACACTGTGCGTTTCTTATATTCTAAGTTTTTCAGTGCAACTCACTCATATACTATGTACTACACTGTGCGTTTCTTATATTCTAAGTTTTTCAGTGCAACTCACTCATATACTATGTACTACACTGTGCGTTTCTTATATTCTAAGTTTTTCAGTGCAACTCACTCATATACTATGTACTACACTGTGCACTTCGTGTAATGCGGGTTTTTCAGTAAATTCTAAGTTTTTCAGTGCAACTCACTCATATACTATGTACTACACTGTGCGTTTCTTATATTCTAAGTTTTTCAGTGCAACTCACTCATATACTATGTACTACACTGTGCTTTTCTTATATTCTAAGTTTTTCAGAGCAACTCACTCATATACTATGTACTACTATGTGCATTCCTTATATTCTAAGTTTTTCAGTGCAACTCACTCATATACTATGTACTACACTGTGCGTTTCTTAAATTCTAAGTTTTTCAGTGCAACTCACTCATATACTATATACTACACTGTGCGTTTCTTAAATTCTAAGTTTTTCAGTGCAACTCACTCATATACTATGTACTACAATGTGCGTTTCTTATATTCTAAGTTTTTCAGTGCAACTCACTCATATACTATGTACTACACTGTGCGTTTCTTATATTCTAAGTTTTTAAGTGCAACTCACTCATATACTATGTACTACACTGTGCGTTTCTTATATTCTAAGTTTTTCAGTGCAACTCACTCATATACTATGTACTACACTGTGCGTTTCTTATATTCTGAGTTTTTCAGTGCAACTCACTCATATACTATGTAGTACACTGTGCGTTTCTTATATTCTAAGTTTTTCAGTGCAACTCACTCATATACTATGTACTACAATGTGCGTTTCTTATATTCTAAGTTTTTCAGTGCAACTCACTCATATACTATGTACTACACTGTGCGTTTCTTATATTCTAAGTTTTTCAGTGCAACTCACTCATATACTATGTACTACACTGTGCGTTTCTTATATTCTAAGTTTTTCAGTGCAACTCACTCATATACTATGTACTACACTGTGCTTTTCTTATATTCTAAGTTTTTCAGTGCAACTCACTCATATACTATGTACTACACTGTGCATTTCGTGTAATGCGGGTTTTTCAGTAAATTCTAAGTTTTTCAGTGCAACTCACTCATATACTATGTACTACACTGTGCGTTTCTTATATTCTAAGTTTTTCAGTGCAACTCACTCATATACTATGTACTACACTGTGCGTTTCTTATATTCTAAGTTTTTCAGAGCAACTCACTCATATACTATGTACTACAATGTGCGTTTCTTATATTCTAAGTTTTTCAGTGCAACTCACTCATATACTATGTACTACACTGTGCGTTTCTTAAATTCTAAGTTTTTCAGTGCAACTCACTCATATACTATGTACTACATTGTGCGTTTATTAAATTCTAAGTTTTTCAGTGCAACTCACTCATATACTATGTACTACACTGTGCGTTTCTTATATTCTAAGTTTTTCAGAGCAACTCACTCATATACTATGTACTACAATGTGCGTTTCTTATATTCTAAGTTTTTCAGTGCAACTCACTCATATACTATGTACTACACTGTGCGTTTCTTAAATTCTAAGTTTTTCAGTGCAACTCACTCATATACTATGTACTACACTGTGCGTTTCTTAAATTCTAAGTTTTTCAGTGCAACTCACTCATAAACTATGTACTACACTGTGCGATTCTTATATTCTAAGTTTTTCAGTGCAACTCACTCATATACTATGTACTACACTGTGCGTTTCTTATATTCTAAGTTTTTCAGTGCAACTCACTCATATACTATGTACTACACTGTGCGTTTCTTATATTCTAAGTTTTTCAGTGCAACTCACTCATATACTATGTACTACACTGTGCGTTTCTTAAATTCTAAGTTTTTCAGTGCAACTCACTCATATACTATGTAGTACAATGTGCGTTTCTTATATTCTAAGTTTTTCAGTGCAACTCACTCATATACTATGTACTACACTGTGCGTTTCTTATATTCTAAGTTTTTAAGTGCAACTCACTCATATACTATGTACTACACTGTGCGTTTCTTATATTCTAAGTTTTTCAGTGCAACTCACTCATATACTATGTACTACACTGTGCGTTTCTTATATTCTGAGTTTTTCAGTGCAACTCACTCATATATTATGTACTACACTGTGCATTTTTTATATTCTAAGTTTTTCAGTGCAACTCACTCATATACTATGTACTACACTGTGCGTTTCTTATATTCTAAGTTTTTCAGTGCAACTCACTCATAACTATGTACTACACTGTGCGTTTCTTATATTCTAAGTTTTTCAGTGCAACTCACTCATATACTATGTACTACACTCTGCGTTTCTTATATTCTAAGTTTTTCAGTGCAACTCACTCATATACTATGTACTACACTGTGTGTTTCTTATATTCTAAGTTTTTCAGTGCAACTCACTCATATACTACGTACTACACTGTGCACTTCGTGTAATGCGGGTTTTTCAGTAAATTCTAAGTTTTTCAGTGCAACTCACTCATATACTATGTACTACACTGTGCGTTTCTTATATTCTAAGTTTTTCAGTGCAACTCACTCATATACTATGTACTACACTGTGCGTTTCTTATATTCTAAGTTTTTCAGAGCAACTCACTCATATACTATGTACTACACTGTGCGTTTCTTATATTCTAAGTTTTTCAGTGCAACTCACTCATAACTATGTACTACACTGTGCGTTTCTTATATTCTAAGTTTTTCAGTGCAACTCACTCATATACTATGTACTACACTGTGCGTTTCTTATATTCTAAGTTTTTCAGTGCAACTCACTCATATACTATGTACTACACTGTGCGTTTCTTATATTCTAAGTTTTTCAGTGCAACTCACTCATATACTATGTACTACACTGTGCACTTCGTGTAATGCGGGTTTTTCAGTAAATTCTAAGTTTTTCAGTGCAACTCACTCATATACTATGTACTACACTGTGCGTTTCTTATATTCTAAGTTTTTCAGTGCAACTCACTCATATACTATGTACTACACTGTGCTTTTCTTATATTCTAAGTTTTTCAGAGCAACTCACTCATATACTATGTACTACTATGTGCATTCCTTATATTCTAAGTTTTTCAGTGCAACTCACTCATATACTATGTACTACACTGTGCGTTTCTTAAATTCTAAGTTTTTCAGTGCAACTCACTCATATACTATATACTACACTGTGCGTTTCTTAAATTCTAAGTTTTTCAGTGCAACTCACTCATATACTATGTACTACAATGTGCGTTTCTTATATTCTAAGTTTTTCAGTGCAACTCACTCATATACTATGTACTACACTGTGCGTTTCTTATATTCTAAGTTTTTAAGTGCAACTCACTCATATACTATGTACTACACTGTGCGTTTCTTATATTCTAAGTTTTTCAGTGCAACTCACTCATATACTATGTACTACACTGTGCGTTTCTTATATTCTGAGTTTTTCAGTGCAACTCACTCATATACTATGTAGTACACTGTGCGTTTCTTATATTCTAAGTTTTTCAGTGCAACTCACTCATATACTATGTACTACACTGTGCGTTTCTTATATTCTAAGTTTTTCAGTGCAACTCACTCATATACTATGTACTACACTGTGCGTTTCTTATATTCTAAGTTTTTCAGTGCAACTCACTCATATACTATGTACTACACTGTGCGTTTCTTATATTCTAAGTTTTTCAGTGCAACTCACTCATATACTATGTACTACACTGTGCTTTTCTTATATTCTAAGTTTTTCAGTGCAACTCACTCATATACTATGTACTACACTGTGCATTTCGTGTAATGCGGGTTTTTCAGTAAATTCTAAGTTTTTCAGTGCAACTCACTCATATACTATGTACTACACTGTGCGTTTCTTATATTCTAAGTTTTTCAGTGCAACTCACTCATATACTATGTACTACACTGTGCGTTTCTTATATTCTAAGTTTTTCAGAGCAACTCACTCATATACTATGTACTACAATGTGCGTTTCTTATATTCTAAGTTTTTCAGTGCAACTCACTCATATACTATGTACTACACTGTGCGTTTCTTAAATTCTAAGTTTTTCAGTGCAACTCACTCATATACTATGTACTACATTGTGCGTTTATTAAATTCTAAGTTTTTCAGTGCAACTCACTCATATACTATGTACTACACTGTGCGTTTCTTATATTCTAAGTTTTTCAGAGCAACTCACTCATATACTATGTACTACAATGTGCGTTTCTTATATTCTAAGTTTTTCAGTGCAACTCACTCATATACTATGTACTACACTGTGCGTTTCTTAAATTCTAAGTTTTTCAGTGCAACTCACTCATATACTATGTACTACACTGTGCGTTTCTTAAATTCTAAGTTTTTCAGTGCAACTCACTCATAAACTATGTACTACACTGTGCGATTCTTATATTCTAAGTTTTTCAGTGCAACTCACTCATATACTATGTACTACACTGTGCGTTTCTTATATTCTAAGTTTTTCAGTGCAACTCACTCATATACTATGTACTACACTGTGCGTTTCTTATATTCTAAGTTTTTCAGTGCAACTCACTCATATACTATGTACTACACTGTGCGTTTCTTAAATTCTAAGTTTTTCAGTGCAACTCACTCATATACTATGTAGTACAATGTGCGTTTCTTATATTCTAAGTTTTTCAGTGCAACTCACTCATATACTATGTACTACACTGTGCGTTTCTTATATTCTGAGTTTTTCAGTGCAACTCACTCATATACTATGTAGTACACTGTGCGTTTCTTATATTCTAAGTTTTTCAGTGCAACTCACTCATATACTATGTACTACACTGTGCGTTTCTTATATTCTAAGTTTTTCAGTGCAACTCACTCATATACTATGTACTACACTGTGCGTTTCTTATATTCTAAGTTTTTCAGTGCAACTCACTCATATACTATGTACTACACTGTGCGTTTCTTATATTCTAAGTTTTTCAGTGCAACTCACTCATATACTATGTACTACACTGTGCATTTCGTGTAATGCGGGTTTTTCAGTAAATTCTAAGTTTTTCAGTGCAACTCACTCATATACTATGTACTAAACTGTGCGTTTCTTATATTCTAAGTTTTTCAGTGCAACTCACTCATATACTATGTACTACACTGTGCGTTTCTTATATTCTAAATTTTTCAGAGCAACTCACTCATATACTATGTACTACAATGTGCGTTTCTTATATTCTAAGTTTTTCAGTGCAACTCACTCATATACTATGTACTACACTGTGCGTTTCTTAAATTCTAAGTTTTTCAGTGCAACTCACTCATATACTATGTACTACATTGTGCGTTTATTAAATTCTAAGTTTTTCAGTGCAACTCACTCATATACTATGTACTACACTGTGCGTTTCTTATATTCTAAGTTTTTCAGAGCAACTCACTCATATACTATGTACTACAATGTGCGTTTCTTATATTCTAAGTTTTTCAGTGCAACTCACTCATATACTATGTACTACACTGTGCGTTTCTTAAATTCTAAGTTTTTCAGTGCAACTCACTCATATACTATGTACTACACTGTGCGTTTCTTAAATTCTAAGTTTTTCAGTGCAACTCACTCATAAACTATGTACTACACTGTGCGTTTCTTATATTCTAAGTTTTTCAGTGCAACTCACTCATATACTATGTACTACACTGTGCGTTTCTTATATTCTAAGTTTTTCAGTGCAACTCACTCATATACTATGTACTACACTGTGCGTTTCTTATATTCTAAGTTTTTCAGTGCAACTCACTCATATACTATGTACTACACTGTGCGTTTCTTAAATTCTAAGTTTTTCAGTGCAACTCACTCATATACTATGTAGTACAATGTGCGTTTCTTATATTCTAAGTTTTCCAGTGCAACTCACTCATATACTATGTACTACACTGTGCGTTTCTTATATTCTAAGTTTTTAAGTGCAACTCACTCATATACTATGTACTACACTGTGCGTTTCTTATATTCTGAGTTTTTCAGTGCAACTCACTCATATATTATGTACTACACTGTGCATTTCTTATATTCTAAGTTTTTCAGTGCAACTCACTCATATACTATGTACTACACTGTGCGTTTCTTACATTCTAAGTTTTTCAGTGCAACTCACTCATAACTATGTACTACACTGTGCGTTTCTTATATTCTAAGTTTTTCAGTGCAACTCACTCATATACTATGTACTACAATGTGCGTTTCTTATATTCTAAGTTTTTCAGTGCAACTCACTCATATACTATGTACTACACTGTGCGTTTCTTATATTCTAAGTTTTTCAGTGCAACTCACTCATATACTATGTACTACACTGTGCACTTCGTGTAATGCGGGTTTTTCAGTAAATTCTAAGTTTTTCAGTGCAACTCACTCATATACTATGTACTACACTGTGCGTTTCTTATATTCTAAGTTTTTCAGTGCAACTCACTCATATACTATGTACTATACTGTGCGTTTCTTATATTCTAAGTTTTTCAGAGCAACTCACTCATATACTATGTACTACTATGTGCGTTTCTTATATTCTAAGTTTTTCAGTGCAACTCACTCATATACTATGTACTACACTGTGCGTTTCTTAAATTCTAAGTTTTTCAGTGCAACTCACTCATATACTATGTACTACACTGTGCGTTTCTTAAATTCTAAGTTTTTCAGTGCAACTCACTCATATACTATGTACTACAATGTGCGTTTCTTATATTCTAAGTTTTTCAGTGCAACTCACTCATATACTATGTACTACACTGTGCATTTCTTATATTCTAAGTTTTTAAGTGCAACTCACTCATATACTATGTACTACACTGTGCGTTTCTTATATTCTAAGTTTTTCAGTGCAACTCACTCATATACTATGTACTACACTGTGCGTTTCTTTTATTCTGAGTTTTTCAGTGCAACTCACTCATATACTATGTAGTACACTGTGCGTTTCTTATATTCTAAGTTTTTCAGTGCAACTCACTCATATACTATGTACTACACTGTGCGTTTCTTATATTCTAAGTTTTTCAGTGCAACTCACTCATATACTATGTACTACACTGTGCGTTTCTTATATTCTAAGTTTTTCAGTGCAACTCACTCATATACTATGTACTACACTGTGCGTTTCTTATATTCTAAGTTTTTCAGTGCAACTCACTCATATACTATGTACTACACTGTGCGTTTCTTATATTCTAAGTTTTTCAGTGCAACTCACTCATATACTATGTACTACACTGTGCATTTCGTGTAATGCGGGTTTTTCAGTAAATTCTAAGTTTTTTAGTGCAACTCACTCATATACTATGTACTACACTGTGCGTTTCTTATATTCTAAGTTTTTCAGTGCAACTCACTCATATACTATGTACTACACTGTGCGTTTCTTAAATTCTAAGTTTTTCAGTGCAACTGACTCATATACTATGTACTACACTGTGCGTTTCTTAAATTCTAAGTTTTTCAGTGCAACTCACTCATATACTATGTACTACAATGTGCGTTTCTTATATTCTAATTTTTTCAGTGCAACTCACTCATATACTATGTACTACACTGTGCGTTTCTTATATTCTAAGTTTTTAAGTGCAACTCACTCATATACTATGTACTACACTGTGCGTTTCTTATATTCTAAGTTTTTCAGTGCAACTCACTCATATACTATGTACTACACTGTGCGTTTCTTATATTCTGAGTTTTTCAGTGCAACTCACTCATATACTATGTAGTACACTGTGCGTTTCTTATATTCTAAGTTTTTCAGTGCAACTCACTCATATACTATGTACTACACTGTGCGTTTCTTATATTCTAAGTTTTTCAGTGCAACTCACTCATATACTATGTACTACACTGTGCGTTTCTTATATTCTAAGTTTTTCAGTGCAACTCACTCATATACTATGTACTACACTGTGCGTTTCTTATATTCTAAGTTTTTCAGTGCAACTCACTCATATACTATGTACTACACTGTGCATTTCGTGTAATGCGGGTTTTTCAGTAAATTCTAAGTTTTTCAGTGCAACTCACTCATATACTATGTACTACACTGTGCGTTTCTTATATTCTAAGTTTTTCAGTGCAACTCACTCATATACTATGTACTACACTGTGCGTTTCTTATATTCTAAGTTTTTCAGAGCAACTCACTCATATACTATGTACTACAATGTGCGTTTCTTATATTCTAAGTTTTTCAGTGCAACTCACTCATATACTATGTACTACACTGTGCGTTTCTTAAATTCTAAGTTTTTCAGTGCAACTCACTCATATACTATGTACTACATTGTGCGTTTATTAAATTCTAAGATTTTCAGTGCAACTCACTCATATACTATGTACTACACTGTGCGTTTCTTATATTCTAAGTTTTTCAGAGCAACTCACTCATATACTATGTACTACAATGTGCGTTTCTTATATTCTAAGTTTTTCAGTGCAACTCACTCATATATTATGTACTACACTGTGCGTTTCTTAAATTCTAAGTTTTTCAGTGCAACTCACTCATATACTATGTACTACACTGTGCGTTTCTTAAATTCTAAGTTTTTCAGTGCAACTCACTCATAAACTATGTACTACACTGTGCGTTTCTTATATTCTAAGTTTTTCAGTGCAACTCACTCATATACTATGTACTACACTGTGCGTTTCTTATATTCTAAGTTTTTCAGTGCAACTCACTCATATACTATGTACTACACTGTGCGTTTCTTATATTCTAAGTTTTTCAGTGCAACTCACTCATATACTATGTACTACACTGTGCATTTCTTAAATTCTAAGTTTTTCAGTGCAACTCACTCATATACTATGTAGTACAATGTGCGTTTCTTATATTCTAAGTTTTTCAGTGCAACTCACTCATATACTATGTACTACACTGTGCGTTTCTTATATTCTAAGTTTTTAAGTGCAACTCACTCATATACTATGTACTACACTTTGCGTTTCTTATATTCTAAGTTTTTCAGTGCAACTCACTCATATACTATGTACTACTCTGTGCGTTTCTTATATTCTGAGTTTTTCAGTGAAACTCACTCATATATTATGTACTACACTGTGCATTTCTTATATTCTAAGTTTTTCAGTGCAACTCACTCATATACTATGTACTACACTGTGCGTTTCTTATATTCTAAGTTTTTCAGTGCAACTCACTCATATACTATGTACTACACTGTGCACTTCGTGTAATGCGGGTTTTTCAGTAAATTCTAAGTTTTTCAGTGCAACTCACTCATATACTATGTACTACACTGTGCGTTTCTTATATTCTAAGTTTTTCAGTGCAACTCACTCATATACTATGTACTACACTGTGCGTTTCTTATATTCTAAGTTTTTCAGAGCAACTCACTCATATACTATGTACTACTATGTGCGTTTCTTATATTCTAAGTTTTTCAGTGCAACTCACTCATATACTATGTACTACACTGTGCGTTTCTTAAATTCTAAGTTTTTCAGTGCAACTCACTCATATACTATGTACTACACTGTGCGTTTCTTAAATTCTAAGTTTTTCAGTGCAACTCACTCATATACTATGTACTACAATGTGCGTTTCTTATATTCTAAGTTTTTCAGTGCAACTCACTCATATACTATGTACTACACTGTGCGTTTCTTATATTCTAAGTTTTTAAGTGCAACTCACTCATATACTATGTACTACACTGTGCGTTTCTTATATTCTAAGTTTTTCAGTGCAACTCACTCATATACTATGTACTACACTGTGCGTTTCTTATATTCTGAGTTTTTCAGTGCAACTCACTCATATACTATGTAGTACACTGTGCGTTTCTTATATTCTAAGTTTTTCAGTGCAACTCACTCATATACTATGTACTACACTGTGCGTTTCTTATATTCTAAGTTTTTCAGTGCAACTCACTCATATACTATGTACTACACTGTGCACTTCGTGTAATGCGGGTTTTTCAGTAAATTCTAAGTTTTTCAGTGCAACTCACTCATATACTATGTACTACACTGTGCGTTTCTTATATTCTAAGTTTTTCACTGCAACTCACTCATATACTATGTACTACACTGTGCGTTTCATATATTCTAAGTTTTTCAGACCAACTCACTCATATACTATGTACTACTATGTGCGTTTCTTATATTCTAAGTTTTTCAGTGCAACTCACTCATATACTATGTACTACACTGTGCGTTTCTTAAATTCTAAGTTTTTCAGTGCAACTCACTCATATACTATGTACTACACTGTGCGTTTCTTAAATTCTAAGTTTTTCAGTGCAACTCACTCATATACTATGTACTACAATGTGCGTTTCTTATATTCTAAGTTTTTCAGTGCAACTCACTCATATACTATGTACTACACTGTGCGTTTCTTATATTCTAAGTTTTTAAGTGCAACTCACTCATATACTATGTACTACACTGTGCGTTTCTTATATTCTAAGTTTTTCAGTGCAACTCACTCATATACTATGTACTACACTGTGCGTTTCTTATATTCTGAGTTTTTCAGTGCAACTCACTCATATACTATATAGTACACTGTGCGTTTCTTATATTCTAAGTTTTTCAGTGCAACTCACTCATATACTATGTACTACACTGTGCGTTTCTTATATTCTAAGTTTTTCAGTGCAACTCACTCATATACTATGTACTACACTGTGCGTTTCTTATATTCTAAGTTTTTCAGTGCAACTCACTCATATACTATGTACTACACTGTGCGTTTCTTATATTCTAAGTTTTTCAGTGCAACTCACTCATATACTATGTACTACACTGTGCGTTTCTTATATTCTAAGTTTTTCAGTGCAACTCACTCATATACTATGTACTACACTGTGCATTTCGTGTAATGCGGGTTTTTCAGTAAATTCTAAGTTTTTCAGTGCAACTCACTCATATACTATGTACTACACTGTGCGTTTCTTATATTCTAAGTTTTTCAGTGCAACTCACTCATATACTATGTACTACACTGTGCGTTTCTTAAATTCTAAGTTTTTCAGTGCAACTCACTCATATACTATGTACTACAATGTGCGTTTCTTATATTCTAATTTTTTCAGTGCAACTCACTCATATACTATGTACTACACTGTGCGTTTCTTATATTCTAAGTTTTTAAGTGCAACTCACTCATATACTATGTACTACACTGTGCGTTTCTTATATTCTAAGTTTTTCAGTGCAACTCACTCATATACTATGTACTACACTGTGCGTTTCTTATATTCTGAGTTTTTCAGTGCAACTCACTCATATACTATGTAGTACACTGTGCGTTTCTTATATTCTAAGTTTTTCAGTGCAACTCACTCATATACTATGTACTACACTGTGCGTTTTTTATATTCTAAGTTTTTCAGTGCAACTCACTCATATACTATGTACTACACTGTGCGTTTCTTATATTCTAAGTTTTTCAGTGCAACTCACTCATATACTATGTACTACACTGTGCGTTTCTTATATTCTAAGTTTTTCAGTGCAACTCACTCATATACTATGTACTACACTGTGCATTTCGTGTAATGCGGGTTTTTCAGTAAATTCTAAGTTTTTCAGTGCAACTCACTCATATACTATGTACTACACTGTGCGTTTCTTATATTCTAAGTTTTTCAGTGCAACTCACTCATATACTATGTACTACACTGTGCGTTTCTTATATTCTAAGTTTTTCAGTGCAACTCACTCATATACTATGTACTACTATGTGCGTTTCTTATATTCTAAGTTTTTCAGTGCAACTCACTCATATACTATGTACTACACTGTGCGTTTCTTAAATTCTAAGTTTTTCAGTGCAACTCACTCATATACTATGTACTACACTGTGCGTTTCTTAAATTCTAAGTTTTTCAGTGCAACTCACTCATATACTATGTACTACAATGTGCGTTTCTTATATTCTAAGTTTTTCAGTGCAACTCACTCATATACTATGTACTACACTGTGCATTTCTTATATTCTAAGTTTTTAAGTGCAACTCACTCATATACTATGTACTACACTGTGCGTTTCTTATATTCTAAGTTTTTCAGTGCAACTCACTCATATACTATGTACTACACTGTGCGTTTCTTATATTCTGAGTTTTTCAGTGCAACTCACTCATATACTATGTAGTACACTGTGCGTTTCTTATATTCTAAGTTTTTCAGTGCAACTCACTCATATACTATGTACTACACTGTGCGTTTCTTATATTCTAAGTTTTTCAGTGCAACTCACTCATATACTATGTACTACACTGTGCGTTTCTTATATTCTAAGTTTTTCAGTGCAACTCACTCATATACTATGTACTACACTGTGCGTTTCTTATATTCTAAGTTTTTCAGTGCAACTCACTCATATACTATGTACTACACTGTGCGTTTCTTATATTCTAAGTTTTTCAGTGCAACTCACTCATATACTATGTACTACACTGTGCATTTCGTGTAATGCGGGTTTTTCAGTAAATTCTAAGTTTTTCAGTGCAACTCACTCATATACTATGTACTACACTGTGCGTTTCTTATATTCTAAGTTTTTCAGTGCAACTCACTCATATACTATGTACTACACTGTGCGTTTCTTAAATTCTAAGTTTTTCAGTGCAACTGACTCATATACTATGTACTACACTGTGCGTTTCTTAAATTCTAAGTTTTTCAGTGCAACTCACTCATATACTATGTACTACAATGTGCGTTTCTTATATTCTAATTTTTTCAGTGCAACTCACTCATATACTATGTACTACACTGTGCGTTTCTTATATTCTAAGTTTTTAAGTGCAACTCACTCATATACTATGTACTACACTGTGCGTTTCTTATATTCTAAGTTTTTCAGTGCAACTACTCATATACTATGTACTACACTGTGCGTTTCTTATATTCTGAGTTTTTCAGTGCAACTCACTCATATACTATGTAGTACACTGTGCGTTTCTTATATTCTAAGTTTTTCAGTGCAACTCACTCATATACTATGTACTACACTGTGCGTTTCTTATATTCTAAGTTTTTCAGTGCAACTCACTCATATACTATGTACTACACTGTGCGTTTCTTATATTCTAAGTTTTTCAGTGCAACTCACTCATATACTATGTACTACACTGTGCGTTTCTTATATTCTAAGTTTTTCAGTGCAACTCACTCATATACTATGTACTACACTGTGCATTTCGTGTAATGCGGGTTTTTCAGTAAATTCTAAGTTTTTCAGTGCAACTCACTCATATACTATGTACTACACTGTGCGTTTCTTATATTCTAAGTTTTTCAGTGCAACTCACTCATATACTATGTACTACACTGTGCGTTTCTTATATTCTAAGTTTTTCAGAGCAACTCACTCATATACTATGTACTACAATGTGCGTTTCTTATATTCTAAGTTTTTCAGTGCAACTCACTCATATACTATGTACTACACTGTGCGTTTCTTAAATTCTAAGTTTTTCAGTGCAACTCACTCATATACTATGTACTACATTGTGCGTTTATTAAATTCTAAGTTTTTCAGTGCAACTCACTCATATACTATGTACTACACTGTGCGTTTCTTATATTCTAAGTTTTTCAGAGCAACTCACTCATATACTATGTACTACAATGTGCGTTTCTTATATTCTAAGTTTTTCAGTGCAACTCACTCATATACTATGTACTACACTGTGCGTTTCTTAAATTCTAAGTTTTTCAGTGCAACTCACTCATATACTATGTACTACACTGTGCGTTTCTTAAATTCTAAGTTTTTCAGTGCAACTCACTCATAAACTATGTACTACACTGTGCGTTTCTTATATTCTAAGTTTTTCAGTGCAACTCACTCATATACTATGTACTACACTGTGCGTTTCTTATATTCTAAGTTTTTCAGTGCAACTCACTCATATACTATGTACTACACTGTGCGTTTCTTATATTCTAAGTTTTTCAGTGCAACTCACTCATATACTATGTACTACACTGTGCGTTTCTTAAATTCTAAGTTTTTCAGTGCAACTCACTCATATACTATGTAGTACAATGTGCGTTTCTTATATTCTAAGTTTTTCAGTGCAACTCACTCATATACTATGTACTACACTGTGTGTTTCTTATATTCTAAGTTTTTAAGTGCAACTCACTCATATACTATGTACTACACTTTGCGTTTCTTATATTCTAAGTTTTTCAGTGCAACTCACTCATATACTATGTACTACACTGTGCGTTTCTTATATTCTGAGTTTTTCAGTGCAACTCACTCATATATTATGTACTACACTGTGCATTTCTTATATTCTAAGTTTTTCAGTGCAACTCACTCATATACTATGTACTACACTGTGCGTTTCTTATATTCTAAGTTTTTCAGTGCAACTCACTCATAACTATGTACTACACTGTGAGTTTCTTATATTCTAAGTTTTTCAGTGCAACTCACTCATATACTATGTACTACACTGTGCACTTCGTGTAATGCGGGTTTTTCAGTAAATTCTAAGTTTTTCAGTGCAACTCACTCATATACTATGTACTACACTGTGCGTTTCTTATATTCTAAGTTTTTCAGTGCAACTCACTCATATACTATGTACTACACTGTGCGTTTCTTATATTCTAAGTTTTTCAGTGCAACTCACTCATATACTATGTACTACACTGTGCGTTTCTTATATTCTAAGTTTTTCAGTGCAACTCACTCATATACTATGTACTACACTGTGCGTTTCTTATATTCTAAGTTTTTCAGTGCAACTCACTCATATACTATGTACTACACTGTGCATTTCGTGTAATGCGGGTTTTTCAGTAAATTCTAAGTTTTTCAGTGCAACTCACTCATATACTATGTACTACACTGTGCGTTTCTTATATTCTAAGTTTTTCAGTGCAACTCACTCATATACTATGTACTACACTGTGCGTTTCTTAAATTCTAAGTTTTTCAGTGCAACTGACTCATATACTATGTACTACACTGTGCGTTTCTTAAATTCTAAGTTTTTCAGTGCAACTCACTCATATACTATGTACTACAATGTGCGTTTCTTATATTCTAATTTTTTCAGTGCAACTCACTCATATACTATGTACTACACTGTGCGTTTCTTATATTCTAAGTTTTTAAGTGCAACTCACTCATATACTATGTACTACACTGTGCGTTTCTTATATTCTAAGTTTTTCAGTGCAACTACTCATATACTATGTACTACACTGTGCGTTTCTTATATTCTGAGTTTTTCAGTGCAACTCACTCATATACTATGTAGTACACTGTGCGTTTCTTATATTCTAAGTTTTTCAGTGCAACTCACTCATATACTATGTACTACACTGTGCGTTTCTTATATTCTAAGTTTTTCAGTGCAACTCACTCATATACTATGTACTACACTGTGCGTTTCTTATATTCTAAGTTTTTCAGTGCAACTCACTCATATACTATGTACTACACTGTGCGTTTCTTATATTCTAAGTTTTTCAGTGCAACTCACTCATATACTATGTACTACACTGTGCATTTCGTGTAATGCGGGTTTTTCAGTAAATTCTAAGTTTTTCAGTGCAACTCACTCATATACTATGTACTACACTGTGCGTTTCTTATATTCTAAGTTTTTCAGTGCAACTCACTCATATACTATGTACTACACTGTGCGTTTCTTATATTCTAAGTTTTTCAGAGCAACTCACTCATATACTATGTACTACAATGTGCGTTTCTTATATTCTAAGTTTTTCAGTGCAACTCACTCATATACTATGTACTACACTGTGCGTTTCTTAAATTCTAAGTTTTTCAGTGCAACTCACTCATATACTATGTACTACATTGTGCGTTTATTAAATTCTAAGTTTTTCAGTGCAACTCACTCATATACTATGTACTACACTGTGCGTTTCTTATATTCTAAGTTTTTCAGAGCAACTCACTCATATACTATGTACTACAATGTGCGTTTCTTATATTCTAAGTTTTTCAGTGCAACTCACTCATATACTATGTACTACACTGTGCGTTTCTTAAATTCTAAGTTTTTCAGTGCAACTCACTCATATACTATGTACTACACTGTGCGTTTCTTAAATTCTAAGTTTTTCAGTGCAACTCACTCATAAACTATGTACTACACTGTGCGTTTCTTATATTCTAAGTTTTTCAGTGCAACTCACTCATATATTATGTACTACACTGTGCGTTTCCTAAATTCTAAGTTTTTCAGTGCAACTCACTCATATACTATGTAGTACAATGTGCGTTTCTTATATTCTAAGTTTTTCAGTGCAACTCACTCATATACTATGTACTACACTGTGCGTTTCTTATATTCTAAGTTTTTAAGTGCAACTCACTCATATACTATGTACTACACTTTGCGTTTCTTATATTCTAAGTTTTTCAGTGCAACTCACTCATATACTATGTACTACACTGTGCGTTTCTTATATTCTGAGTTTTTCAGTGCAACTCACTCATATACTATGTAGTACACTGTGCGTTTCTTATATTCTAAGTTTTTCAGTGCAACTCACTCATATACTATGTACTACACTGTGCGTTTCTTATATTCTAAGTTTTTCAGTGCAACTCACTCATAACTATGTACTACACTGTGAGTTTCTTATATTCTAAGTTTTTCAGTGCAACTCACTCATATACTATGTACTACACTGTGCACTTCGTGTAATGCGGGTTTTTCAGTAAATTCTAAGTTTTTCAGTGCAACTCACTCATATACTATGTACTACACTGTGCGTTTCTTATATTCTAAGTTTTTCAGTGCAACTCACTCATAT
This sequence comes from Mus caroli, assembly GCF_978045245.1. Classification (NCBI taxonomy): domain Eukaryota; kingdom Metazoa; phylum Chordata; class Mammalia; order Rodentia; family Muridae; genus Mus; species Mus caroli. Next base: position 4,033,227 of record NW_028227279.1, on the reverse strand, counting down.
ACTATGTACTACACTGTGCGTTTCTTATATTCTAAGTTTTTCAGAGCAACTCACTCATATACTATGTACTACTATGTGCGTTTCTTATATTCTAAGTTTTTCAGTGCAACTCACTCATATACTATGTACTACACTGTGCGTTTCTTAAATTCTAAGTTTTTCAGTGCAACTCACTCATATACTATGTACTACACTGTGCGTTTCTTAAATTCTAAGTTTTTCAGTGCAACTCACTCATATACTATGTACTACAATGTGCGTTTCTTATATTCTAAGTTTTTCAGTGCAACTCACTCATATACTATGTACTACACTGTGCGTTTCTTATATTCTAAGTTTTTAAGTGCAACTCACTCATATACTATGTACTACACTGTGCGTTTCTTATATTCTAAGTTTTTCAGTGCAACTCACTCATATACTATGTACTACACTGTGCGTTTCTTATATTCTGAGTTTTTCAGTGCAACTCACTCATATACTATGTAGTACACTGTGCGTTTCTTATATTCTAAGTTTTTCAGTGCAACTCACTCATATACTATGTACTACACTGTGCGTTTCTTATATTCTAAGTTTTTCAGTGCAACTCACTCATATACTATGTACTACACTGTGCACTTCGTGTAATGCGGGTTTTTCAGTAAATTCTAAGTTTTTCAGTGCAACTCACTCATATACTATGTACTACACTGTGCGTTTCTTATATTCTAAGTTTTTCAGTGCAACTCACTCATATACTATGTACTACACTGTGCGTTTCATATATTCTAAGTTTTTCAGACCAACTCACTCATATACTATGTACTACTATGTGCGTTTCTTATATTCTAAGTTTTTCAGTGCAACTCACTCATATACTATGTACTACACTGTGCGTTTCTTAAATTCTAAGTTTTTCAGTGCAACTCACTCATAAACTATGTACTACACTGTGCGTTTCTTATATTCTAAGTTTTTCAGTGCAACTCACTCATATACTATGTACTACACTGTGCGTTTCTTATATTCTAAGTTTTTCAGTGCAACTCACTCATATACTATGTACTACACTGTGCGTTTCTTATATTCTAAGTTTTTCAGTGCAACTCACTCATATACTATGTACTACACTGTGCGTTTCTTAAATTCTAAGTTTTTCAGTGCAACTCACTCATATACTATGTAGTACAATGTGCGTTTCTTATATTCTAAGTTTTTCAGTGCAACTCACTCATATACTATGTACTACACTGTGCGTTTCTTATATTCTAAGTTTTTAAGTGCAACTCACTCATATACTATGTACTACACTTTGCGTTTCTTATATTCTAAGTTTTTCAGTGCAACTCACTCATATACTATGTACTACACTGTGCGTTTCTTATATTCTGAGTTTTTCAGTGCAACTCACTCATATATTATGTACTACACTGTGCATTTCTTATATTCTAAGTTTTTCAGTGCAACTCACTCATATACTATGTACTACACTGTGCGTTTCTTATATTCTAAGTTTTTCAGTGCAACTCACTCATAACTATGTACTACACTGTGAGTTTCTTATATTCTAAGTTTTTCAGTGCAACTCACTCATATACTATGTACTACACTGTGCACTTCGTGTAATGCGGGTTTTTCAGTAAATTCTAAGTTTTTCAGTGCAACTCACTCATATACTATGTACTACACTGTGCGTTTCTTATATTCTAAGTTTTTCAGTGCAACTCACTCATATACTATGTACTACACTGTGCGTTTCTTATATTCTAAGTTTTTCAGTGCAACTCACTCATATACTATGTACTACACTGTGCGTTTCTTATATTCTAAGTTTTTCAGTGCAACTCACTCATATACTATGTACTACACTGTGCGTTTCTTATATTCTAAGTTTTTCAGTGCAACTCACTCATATACTATGTACTACACTGTGCATTTCGTGTAATGCGGGTTTTTCAGTAAATTCTAAGTTTTTCAGTGCAACTCACTCATATACTATGTACTACACTGTGCGTTTCTTATATTCTAAGTTTTTCAGTGCAACTCACTCATATACTATGTACTACACTGTGCGTTTCTTAAATTCTAAGTTTTTCAGTGCAACTGACTCATATACTATGTACTACACTGTGCGTTTCTTAAATTCTAAGTTTTTCAGTGCAACTCACTCATATACTATGTACTACAATGTGCGTTTCTTATATTCTAATTTTTTCAGTGCAACTCACTCATATACTATGTACTACACTGTGCGTTTCTTATATTCTAAGTTTTTAAGTGCAACTCACTCATATACTATGTACTACACTGTGCGTTTCTTATATTCTAAGTTTTTCAGTGCAACTACTCATATACTATGTACTACACTGTGCGTTTCTTATATTCTGAGTTTTTCAGTGCAACTCACTCATATACTATGTAGTACACTGTGCGTTTCTTATATTCTAAGTTTTTCAGTGCAACTCACTCATATACTATGTACTACACTGTGCGTTTCTTATATTCTAAGTTTTTCAGTGCAACTCACTCATATACTATGTACTACACTGTGCGTTTCTTATATTCTAAGTTTTTCAGTGCAACTCACTCATATACTATGTACTACACTGTGCGTTTCTTATATTCTAAGTTTTTCAGTGCAACTCACTCATATACTATGTACTACACTGTGCATTTCGTGTAATGCGGGTTTTTCAGTAAATTCTAAGTTTTTCAGTGCAACTCACTCATATACTATGTACTACACTGTGCGTTTCTTATATTCTAAGTTTTTCAGAGCAACTCACTCATATACTATGTACTACAATGTGCGTTTCTTATATTCTAAGTTTTTCAGTGCAACTCACTCATATACTATGTACTACACTGTGCGTTTCTTAAATTCTAAGTTTTTCAGTGCAACTCACTCATATACTATGTACTACATTGTGCGTTTATTAAATTCTAAGTTTTTCAGTGCAACTCACTCATATACTATGTACTACACTGTGCGTTTCTTATATTCTAAGTTTTTCAGAGCAACTCACTCATATACTATGTACTACAATGTGCGTTTCTTATATTCTAAGTTTTTCAGTGCAACTCACTCATATACTATGTACTACACTGTGCGTTTCTTAAATTCTAAGTTTTTCAGTGCAACTCACTCATATACTATGTACTACACTGTGCGTTTCTTAAATTCTAAGTTTTTCAGTGCAACTCACTCATAAACTATGTACTACACTGTGCGTTTCTTATATTCTAAGTTTTTCAGTGCAACTCACTCATATATTATGTACTACACTGTGCGTTTCCTAAATTCTAAGTTTTTCAGTGCAACTCACTCATATACTATGTAGTACAATGTGCGTTTCTTATATTCTAAGTTTTTCAGTGCAACTCACTCATATACTATGTACTACACTGTGCGTTTCTTATATTCTAAGTTTTTAAGTGCAACTCACTCATATACTATGTACTACACTTTGCGTTTCTTATATTCTAAGTTTTTCAGTGCAACTCACTCATATACTATGTACTACACTGTGCGTTTCTTATATTCTGAGTTTTTCAGTGCAACTCACTCATATATTATGTACTACACTGTGCATTTCTTATATTCTAAGTTTTTCAGTGCAACTCACTCATATACTATGTACTACACTGTGCGTTTCTTATATTCTAAGTTTTTCAGTGCAACTCACTCATAACTATGTACTACACTGTGAGTTTCTTATATTCTAAGTTTTTCAGTGCAACTCACTCATATACTATGTACTACACTGTGCACTTCGTGTAATGCGGGTTTTTCAGTAAATTCTAAGTTTTTCAGTGCAACTCACTCATATACTATGTACTACACTGTGCGTTTCTTATATTCTAAGTTTTTCAGTGCAACTCACTCATATACTATGTACTACACTGTGCGTTTCTTATATTCTAAGTTTTTCAGAGCAACTCACTCATATACTATGTACTACTATGTGCGTTTCTTATATTCTAAGTTTTTCAGTGCAACTCACTCATATACTATGTACTACACTGTGCGTTTCTTAAATTCTAAGTTTTTCAGTGCAACTCACTCATAAACTATGTACTACACTGTGCGTTTCTTATATTCTAAGTTTTTCAGTGCAACTCACTCATATACTATGTACTACACTGTGCGTTTCTTATATTCTAAGTTTTTCAGTGCAACTCACTCATATACTATGTACTACACTGTGCGTTTCTTATATTCTAAGTTTTTCAGTGCAACTCACTCATATACTATGTACTACACTGTGCGTTTCTTAAATTCTAAGTTTTTCAGTGCAACTCACTCATATACTATGTAGTACAATGTGCGTTTCTTATATTCTAAGTTTTTCAGTGCAACTCACTCATATACTATGTACTACACTGTGCGTTTCTTATATTCTAAGTTTTTAAGTGCAACTCACTCATATACTATGTACTACACTTTGCGTTTCTTATATTCTAAGTTTTTCAGTGCAACTCACTCATATACTATGTACTACACTGTGCGTTTCTTATATTCTGAGTTTTTCAGTGCAACTCACTCATATATTATGTACTACACTGTGCATTTCTTATATTCTAAGTTTTTCAGTGCAACTCACTCATATACTATGTACTACACTGTGCGTTTCTTATATTCTAAGTTTTTCAGTGCAACTCACTCATAACTATGTACTACACTGTGAGTTTCTTATATTCTAAGTTTTTCAGTGCAACTCACTCATATACTATGTACTACACTGTGCACTTCGTGTAATGCGGGTTTTTCAGTAAATTCTAAGTTTTTCAGTGCAACTCACTCATATACTATGTACTACACTGTGCGTTTCTTATATTCTAAGTTTTTCAGTGCAACTCACTCATATACTATGTACTACACTGTGCGTTTCTTATATTCTAAGTTTTTCAGTGCAACTCACTCATATACTATGTACTACACTGTGCGTTTCTTATATTCTAAGTTTTTCAGTGCAACTCACTCATATACTATGTACTACACTGTGCGTTTCTTATATTCTAAGTTTTTCAGTGCAACTCACTCATATACTATGTACTACACTGTGCATTTCGTGTAATGCGGGTTTTTCAGTAAATTCTAAGTTTTTCAGTGCAACTCACTCATATACTATGTACTACACTGTGCGTTTCTTATATTCTAAGTTTTTCAGTGCAACTCACTCATATACTATGTACTACACTGTGCGTTTCTTAAATTCTAAGTTTTTCAGTGCAACTGACTCATATACTATGTACTACACTGTGCGTTTCTTAAATTCTAAGTTTTTCAGTGCAACTCACTCATATACTATGTACTACAATGTGCGTTTCTTATATTCTAATTTTTTCAGTGCAACTCACTCATATACTATGTACTACACTGTGCGTTTCTTATATTCTAAGTTTTTAAGTGCAACTCACTCATATACTATGTACTACACTGTGCGTTTCTTATATTCTAAGTTTTTCAGTGCAACTACTCATATACTATGTACTACACTGTGCGTTTCTTATATTCTGAGTTTTTCAGTGCAACTCACTCATATACTATGTAGTACACTGTGCGTTTCTTATATTCTAAGTTTTTCAGTGCAACTCACTCATATACTATGTACTACACTGTGCGTTTCTTATATTCTAAGTTTTTCAGTGCAACTCACTCATATACTATGTACTACACTGTGCGTTTCTTATATTCTAAGTTTTTCAGTGCAACTCACTCATATACTATGTACTACACTGTGCGTTTCTTATATTCTAAGTTTTTCAGTGCAACTCACTCATATACTATGTACTACACTGTGCATTTCGTGTAATGCGGGTTTTTCAGTAAATTCTAAGTTTTTCAGTGCAACTCACTCATATACTATGTACTACACTGTGCGTTTCTTATATTCTAAGTTTTTCAGAGCAACTCACTCATATACTATGTACTACAATGTGCGTTTCTTATATTCTAAGTTTTTCAGTGCAACTCACTCATATACTATGTACTACACTGTGCGTTTCTTAAATTCTAAGTTTTTCAGTGCAACTCACTCATATACTATGTACTACATTGTGCGTTTATTAAATTCTAAGTTTTTCAGTGCAACTCACTCATATACTATGTACTACACTGTGCGTTTCTTATATTCTAAGTTTTTCAGAGCAACTCACTCATATACTATGTACTACAATGTGCGTTTCTTATATTCTAAGTTTTTCAGTGCAACTCACTCATATACTATGTACTACACTGTGCGTTTCTTAAATTCTAAGTTTTTCAGTGCAACTCACTCATATACTATGTACTACACTGTGCGTTTCTTAAATTCTAAGTTTTTCAGTGCAACTCACTCATAAACTATGTACTACACTGTGCGTTTCTTATATTCTAAGTTTTTCAGTGCAACTCACTCATATATTATGTACTACACTGTGCGTTTCCTAAATTCTAAGTTTTTCAGTGCAACTCACTCATATACTATGTAGTACAATGTGCGTTTCTTATATTCTAAGTTTTTCAGTGCAACTCACTCATATACTATGTACTACACTGTGCGTTTCTTATATTCTAAGTTTTTAAGTGCAACTCACTCATATACTATGTACTACACTTTGCGTTTCTTATATTCTAAGTTTTTCAGTGCAACTCACTCATATACTATGTACTACACTGTGCGTTTCTTATATTCTGAGTTTTTCAGTGCAACTCACTCATATATTATGTACTACACTGTGCATTTCTTATATTCTAAGTTTTTCAGTGCAACTCACTCATATACTATGTACTACACTGTGCGTTTCTTATATTCTAAGTTTTTCAGTGCAACTCACTCATAACTATGTACTACACTGTGAGTTTCTTATATTCTAAGTTTTTCAGTGCAACTCACTCATATACTATGTACTACACTGTGCACTTCGTGTAATGCGGGTTTTTCAGTAAATTCTAAGTTTTTCAGTGCAACTCACTCATATACTATGTACTACACTGTGCGTTTCTTATATTCTAAGTTTTTCAGTGCAACTCACTCATATACTATGTACTACACTGTGCGTTTCTTATATTCTAAGTTTTTCAGAGCAACTCACTCATATACTATGTACTACTATGTGCGTTTCTTATATTCTAAGTTTTTCAGTGCAACTCACTCATATACTATGTACTACACTGTGCGTTTCTTAAATTCTAAGTTTTTCAGTGCAACTCACTCATATACTATGTACTACACTGTGCGTTTCTTAAATTCTAAGTTTTTCAGTGCAACTCACTCATATACTATGTACTACAATGTGCGTTTCTTATATTCTAAGTTTTTCAGTGCAACTCACTCATATACTATGTACTACACTGTGCGTTTCTTATATTCTAAGTTTTTAAGTGCAACTCACTCATATACTATGTACTACACTGTGCGTTTCTTATATTCTAAGTTTTTCAGTGCAACTCACTCATATACTATGTACTACACTGTGCGTTTCTTATATTCTGAGTTTTTCAGTGCAACTCACTCATATACTATGTAGTACACTGTGCGTTTCTTATATTCTAAGTTTTTCAGTGCAACTCACTCATATACTATGTACTACACTGTGCGTTTCTTATATTCTAAGTTTTTCAGTGCAACTCACTCATATACTATGTACTACACTGTGCACTTCGTGTAATGCGGGTTTTTCAGTAAATTCTAAGTTTTTCAGTGCAACTCACTCATATACTATGTACTACACTGTGCGTTTCTTATATTCTAAGTTTTTCAGTGCAACTCACTCATATACTATGTACTACACTGTGCGTTTCATATATTCTAAGTTTTTCAGACCAACTCACTCATATACTATGTACTACTATGTGCGTTTCTTATATTCTAAGTTTTTCAGTGCAACTCACTCATATACTATGTACTACACTGTGCGTTTCTTAAATTCTAAGTTTTTCAGTGCAACTCACTCATATACTATGTACTACACTGTGCGTTTCTTAAATTCTAAGTTTTTCAGTGCAACTCACTCATAAACTATGTACTACACTGTGCGTTTCTTATATTCTAAGTTTTTCAGTGCAACTCACTCATATATTATGTACTACACTGTGCGTTTCCTAAATTCTAAGTTTTTCAGTGCAACTCACTCATATACTATGTAGTACAATGTGCGTTTCTTATATTCTAAGTTTTTCAGTGCAACTCACTCATATACTATGTACTACACTGTGCGTTTCTTATATTCTAAGTTTTTAAGTGCAACTCACTCATATACTATGTACTACACTTTGCGTTTCTTATATTCTAAGTTTTTCAGTGCAACTCACTCATATACTATGTACTACACTGTGCGTTTCTTATATTCTGAGTTTTTCAGTGCAACTCACTCATATATTATGTACTACACTGTGCATTTCTTATATTCTAAGTTTTTCAGTGCAACTCACTCATATACTATGTACTACACTGTGCGTTTCTTATATTCTAAGTTTTTCAGTGCAACTCACTCATAACTATGTACTACACTGTGAGTTTCTTATATTCTAAGTTTTTCAGTGCAACTCACTCATATACTATGTACTACACTGTGCACTTCGTGTAATGCGGGTTTTTCAGTAAATTCTAAGTTTTTCAGTGCAACTCACTCATATACTATGTACTACACTGTGCGTTTCTTATATTCTAAGTTTTTCAGTGCAACTCACTCATATACTATGTACTACACTGTGCGTTTCTTATATTCTAAGTTTTTCAGAGCAACTCACTCATATACTATGTACTACTATGTGCGTTTCTTATATTCTAAGTTTTTCAGTGCAACTCACTCATATACTATGTACTACACTGTGCGTTTCTTAAATTCTAAGTTTTTCAGTGCAACTCACTCATATACTATGTACTACACTGTGCGTTTCTTAAATTCTAAGTTTTTCAGTGCAACTCACTCATATACTATGTACTACAATGTGCGTTTCTTATATTCTAAGTTTTTCAGTGCAACTCACTCATATACTATGTACTACACTGTGCGTTTCTTATATTCTAAGTTTTTAAGTGCAACTCACTCATATACTATGTACTACACTGTGCGTTTCTTATATTCTAAGTTTTTCAGTGCAACTCACTCATATACTATGTACTACACTGTGCGTTTCTTATATTCTGAGTTTTTCAGTGCAACTCACTCATATACTATGTAGTACACTGTGCGTTTCTTATATTCTAAGTTTTTCAGTGCAACTCACTCATATACTATGTACTACACTGTGCGTTTCTTATATTCTAAGTTTTTCAGTGCAACTCACTCATATACTATGTACTACACTGTGCACTTCGTGTAATGCGGGTTTTTCAGTAAATTCTAAGTTTTTCAGTGCAACTCACTCATATACTATGTACTACACTGTGCGTTTCTTATATTCTAAGTTTTTCAGTGCAACTCACTCATATACTATGTACTACACTGTGCGTTTCATATATTCTAAGTTTTTCAGACCAACTCACTCATATACTATGTACTACTATGTGCGTTTCTTATATTCTAAGTTTTTCAGTGCAACTCACTCATATACTATGTACTACACTGTGCGTTTCTTAAATTCTAAGTTTTTCAGTGCAACTCACTCATATACTATGTACTACACTGTGCGTTTCTTAAATTCTAAGTTTTTCAGTGCAACTCACTCATATACTATGTACTACAATGTGCGTTTCTTATATTCTAAGTTTTTCAGTGCAACTCACTCATATACTATGTACTACACTGTGCGTTTCTTATATTCTAAGTTTTTAAGTGCAACTCACTCATATACTATGTACTACACTGTGCGTTTCTTATATTCTAAGTTTTTCAGTGCAACTCACTCATATACTATGTACTACACTGTGCGTTTCTTATATTCTGAGTTTTTCAGTGCAACTCACTCATATACTATATAGTACACTGTGCGTTTCTTATATTCTAAGTTTTTCAGTGCAACTCACTCATATACTATGTACTACACTGTGCGTTTCTTATATTCTAAGTTTTTCAGTGCAACTCACTCATATACTATGTACTACACTGTGCGTTTCTTATATTCTAAGTTTTTCAGTGCAACTCACTCATATACTATGTACTACACTGTGCGTTTCTTATATTCTAAGTTTTTCAGTGCAACTCACTCATATACTATGTACTACACTGTGCGTTTCTTATATTCTAAGTTTTTCAGTGCAACTCACTCATATACTATGTACTACACTGTGCATTTCGTGTAATGCGGGTTTTTCAGTAAATTCTAAGTTTTTCAGTGCAACTCACTCATATACTATGTACTACACTGTGCGTTTCTTATATTCTAAGTTTTTCAGTGCAACTCACTCATATACTATGTACTACACTGTGCGTTTCTTAAATTCTAAGTTTTTCAGTGCAACTCACTCATATACTATGTACTACAATGTGCGTTTCTTATATTCTAATTTTTTCAGTGCAACTCACTCATATACTATGTACTACACTGTGCGTTTCTTATATTCTAAGTTTTTAAGTGCAACTCACTCATATACTATGTACTACACTGTGCGTTTCTTATATTCTAAGTTTTTCAGTGCAACTCACTCATATACTATGTACTACACTGTGCGTTTCTTATATTCTAAGTTTTTCAGTGCAACTCACTCATATACTATGTACTACACTGTGCGTTTCTTATATTCTAAGTTTTTCAGTGCAACTCACTCATATACTATGTACTACACTGTGCATTTCGTGTAATGCGGGTTTTTCAGTAAATTCTAAGTTTTTCAGTGCAACTCACTCATATACTATGTACTACACTGTGCGTTTCTTATATTCTAAGTTTTTCAGTGCAACTCACTCATATACTATGTACTACACTGTGCTTTTCTTATATTCTAAGTTTTTCAGAGCAACTCACTCATATACTATGTACTACAATGTGCGTTTCTTATATTCTAAGTTTTTCAGTGCAACTCACTCATATACTATGTACTACACTGTGCGTTTCTTAAATTCTAAGTTTTTCAGTGCAACTCACTCATATACTATGTACTACATTTTGCGTTTATTAAATTCTAAGTTTTTCAGTGCAACTCACTCATATACTATGTACTACACTGTGCGTTTCTTATATTCTAAGTTTTTCAGAGTAACTCACTCATATACTATGTACTACAATGTGCGTTTCTTATATTCTAAGTTTTTCAGTGCAACTCACTCATATACTATGTACTACACTGTGCGTTTCTTATATTCTAAGTTTTTCAGTGCAACTCACTCATATACTATGTACTACACTGTGCGTTTCTTAAATTCTAAGTTTTTCAGTGCAACTCACTCATATACTATGTAGTACAATGTGCGTTTCTTATATTCTAAGTTTTTCAGTGCAACTCACTCATATACTATGTACTACACTGTGCGTTTCTTATATTCTAAGTTTTTAAGTGCAACTCACTCATATACTATGTACTACACTGTGCGTTTCTTATATTCTAAGTTTTTCAGTGCAACTCACTCATATACTATGTACTACACTGTGCGTTTCTTATATTCTGAGTTTTTCAGTGCAACTCACTCATATATTATGTACTACACTGTGCATTTCTTATATTCTCAGTTTTTCAGTGCAACTCACTCATATACTATGTACTACACTGTGCATTTCGTGTAATGCGGGTTTTTCAGTAAATTCTAAGTTTTTCAGTGCAACTCACTCATATACTATGTACTACACTGTGCGTTTCTTATATTCTAAGTTTTTCAGTGCAACTCACTCATATACTATGTACTACACTGTGCGTTTCTTAAATTCTAAGTTTTTCAGTGCAACTGACTCATATACTATGTACTACACTGTGCGTTTCTTAAATTCTAAGTTTTTCAGTGCAACTCACTCATATACTATGTACTACAATGTGCGTTTCTTATATTCTAATTTTTTCAGTGCAACTCACTCATATACTATGTACTACACTGTGCGTTTCTTATATTCTAAGTTTTTAAGTGCAACTCACTCATATACTATGTACTACACTGTGCGTTTCTTATATTCTAAGTTTTTCAGTGCAACTCACTCATATACTATGTACTACACTGTGCGTTTCTTATATTCTGAGTTTTTCAGTGCAACTCACTCATATACTATGTAGTACACTGTGCGTTTCTTATATTCTAAGTTTTTCAGTGCAACTCACTCATATACTATGTACTACACTGTGCGTTTCTTATATTCTAAGTTTTTCAGTGCAACTCACTCATATACTATGTACTACACTGTGCGTTTCTTATATTCTAAGTTTTTCAGTGCAACTCACTCATATACTATGTACTACACTGTGCGTTTCTTATATTCTAAGTTTTTCAGTGCAACTCACTCATATACTATGTACTACACTGTGCATTTCGTGTAATGCGGGTTTTTCAGTAAATTCTAAGTTTTTCAGTGCAACTCACTCATATACTATGTACTACACTGTGCGTTTCTTATATTCTAAGTTTTTCAGTGCAACTCACTCATATACTATGTACTACACTGTGCGTTTCTTATATTCTAAGTTTTTCAGAGCAACTCACTCATATACTATGTACTACAATGTGCGTTTCTTATATTCTAAGTTTTTCAGTGCAACTCACTCATATACTATGTACTACACTGTGCGTTTCTTAAATTCTAAGTTTTTCAGTGCAACTCACTCATATACTATGTACTACATTGTGCGTTTATTAAATTCTAAGTTTTTCAGTGCAACTCACTCATATACTATGTACTACACTGTGCGTTTCTTATATTCTAAGTTTTTCAGAGCAACTCACTCATATACTATGTACTACAATGTGCGTTTCTTATATTCTAAGTTTTTCAGTGCAACTCACTCATATACTATGTACTACACTGTGCGTTTCTTAAATTCTAAGTTTTTCAGTGCAACTCACTCATATACTATGTACTACACTGTGCGTTTCTTAAATTCTAAGTTTTTCAGTGCAACTCACTCATAAACTATGTACTACACTGTGCGTTTCTTATATTCTAAGTTTTTCAGTGCAACTCACTCATATACTATGTACTACACTGTGCGTTTCTTATATTCTAAGTTTTTCAGTGCAACTCACTCATATACTATGTACTACACTGTGCGTTTCTTATATTCTAAGTTTTTCAGTGCAACTCACTCATATACTATGTACTACACTGTGCGTTTCTTAAATTCTAAGTTTTTCAGTGCAACTCACTCATATACTATGTAGTACAATGTGCGTTTCTTATATTCTAAGTTTTTCAGTGCAACTCACTCATATACTATGTACTACACTGTGCGTTTCTTATATTCTAAGTTTTTAAGTGCAACTCACTCATATACTATGTACTACACTTTGCGTTTCTTATATTCTAAGTTTTTCAGTGCAACTCACTCATATACTATGTACTACACTGTGCGTTTCTTATATTCTGAGTTTTTCAGTGCAACTCACTCATATATTATGTACTACACTGTGCATTTCTTATATTCTAAGTTTTTCAGTGCAACTCACTCATATACTATGTACTACACTGTGCGTTTCTTATATTCTAAGTTTTTCAGTGCAACTCACTCATAACTATGTACTACACTGTGCGTTTCTTATATTCTAAGTTTTTCAGTGCAACTCACTCATATACTATGTACTACACTGTGCACTTCGTGTAATGCGGGTTTTTCAGTAAATTCTAAGTTTTTCAGTGCAACTCACTCATATACTATGTACTACACTGTGCGTTTCTTATATTCTAAGTTTTTCAGTGCAACTCACTCATATACTATGTACTACACTGTGCGTTTCTTATATTCTAAGTTTTTCAGAGCAACTCACTCATATACTATGTACTACTATGTGCGTTTCTTATATTCTAAGTTTTTCAGTGCAACTCACTCATATACTATGTACTACACTGTGCGTTTCTTAAATTCTAAGTTTTTCAGTGCAACTCACTCATATACTATGTACTACACTGTGCGTTTCTTAAATTCTAAGTTTTTCAGTGCAACTCACTCATATACTATGTACTACAATGTGCGTTTCTTATATTCTAAGTTTTTCAGTGCAACTCACTCATATACTATGTACTACACTGTGCGTTTCTTATATTCTAAGTTTTTAAGTGCAACTCACTCATATACTATGTACTACACTGTGCGTTTCTTATATTCTAAGTTTTTCAGTGCAACTCACTCATATACTATGTACTACACTGTGCGTTTCTTATATTCTGAGTTTTTCAGTGCAACTCACTCATATACTATGTAGTACACTGTGCGTTTCTTATATTCTAAGTTTTTCAGTGCAACTCACTCATATACTATGTACTACACTGTGCGTTTCTTATATTCTAAGTTTTTCAGTGCAACTCACTCATATACTATGTACTACACTGTGCACTTCGTGTAATGCGGGTTTTTCAGTAAATTCTAAGTTTTTCAGTGCAACTCACTCATATACTATGTACTACACTGTGCGTTTCTTATATTCTAAGTTTTTCAGTGCAACTCACTCATATACTATGTACTACACTGTGCGTTTCTTATATTCTAAGTTTTTCAGAGCAACTCACTCATATACTATGTACTACTATGTGCGTTTCTTATATTCTAAGTATTTCAGTGCAACTCACTCATATACTATGTACTACACTGTGCGTTTCTTAAATTCTAAGTTTTTCAGTGCAACTCACTCATATACTATGTACTACACTGTGCGTTTCTTAAATTCTAAGTTTTTCAGTGCAACTCACTCATATACTATGTACTACAATGTGCGTTTCTTATATTCTAAGTTTTTCAGTGCAACTCACTCATATACTATGTACTACACTGTGCGTTTCTTATATTCTAAGTTTTTAAGTGCAACTCACTCATATACTATGTACTACACTGTGCGTTTCTTATATTCTAAGTTTTTCAGTGCAACTCACTCATATACTATGTACTACACTGTGCGTTTCTTATATTCTGAGTTTTTCAGTGCAACTCACTCATATACTATATAGTACACTGTGCGTTTCTTATATTCTAAGTTTTTCAGTGCAACTCACTCATATACTATGTAGTACACTGTGCGTTTCTTATATTCTAAGTTTTTCAGTGCAACTCACTCATATACTATGTACTACACTGTGCGTTTCTTATATTCTAAGTTTTTCAGTGCAACTCACTCATATACTATGTACTACACTGTGCGTTTCTTATATTCTAAGTTTTTCAGTGCAACTCACTCATATACTATGTACTACACTGTGCGTTTCTTATATTCTAAGTTTTTCAGTGCAACTCACTCATATACTATGTACTACACTGTGCATTTCGTGTAATGCGAGTTTTTCAGTAAATTCTAAGTTTTTCAGTGCAACTCACTCATATACTATGTACTACACTGTGCGTTTCTTATATTCTAAGTTTTTCAGTGCAACTCACTCATATACTATGTACTACACTGTGCGTTTCTTATATTCTAAGTTTTTCAGAGCAACTCACTCATATACTATGTACTACAATGTGCGTTTCTTATATTCTAAGTTTTTCAGTGCAACTCACTCATATACTATGTACTACACTGTGCGTTTCTTAAATTCTAAGTTTTTCAGTGCAACTCACTCATATACTATGTACTACATTGTGCGTTTATTAAATTCTAAGTTTTTCAGTGCAACTCACTCATATACTATGTACTACACTGTGCGTTTCTTATATTCTAAGTTTTTCAGAGTAACTCACTCATATACTATGTACTACAATGTGCGTTTCTTATATTCTAAGTTTTTCAGTGCAACTCACTCATATACTATGTACTACACTGTGCGTTTCTTAAATTCTAAGTTTTTCAGTGCAACTCACTCATATACTATGTACTACACTGTGCGTTTCTTAAATTCTAAGTTTTTCAGTGCAACTCACTCATAAACTATGTACTACACTGTGCGTTTCTTATATTCTAAGTTTTTCAGTGCAACTCACTCATATACTATGTACTACACTGTGCGTTTCTTATATTCTAAGTTTTTCAGTGCAACTCACTCATATACTATGTACTACACTGTGCGTTTCTTATATTCTAAGTTTTTCAGTGCAACTCACTCATATACTATGTACTACACTGTGCGTTTCTTAAATTCTAAGTTTTTCAGTGCAACTCACTCATATACTATGTAGTACAATGTGCGTTTCTTATATTCTAAGTTTTTCAGTGCAACTCACTCATATACTATGTACTACACTGTGCGTTTCTTATATTCTAAGTTTTTAAGTGCAACTCACTCATATACTATGTACTACACTGTGCGTTTCTTATATTCTAAGTTTTTCAGTGCAACTCACTCATATACTATGTACTACACTGTGCGTTTCTTATATTCTGAGTTTTTCAGTGCAACTCACTCATATATTATGTACTACACTGTGCATTTCTTATATTCTAAGTTTTTCAGTGCAACTCACTCATATACTATGTACTACACTGTGCGTTTCTTATATTCTAAGTTTTTCAGTGCAACTCACTCATAACTATGTACTACACTGTGCGTTTCTTATATTCTAAGTTTTTCAGTGCAACTCACTCATATACTATGTACTACACTGTGCACTTCGTGTAATGCGGGTTTTTCAGTAAATTCTAAGTTTTTCAGTGCAACTCACTCATATACTATGTACTACACTGTGCGTTTCTTATATTCTAAGTTTTTCAGTGCAACTCACTCATATACTATGTACTACACTGTGCGTTTCTTATATTCTAAGTTTTTCAGAGCAACTCACTCATATACTATGTACTACTATGTGCGTTTCTTATATTCTAAGTTTTTCAGTGCAACTCACTCATATACTATGTACTACACTGTGCGTTTCTTAAATTCTAAGTTTTTCAGTGCAACTCACTCATATACTATGTACTACACTGTGCGTTTCTTAAATTCTAAGTTTTTCAGTGCAACTCACTCATATACTATGTACTACAATGTGCGTTTCTTATATTCTAAGTTTTTCAGTGCAACTCACTCATATACTATGTACTACACTGTGCGTTTCTTATATTCTAAGTTTTTAAGTGCAACTCACTCATATACTATGTACTACACTGTGCGTTTCTTATATTCTAAGTTTTTCAGTGCAACTCACTCATATACTATGTACTACACTGTGCGTTTCTTATATTCTGAGTTTTTCAGTGCAACTCACTCATATACTATGTAGTACACTGTGCGTTTCTTATATTCTAAGTTTTTCAGTGCAACTCACTCATATACTATGTACTACACTGTGCGTTTCTTATATTCTAAGTTTTTCAGTGCAACTCACTCATATACTATGTACTACACTGTGCGTTTCTTATATTCTAAGTTTTTCAGTGCAACTCACTCATATACTATGTACTACACTGTGCGTTTCTTATATTCTAAGTTTTTCAGTGCAACTCACTCATATACTATGTACTACACTGTGCGTTTCTTATATTCTAAGTTTTTCAGTGCAACTCACTCATATACTATGTACTACACTGTGCATTTCGTGTAATGCGGGTTTTTCAGTAAATTCTAAGTTTTTCAGTGCAACTCACTCATATACTATGTACTACACTGTGCGTTTCTTATATTCTAAGTTTTTCAGTGCAACTCACTCATATACTATGTACTACACTGTGCGTTTCTTATATTCTAAGTTTTTCAGAGCAACTCACTCATATACTATGTACTACAATGTGTGTTTCTTATATTCTAAGTTTTTCAGTGCAACTCACTCATATACTATGTACTACACTGTGCGTTTCTTAAATTCTAAGTTTTTCAGTGCAACTCACTCATATACTATGTACTACACTGTGCGTTTCTTAAATTCTAAGTTTTTCAGTGCAACTCACTCATAAACTATGTACTACACTGTGCGTTTCTTATATTCTAAGTTTTTCAGTGCAACTCACTCATATACTATGTACTACACTGTGCGTTTCTTATATTCTAAGTTTTTCAGTGCAACTCACTCATATACTATGTACTACACTGTGCGTTTCTTATATTCTAAGTTTTTCAGTGCAACTCACTCATATACTATGTACTACACTGTGCGTTTCTTAAATTCTAAGTTTTTCAGTGCAACTCACTCATATACTATGTAGTACAATGTGCGTTTCTTATATTCTAAGTTTTTCAGTGCAACTCACTCATATACTATGTACTACACTGTGCGTTTCTTATATTCTAAGTTTTTAAGTGCAACTCACTCATATACTATGTACTACACTGTGCGTTTCTTATATTCTAAGTTTTTCAGTGCAACTCACTCATATACTATGTACTACACTGTGCGTTTCTTATATTCTGAGTTTTTCAGTGCAACTCACTCATATATTATGTACTACACTGTGCATTTCTTATATTCTAAGTTTTTCAGTGCAACTCACTCATATACTATGTACTACACTGTGCGTTTCTTATATTCTAAGTTTTTCAGTGCAACTCACTCATAACTATGTACTACACTGTGCGTTTCTTATATTCTAAGTTTTTCAGTGCAACTCACTCATATACTATGTACTACACTCTGCGTTTCTTATATTCTAAGTTTTTCAGTGCAACTCACTCATATACTATGTACTACACTTTGTGTTTCTTATATTCTAAGTTTTTCAGTGCAACTCACTCATATACTACGTACTACACTGTGCACTTCGTGTAATGCGGGTTTTTCAGTAAATTCTAAGTTTTTCAGTGCAACTCACTCATATACTATGTACTACACTGTGCGTTTCTTATATTCTAAGTTTTTCAGTGCAACTCACTCATATACTATGTACTACACTGTGCGTTTCTTATATTCTAAGTTTTTCAGTGCAACTCACTCATATACTATGTACTACACTGTGCATTTCGTGTAATGCGGGTTTTTCAGTAAATTCTAAGTTTTTCAGTGCAACTCACTCATATACTATGTACTACACTGTGCGTTTCTTATATTCTAAGTTTTTCAGTGCAACTCACTCATATACTATGTACTACACTGTGCGTTTCTTATATTCTAAGTTTTTCAGAGCAACTCACTCATATACTATGTACTACAATGTGTGTTTCTTATATTCTAAGTTTTTCAGTGCAACTCACTCATATACTATGTACTACACTGTGCGTTTCTTAAATTCTAAGTTTTTCAGTGCAACTCACTCATATACTATGTACTACATTGTGCGTTTATTAAATTCTAAGTTTTTCAGTGCAACTCACTCATATACTATGTACTACACTGTGCGTTTCTTATATTCTAAGTTTTTCAGAGCAACTCACTCATATACTATGTACTACAATGTGCGTTTCTTATATTCTAAGTTTTTCAGTGCAACTCACTCATATACTATGTACTACACTGTGCGTTTCTTAAATTCTAAGTTTTTCAGTGCAACTCACTCATATACTATGTACTACACTGTGCGTTTCTTAAATTCTAAGTTTTTCAGTGCAACTCACTCATAAACTATGTACTACACTGTGCGTTTCTTATATTCTAAGTTTTTCAGTGCAACTCACTCATATACTATGTACTACACTGTGCGTTTCTTATATTCTAAGTTTTTCAGTGCAACTCACTCATATACTATGTACTACACTGTGCGTTTCTTATATTCTAAGTTTTTCAGTGCAACTCACTCATATACTATGTACTACACTGTGCGTTTCTTAAATTCTAAGTTTTTCAGTGCAACTCACTCATATACTATGTAGTACAATGTGCGTTTCTTATATTCTAAGTTTTTCAGTGCAACTCACTCATATACTATGTACTACACTGTGCGTTTCTTATATTCTAAGTTTTTAAGTGCAACTCACTCATATACTATGTACTACACTGTGCGTTTCTTATATTCTAAGTTTTTCAGTGCAACTCACTCATATACTATGTACTACACTGTGCGTTTCTTATATTCTGAGTTTTTCAGTGCAACTCACTCATATATTATGTACTACACTGTGCGTTTCTTATATTCTAAGTTTTTCAGTGCAACTCACTCATATACTATGTACTACACTGTGCGTTTCTTATATTCTAAGTTTTTCAGTGCAACTCACTCATAACTATGTACTACACTGTGCGTTTCTTATATTCTAAGTTTTTCAGTGCAACTCACTCATATACTATGTACTACACTCTGCGTTTCTTATATTCTAAGTTTTTCAGTGCAACTCACTCATATACTATGTACTACACTTTGTGTTTCTTATATTCTAAGTTTTTCAGTGCAACTCACTCATATACTACGTACTACACTGTGCACTTCGTGTAATGCGGGTTTTTCAGTAAATTCTAAGTTTTTCAGTGCAACTCACTCATATACTATGTACTACACTGTGCGTTTCTTATATTCTAAGTTTTTCAGTGCAACTCACTCATATACTATGTACTACACTGTGCGTTTCTTATATTCTGAGTTTTTCAGTGCAACTCACTCATATACTATGTAGTACACTGTGCGTTTCTTATATTCTAAGTTTTTCAGTGCAACTCACTCATATACTATGTACTACACTGTGCGTTTCTTATATTCTAAGTTTTTCAGTGCAACTCACTCATATACTATGTACTACACTGTGCGTTTCTTATATTCTAAGTTTTTCAGTGCAACTCACTCATATACTATGTACTACACTGTGCGTTTCTTATATTCTAAGTTTTTCAGTGCAACTCACTCATATACTATGTACTACACTGTGCGTTTCTTATATTCTAAGTTTTTCAGTGCAACTCACTCATATACTATGTACTACACTGTGCATTTCGTGTAATGCGGGTTTTTCAGTAAATTCTAAGTTTTTCAGTGCAACTCACTCATATACTATGTACTACACTGTGCGTTTCTTATATTCTAAGTTTTTCAGTGCAACTCACTCATATACTATGTACTACACTGTGCGTTTCTTATATTCTAAGTTTTTCAGAGCAACTCACTCATATACTATGTACTACAATGTGCGTTTCTTATATTCTAAGTTTTTCAGTGCAACTCACTCATATACTACGTACTACACTGTGCGTTTCTTAAATTCTAAGTTTTTCAGTGCAACTCACTCATATACTATGTACTACATTGTGCGTTTATTAAATTCTAAGTTTTTCAGTGCAACTCACTCATATACTATGTACTACACTGTGCGTTTCTTATATTCTAAGTTTTTCAGTGCAACTCACTCATATACTATATACTACACTGTGCGTTTCTTATATTCTAAGTTTTTCAGTGCAACTCACTCATATACTATGTACTACACTGTGCGTTTCTTAAATTCTAAGTTTTTCAGTGCAACTCACTCATATACTATGTACTACATTGTGCGTTTATTAAATTCTAAGTTTTTCAGTGCAACTCACTCATATACTATGTACTACACTGTGCGTTTCTTATATTCTAAGTTTTTCAGTGCAACTCACTCATATACTATGTACTACACTGTGCGTTTCTTATATTCTAAGTTTTTCAGTGCAACTCACTCATATACTATGTACTACACTGTGCGTTTCTTATATTCTAAGTTTTTCAGTGCAACTCACTCATATACTATGTACTACACTGTGCGTTTCTTAAATTCTAAGTTTTTCAGTGCAACTCACTCATATACTATGTACTACAATGTGCGTTTCTTATATTTTAAGTTTTTCAGTGCAACTCACTCATATACTATGTACTACACTGTGCGTTTCTTATATTCTAAGTTTTTAAGTGCAACTCACTCATATACTGTGTACTACACTGTGCGTTTCTTATATTCTGAGTTTTTCAGTGCAACTCACTCATATACTATGTACTACACTGTGCGTTTCTTATATTCTGAGTTTTTCAGTGCAACTCACTCATATACTATGTACTACACTGTGCGTTTCTTATATTCTAAGTTTTTCAGTGCAACTCACTCATATACTATGTACTACACTGTGCGTTTCTTATATTCTAAGTTTTTCAGTGCAACTCACTCATATACTATGTACTACACTGTGCATTTCTTATATTCTAAGTTTTTCAGTGCAACTCACTCATATACTATGTACTACACTGTGCGTTTCTTATATTCTAAGTTTTTCAGTGCAACTCACTCATATACTATGTACTACATTGTGCGTTTATTAAATTCTAAGTTTTTCAGTGCAACTCACTCATATACTATGTACTACACTGTGCGTTTCTTATATTCTAAGTTTTTCAGTGAAACTCACTCATATACTATGTACTACACTGTGCGTTTCTTATATTCTAAGTGTTTCAGTGCAACTCACTCATATACTATGTACTACACTGTGCATTTCGTGTAATGCGGGTTTTTCAGTAAATTCTAAGTTTTTCAGTGCAACTCACTCATATACTATGTACTACACTGTGCGTTTCTTATATTCTAAGTTTTTCAGTGCAACTCACTCATATACTATGTACTACACTGTGCGTTTCTTATATTCTAAGTTTTTCAGTGCAACTCACTCATATACTATGTACTACACTGTGCATTTCTTATATTCTAAGTTTTTCAGTGCAACTCACTCATATACTATGTACTACACTGTGCATTTCGTGTAATGCGGGTTTTTCAGTAAATTCTAAGTTTTTCAGTGCAACTCACTCATATACTATGTACTACACTGTGCATTTCTTATATTCTAAGTTTTTCAGTGCAACTCACTCATATACTATGTACTACACTGTGCGTTTCTTATATTCTAAGTTTTTCAGTGCAACTCACTCATATACTATGTACTACACTGTGCGTTTCTTAAATTCTAAGTTTTTCAGTGCAACTCACTCATATACTATGTACTACATTGTGCGTTTATTAAATTCTAAGTTTTTCAGTGCAACTCACTCATATACTATGTACTACACTGTGCGTTTCTTATATTCTAAGTTTTTCAGAGCAACTCACTCATATACTATGTACTACAATGTGCGTTTCTTATATTCTAAGTTTTTCAGTGCAACTCACTCATATACTATGTACTACACTGTGCGTTTCTTAAATTCTAAGTTTTTCAGTGCAACTCACTCATATACTATGTACTACACTGTTCGTTTCTTAAATTCTAAGTTTTTCAGTGCAACTCACTCATAAACTATGTACTACACTGTGCGTTTCTTATATTCTAAGTTTTTCAGTGCAACTCACTCATATACTATGTACTACACTGTGCGTTTCTTATATTCTAACTTTTTCAGTGCAACTCACTCATATACTATGTACTACACTGTGCGTTTCTTATATTCTAAGTTTTTAAGTGCAACTCACTCATATACTATGTACTACACTGTGCGTTTCTTAAATTCTAAGTTTTTCAGTGCAACTCACTCATATACTATATAGTACACTGTGCGTTTCTTATATTCTAAGTTTTTCAGTGCAACTCACTCATATACTATGTACTACACTGTGCGTTTCTTATATTCTAAGTTTTTCAGTGCAACTCACTCATATACTATGTACTACACTGTGCGTTTCTTATATTCTAAGTTTTTCAGTGCAACTCACTCATATACTATGTACTACACTGTGCGTTTCTTATATTCTGAGTTTTTCAGTGCATCTCACTCATATATTATGTACTACACTGTGCATTTCTTATATTCTAAGTTTTTCAGTGCAACTCACTCATATACTATGTACTACACTGTGCGTTTCTTATATTCTAAGTTTTTCAGTGCAACTCACTCATATACTATGTACTACACTGTGCGTTTCTTAAATTCTAAGTTTTTCAGTGCAACTCACTCATATACTATGTACTACACTGTGCGTTTCTTAAATTCTAAGTTTTTCAGTGCAACTCACTCATATACTATGTACTACAATGTGCGTTTCTTATATTCTAATTTTTTCAGTGCAACTCACTCATATACTATGTACTACACTGTGCGTTTCTTATATTCTAAGTTTTTAAGTGCAACTCACTCATATACTATGTACTACACTGTGCGTTTCTTATATTCTAAGTTTTTCAGTGCAACTCACTCATATACTATGTACTACACTGTGCGTTTCTTATATTCTGAGTTTTTCAGTGCAACTCACTCATATACTATGTAGTACACTGTGCGTTTCTTATATTCTAAGTTTTTCAGTGCAACTCACTCATATACTATGTACTACACTGTGCGTTTCTTATATTCTAAGTTTTTCAGTGCAACTCACTCATATACTATGTACTACACTGTGCGTTTCTTATATTCTAAGTTTTTCAGTGCAACTCACTCATATACTATGTACTACACTGTGCGTTTCTTATATTCTAAGTTTTTCAGTGCAACTCACTCATATACTATGTACTACACTGTGCGTTTCTTATATTCTAAGTTTTTCAGTGCAACTCACTCATATACTATGTACTACACTGTGCATTTCGTGTAATGCGGGTTTTTCAGTAAATTCTAAGTTTTTCAGTGCAACTCACTCATATACTATGTACTACACTGTGCGTTTCTTATATTCTAAGTTTTTCAGTGCAACTCACTCATATACTATGTACTACACTGTGCGTTTCTTATATTCTAAGTTTTTCAGAGCAACTCACTCATATACTATGTACTACAATGTGCGTTTCTTATATTCTAAGTTTTTCAGTGCAACTCACTCATATACTATGTACTACACTGTGCGTTTCTTAAATTCTAAGTTTTTCAGTGCAACTCACTCATATACTATGTACTACATTGTGCGTTTATTAAATTCTAAGTTTTTCAGTGCAACTCACTCATATACTATGTACTACACTGTGCGTTTCTTATATTCTAAGTTTTTCAGTGCAACTCACTCATATACTACATACTACACTGTGCGTTTCTTATATTCTAAGTTTTTCAGTGCAACTCACTCATATACTATGTACTACACTGTGCGTTTCTTAAATTCTAAGTTTTTCAGTGCAACTCACTCATATACTATGTACTACATTGTGCGTTTATTAAATTCTAAGTTTTTCAGTGCAACTCACTCATATACTATGTACTACACTGTGCGTTTCTTATATTCTAAGTTTTTCAGTGCAACTCACTCATATACTATGTACTACACTGTGCGTTTCTTATATTCTAAGTTTTTCAGTGCAACTCACTCATATACTATGTACTACACTGTGCGTTTCTTATATTCTAAGTTTTTCAGTGCAACTCACTCATATACTATGTACTACACTGTGCGTTTCTTAAATTCTAAGTTTTTCAGTGCAACTCACTCATATACTATGTACTACAATGTGCGTTTCTTATATTCTAAGTTTTTCAGTGCAACTCACTCATATACTATGTACTACACTGTGCGTTTCTTATATTCTAAGTTTTTCAGTGCAACTCACTCATATACTATGTACTACACTGTGCGTTTCTTATATTCTGAGTTTTTCAGTGCAACTCACTCATATATTATGTACTACACTGTGCATTTCTTATATTCTAAGTTTTTCAGTGCAACTCACTCATATACTATGTACTACACTGTGCGTTTCTTATATTCTAAGTTTTTCAGTGCAACTCACTCATAACTATGTACTACACTGTGCGTTTCTTATATTCTAAGTTTTTCAGTGCAACTCACTCATATACTATGTACTACACTCTGCGTTTCTTATATTCTAAGTTTTTCAGTGCAACTCACTCATATACTATGTACTACACTGTGTGTTTCTTATATTCTAAGTTTTTCAGTGCAACTCACTCATATACTATGTACTACACTGTGCGTTTCTTATATTCTAAGTTTTTCAGAGCAACTCACTCATATACTATGTACTACTATGTGCGTTTCTTATATTCTAAGTTTTTCAGTGCAACTCACTCATATACTATGTACTACACTGTGCGTTTCTTAAATTCTAAGTTTTTCAGTGCAACTCACTCATATACTATGTACTACACTGTGCGTTTCTTATATTCTAAGTTTTTCAGTGCAACTCACTCATATACTATGTACTACACTGTGCGTTTCTTATATTCTGAGTTTTTCAGTGCAACTCACTCATATACTATGTACTACACTGTGCGTTTCTTATATTCTAAGTTTTTCAGTGCAACTCACTCATATACTATGTACTACACTGTGCGTTTCTTAAATTCTAAGTTTTTCAGTGCAACTCACTCATATACTATGTAGTACAATGTGCGTTTCTTATATTCTAAGTTTTTCAGTGCAACTCACTCATATACTATGTACTACACTGTGCGTTTCTTATATTCTAAGTTTTTAAGTGCAACTCACTCATATACTATGTACTACACTGTGCGTTTCTTATATTCTAAGTTTTTCAGTGCAACTCACTCATATACTATGTACTACACTGTGCGTTTCTTATATTCTGAGTTTTTCAGTGCAACTCACTCATATATTATGTACTACACTGTGCATTTCTTATATTCTAAGTTTTTCAGTGCAACTCACTCATATACTATGTACTACACTGTGCGTTTCTTATATTCTAAGTTTTTCAGTGCAACTCACTCATAACTATGTACTACACTGTGCGTTTCTTATATTCTAAGTTTTTCAGTGCAACTCACTCATATACTATGTACTACACTCTGCGTTTCTTATATTCTAAGTTTTTCAGTGCAACTCACTCATATACTATGTACTACACTTTGTGTTTCTTATATTCTAAGTTTTTCAGTGCAACTCACTCATATACTACGTACTACACTGTGCACTTCGTGTAATGCGGGTTTTTCAGTAAATTCTAAGTTTTTCAGTGCAACTCACTCATATACTATGTACTACACTGTGCGTTTCTTATATTCTAAGTTTTTCAGTGCAACTCACTCATATACTATGTACTACACTGTGCGTTTCTTATATTCTAAGTTTTTCAGAGCAACTCACTCATATACTATGTAGTACACTGTGCGTTTCTTATATTCTAAGTTTTTCAGTGCAACTCACTCATATACTATGTACTACACTGTGCGTTTCTTATATTCTAAGTTTTTCAGTGCAACTCACTCATATACTATGTACTACACTGTGCGTTTCTTATATTCTAAGTTTTTCAGTGCAACTCACTCATATACTATGTACTACACTGTGCGTTTCTTATATTCTAAGTTTTTCAGTGCAACTCACTCATATACTATGTACTACACTGTGCGTTTCTTATATTCTAAGTTTTTCAGTGCAACTCACTCATATACTATGTACTACACTGTGCATTTCGTGTAATGCGGGTTTTTCAGTAAATTCTAAGTTTTTCAGTGCAACTCACTCATATACTATGTACTACACTGTGCGTTTCTTATATTCTAAGTTTTTCAGTGCAACTCACTCATATACTATGTACTACACTGTGCGTTTCTTATATTCTAAGTTTTTCAGAGCAACTCACTCATATACTATGTACTACAATGTGCGTTTCTTATATTCTAAGTTTTTCAGTGCAACTCACTCATATACTACGTACTACACTGTGCGTTTCTTAAATTCTAAGTTTTTCAGTGCAACTCACTCATATACTATGTACTACATTGTGCGTTTATTAAATTCTAAGTTTTTCAGTGCAACTCACTCATATACTATGTACTACACTGTGCGTTTCTTATATTCTAAGTTTTTCAGTGCAACTCACTCATATACTATATACTACACTGTGCGTTTCTTATATTCTAAGTTTTTCAGTGCAACTCACTCATATACTATGTACTACACTGTGCGTTTCTTAAATTCTAAGTTTTTCAGTGCAACTCACTCATATACTATGTACTACATTGTGCGTTTATTAAATTCTAAGTTTTTCAGTGCAACTCACTCATATACTATGTACTACACTGTGCGTTTCTTATATTCTAAGTTTTTCAGTGCAACTCACTCATATACTATGTACTACACTGTGCGTTTCTTATATTCTAAGTTTTTCAGTGCAACTCACTCATATACTATGTACTACACTGTGCGTTTCTTATATTCTAAGTTTTTCAGTGCAACTCACTCATATACTATGTACTACACTGTGCGTTTCTTAAATTCTAAGTTTTTCAGTGCAACTCACTCATATACTATGTACTACAATGTGCGTTTCTTATATTTTAAGTTTTTCAGTGCAACTCACTCATATACTATGTACTACACTGTGCGTTTCTTATATTCTAAGTTTTTAAGTGCAACTCACTCATATACTGTGTACTACACTGTGCGTTTCTTATATTCTGAGTTTTTCAGTGCAACTCACTCATATACTATGTACTACACTGTGCGTTTCTTATATTCTGAGTTTTTCAGTGCAACTCACTCATATACTATGTACTACACTGTGCGTTTCTTATATTCTAAGTTTTTCAGTGCAACTCACTCATATACTATGTACTACACTGTGCGTTTCTTATATTCTAAGTTTTTCAGTGCAACTCACTCATATACTATGTACTACACTGTGCATTTCTTATATTCTAAGTTTTTCAGTGCAACTCACTCATATACTATGTACTACACTGTGCGTTTCTTATATTCTAAGTTTTTCAGTGCAACTCACTCATATACTATGTACTACATTGTGCGTTTATTAAATTCTAAGTTTTTCAGTGCAACTCACTCATATACTATGTACTACACTGTGCGTTTCTTATATTCTAAGTTTTTCAGTGCAACTCACTCATATACTATGTACTACACTGTGCGTTTCTTATATTCTAAGTGTTTCAGTGCAACTCACTCATATACTATGTACTACACTGTGCATTTCGTGTAATGCGGGTTTTTCAGTAAATTCTAAGTTTTTCAGTGCAACTCACTCATATACTATGTACTACACTGTGCGTTTCTTATATTCTAAGTTTTTCAGTGCAACTCACTCATATACTATGTACTACACTGTGCGTTTCTTATATTCTAAGTTTTTCAGTGCAACTCACTCATATACTATGTACTACACTGTGCATTTCTTATATTCTAAGTTTTTCAGTGCAACTCACTCATATACTATGTACTACACTGTGCATTTCGTGTAATGCGGGTTTTTCAGTAAATTCTAAGTTTTTCAGTGCAACTCACTCATATACTATGTACTACACTGTGCATTTCTTATATTCTAAGTTTTTCAGTGCAACTCACTCATATACTATGTACTACACTGTGCGTTTCTTATATTCTAAGTTTTTCAGTGCAACTCACTCATATACTATGTACTACACTGTGCGTTTCTTAAATTCTAAGTTTTTCAGTGCAACTCACTCATATACTATGTACTACATTGTGCGTTTATTAAATTCTAAGTTTTTCAGTGCAACTCACTCATATACTATGTACTACACTGTGCGTTTCTTATATTCTAAGTTTTTCAGAGCAACTCACTCATATACTATGTACTACAATGTGCGTTTCTTATATTCTAAGTTTTTCAGTGCAACTCACTCATATACTATGTACTACACTGTGCGTTTCTTAAATTCTAAGTTTTTCAGTGCAACTCACTCATATACTATGTACTACACTGTTCGTTTCTTAAATTCTAAGTTTTTCAGTGCAACTCACTCATAAACTATGTACTACACTGTGCGTTTCTTATATTCTAAGTTTTTCAGTGCAACTCACTCATATACTATGTACTACACTGTGCGTTTCTTATATTCTAACTTTTTCAGTGCAACTCACTCATATACTATGTACTACACTGTGCGTTTCTTATATTCTAAGTTTTTAAGTGCAACTCACTCATATACTATGTACTACACTGTGCGTTTCTTAAATTCTAAGTTTTTCAGTGCAACTCACTCATATACTATATAGTACACTGTGCGTTTCTTATATTCTAAGTTTTTCAGTGCAACTCACTCATATACTATGTACTACACTGTGCGTTTCTTATATTCTAAGTTTTTCAGTGCAACTCACTCATATACTATGTACTACACTGTGCGTTTCTTATATTCTAAGTTTTTCAGTGCAACTCACTCATATACTATGTACTACACTGTGCGTTTCTTATATTCTGAGTTTTTCAGTGCATCTCACTCATATATTATGTACTACACTGTGCATTTCTTATATTCTAAGTTTTTCAGTGCAACTCACTCATATACTATGTACTACACTGTGCGTTTCTTATATTCTAAGTTTTTCAGTGCAACTCACTCATATACTATGTACTACACTGTGCGTTTCTTAAATTCTAAGTTTTTCAGTGCAACTCACTCATATACTATGTACTACACTGTGCGTTTCTTAAATTCTAAGTTTTTCAGTGCAACTCACTCATATACTATGTACTACAATGTGCGTTTCTTATATTCTAATTTTTTCAGTGCAACTCACTCATATACTATGTACTACACTGTGCGTTTCTTATATTCTAAGTTTTTAAGTGCAACTCACTCATATACTATGTACTACACTGTGCGTTTCTTATATTCTAAGTTTTTCAGTGCAACTCACTCATATACTATGTACTACACTGTGCGTTTCTTATATTCTGAGTTTTTCAGTGCAACTCACTCATATACTATGTAGTACACTGTGCGTTTCTTATATTCTAAGTTTTTCAGTGCAACTCACTCATATACTATGTACTACACTGTGCGTTTCTTATATTCTAAGTTTTTCAGTGCAACTCACTCATATACTATGTACTACACTGTGCGTTTCTTATATTCTAAGTTTTTCAGTGCAACTCACTCATATACTATGTACTACACTGTGCGTTTCTTATATTCTAAGTTTTTCAGTGCAACTCACTCATATACTATGTACTACACTGTGCGTTTCTTATATTCTAAGTTTTTCAGTGCAACTCACTCATATACTATGTACTACACTGTGCATTTCGTGTAATGCGGGTTTTTCAGTAAATTCTAAGTTTTTCAGTGCAACTCACTCATATACTATGTACTACACTGTGCGTTTCTTATATTCTAAGTTTTTCAGTGCAACTCACTCATATACTATGTACTACACTGTGCGTTTCTTATATTCTAAGTTTTTCAGAGCAACTCACTCATATACTATGTACTACAATGTGCGTTTCTTATATTCTAAGTTTTTCAGTGCAACTCACTCATATACTATGTACTACACTGTGCGTTTCTTAAATTCTAAGTTTTTCAGTGCAACTCACTCATATACTATGTACTACATTGTGCGTTTATTAAATTCTAAGTTTTTCAGTGCAACTCACTCATATACTATGTACTACACTGTGCGTTTCTTATATTCTAAGTTTTTCAGTGCAACTCACTCATATACTACATACTACACTGTGCGTTTCTTATATTCTAAGTTTTTCAGTGCAACTCACTCATATACTATGTACTACACTGTGCGTTTCTTAAATTCTAAGTTTTTCAGTGCAACTCACTCATATACTATGTACTACATTGTGCGTTTATTAAATTCTAAGTTTTTCAGTGCAACTCACTCATATACTATGTACTACACTGTGCGTTTCTTATATTCTAAGTTTTTCAGTGCAACTCACTCATATACTATGTACTACACTGTGCGTTTCTTATATTCTAAGTTTTTCAGTGCAACTCACTCATATACTATGTACTACACTGTGCGTTTCTTATATTCTAAGTTTTTCAGTGCAACTCACTCATATACTATGTACTACACTGTGCGTTTCTTAAATTCTAAGTTTTTCAGTGCAACTCACTCATATACTATGTACTACAATGTGCGTTTCTTATATTCTAAGTTTTTCAGTGCAACTCACTCATATACTATGTACTACACTGTGCGTTTCTTATATTCTAAGTTTTTCAGTGCAACTCACTCATATACTATGTACTACACTGTGCGTTTCTTATATTCTGAGTTTTTCAGTGCAACTCACTCATATATTATGTACTACACTGTGCATTTCTTATATTCTAAGTTTTTCAGTGCAACTCACTCATATACTATGTACTACACTGTGCGTTTCTTATATTCTAAGTTTTTCAGTGCAACTCACTCATAACTATGTACTACACTGTGCGTTTCTTATATTCTAAGTTTTTCAGTGCAACTCACTCATATACTATGTACTACACTCTGCGTTTCTTATATTCTAAGTTTTTCAGTGCAACTCACTCATATACTATGTACTACACTGTGTGTTTCTTATATTCTAAGTTTTTCAGTGCAACTCACTCATATACTATGTACTACACTGTGCGTTTCTTATATTCTAAGTTTTTCAGAGCAACTCACTCATATACTATGTACTACTATGTGCGTTTCTTATATTCTAAGTTTTTCAGTGCAACTCACTCATATACTATGTACTACACTGTGCGTTTCTTAAATTCTAAGTTTTTCAGTGCAACTCACTCATATACTATGTACTACACTGTGCGTTTCTTATATTCTAAGTTTTTCAGTGCAACTCACTCATATACTATGTACTACACTGTGCGTTTCTTATATTCTGAGTTTTTCAGTGCAACTCACTCATATACTATGTACTACACTGTGCGTTTCTTATATTCTAAGTTTTTCAGTGCAACTCACTCATATACTATGTACTACACTGTGCGTTTCTTATATTCTAAGTTTTTCAGTGCAACTCACTCATATACTACATACTACACTGTGCGTTTCTTATATTCTAAGTTTTTCAGTGCAACTCACTCATATACTATGTACTACACTGTGCGTTTCTTAAATTCTAAGTTTTTCAGTGCAACTCACTCATATACTATGTACTACATTGTGCGTTTATTAAATTCTAAGTTTTTCAGTGCAACTCACTCATATACTATGTACTACACTGTGCGTTTCTTATATTCTAAGTTTTTCAGTGCAACTCACTCATATACTATGTACTACACTGTGCGTTTCTTATATTCTAAGTTTTTCAGTGCAACTCACTCATATACTATGTACTACACTGTGCGTTTCTTATATTCTAAGTTTTTCAGTGCAACTCACTCATATACTATGTACTACACTGTGCGTTTCTTAAATTCTAAGTTTTTCAGTGCAACTCACTCATATACTATGTACTACAATGTGCGTTTCTTATATTCTAAGTTTTTCAGTGCAACTCACTCATATACTATGTACTACACTGTGCGTTTCTTATATTCTAAGTTTTTCAGTGCAACTCACTCATATACTATGTACTACACTGTGCGTTTCTTATATTCTGAGTTTTTCAGTGCAACTCACTCATATATTATGTACTACACTGTGCATTTCTTATATTCTAAGTTTTTCAGTGCAACTCACTCATATACTATGTACTACACTGTGCGTTTCTTATATTCTAAGTTTTTCAGTGCAACTCACTCATAACTATGTACTACACTGTGTGTTTCTTATATTCTAAGTTTTTCAGTGCAACTCACTCATATACTATGTACTACACTGTGCGTTTCTTATATTCTAAGTTTTTCAGAGCAACTCACTCATATACTATGTACTACTATGTGCGTTTCTTATATTCTAAGTTTTTCAGTGCAACTCACTCATATACTATGTACTACACTGTGCGTTTCTTAAATTCTAAGTTTTTCAGTGCAACTCACTCATATACTATGTACTACACTGTGCGTTTCTTATATTCTAAGTTTTTCAGTGCAACTCACTCATATACTATGTACTACACTGTGCGTTTCTTATATTCTGAGTTTTTCAGTGCAACTCACTCATATACTATGTACTACACTGTGCGTTTCTTATATTCTAAGTTTTTCAGTGCAACTCACTCATATACTATGTACTACACTGTGCGTTTCTTAAATTCTAAGTTTTTCAGTGCAACTCACTCATATACTATGTAGTACAATGTGCGTTTCTTATATTCTAAGTTTTTCAGTGCAACTCACTCATATACTATGTACTACACTGTGCGTTTCTTATATTCTAAGTTTTTAAGTGCAACTCACTCATATACTATGTACTACACTGTGCGTTTCTTATATTCTAAGTTTTTCAGTGCAACTCACTCATATACTATGTACTACACTGTGCGTTTCTTATATTCTGAGTTTTTCAGTGCAACTCACTCATATATTATGTACTACACTGTGCATTTCTTATATTCTAAGTTTTTCAGTGCAACTCACTCATATACTATGTACTACACTGTGCGTTTCTTATATTCTAAGTTTTTCAGTGCAACTCACTCATAACTATGTACTACACTGTGCGTTTCTTATATTCTAAGTTTTTCAGTGCAACTCACTCATATACTATGTACTACACTCTGCGTTTCTTATATTCTAAGTTTTTCAGTGCAACTCACTCATATACTATGTACTACACTTTGTGTTTCTTATATTCTAAGTTTTTCAGTGCAACTCACTCATATACTACGTACTACACTGTGCACTTCGTGTAATGCGGGTTTTTCAGTAAATTCTAAGTTTTTCAGTGCAACTCACTCATATACTATGTACTACACTGTGCGTTTCTTATATTCTAAGTTTTTCAGTGCAACTCACTCATATACTATGTACTACACTGTGCGTTTCTTATATTCTAAGTTTTTCAGAGCAACTCACTCATATACTATGTACTACTATGTGCGTTTCTTATATTCTAAGTTTTTCAGTGCAACTCACTCATATACTATGTACTACACTGTGCGTTTCTTAAATTCTAAGTTTTTCAGTGCAACTCACTCATATACTATGTACTACACTGTGCGTTTCTTAAATTCTAAGTTTTTCAGTGCAACTCACTCATATACTATGTACTACAATGTGCGTTTCTTATATTCTAATTTTTTCAGTGCAACTCACTCATATACTATGTACTACACTGTGCGTTTCTTATATTCTAAGTTTTTAAGTGCAACTCACTCATATACTATGTACTACACTGTGCGTTTCTTATATTCTAAGTTTTTCAGTGCAACTCACTCATATAATATGTACTACACTGTGCGATTCTTATATTCTGAGTTTTTCAGTGCAACTCACTCATATACTATGTAGTACACTGTGCGTTTCTTATATTCTAAGTTTTTCAGTGCAACTCACTCATATACTATGTACTACACTGTGCGTTTCTTATATTCTAAGTTTTTCAGTGCAACTCACTCATATACTATGTACTACACTGTGCGTTTCTTATATTCTAAGTTTTTCAGTGCAACTCACTCATATACTATGTACTACACTGTGCGTTTCTTATATTCTAAGTTTTTCAGTGCAACTCACTCATATACTATGTACTACACTGTGCGTTTCTTATATTCTAAGTTTTTCAGTGCAACTCACTCATATACTATGTACTACACTGTGCATTTCGTGTAATGCGGGTTTTTCAGTAAATTCTAAGTTTTTCAGTGCAACTCACTCATATACTATGTACTACACTGTGCGTTTCTTATATTCTAAGTTTTTCAGTGCAACTCACTCATATACTATGTACTACACTGTGCGTTTCTTATATTCTAAGTTTTTCAGAGCAACTCACTCATATACTATGTACTACAATGTGCGTTTCTTATATTCTAAGTTTTTCAGTGCAACTCACTCATATACTATGTACTACACTGTGCGTTTCTTAAATTCTAAGTTTTTCAGTGCAACTCACTCATATACTATGTACTACATTGTGCGTTTATTAAATTCTAAGTTTTTCAGTGCAACTCACTCATATACTATGTACTACACTGTGCGTTTCTTATATTCTAAGTTTTTCAGTGCAACTCACTCAAATACTATATACTACACTGTGCGTTTCTTATATTCTAAGTTTTTCAGTGCAACTCACTCATATACTATGTACTACACTGTGCGTTTCTTAAATTCTAAGTTTTTCAGTGCAACTCACTCATATACTATGTACTACACTGTGCGTTTATTAAATTCTAAGTTTTTCAGTGCAACTCACTCATATACTATGTACTACACTGTGCGTTTCTTATATTCTAAGTTTTTCAGTGCAACTCACTCATATACTATGTACTACACTGTGCGTTTCTTATATTCTAAGTTTTTCAGTGCAACTCACTCATATACTATGTACTACACTGTGCGTTTCTTATATTCTAAGTTTTTCAGTGCAACTCACTCATATACTATGTACTACACTGTGCGTTTCTTATATTCTAAGTTTTTCAGTGCAACTCACTCATATACTATGTACTACACTGTGCATTTCGTGTAATGCGGGTTTTTCAGTAAATTCTAAGTTTTTCAGTGCAACTCACTCATATACTATGTACTACACTGTGCGTTTCTTATATTCTAAGTTTTTCAGTGCAACTCACTCATATACTATGTACTACACTGTGCGTTTCTTATATTCTAAGTTTTTCAGAGCAACTCACTCATATACTATGTACTACAATGTGCGTTTCTTATATTCTAAGTTTTTCAGTGCAACTCACTCATATACTATGTACCACACTGTGCGTTTCTTAAATTCTAAGTTTTTCAGTGCAACTCACTCATATACTATGTACTACATTGTGCGTTTATTAAATTCTAAGTTTTTCAGTGCAACTCACTCATATACTATGTACTACACTGTGCGTTTCTTATATTCTAAGTTTTTCAGTGCAACTCACTCATATACTATATACTACACTGTGCGTTTCTTATATTCTAAGTTTGTCAGTGCAACTCACTCATATACTATGTACTACACTGTGCGTTTCTTAAATTCTAAGTTTTTCAGTGCAACTCACTCATATACTATGTAGTACAATGTGCGTTTCTTATATTCTAAGTTTTTCAGTGCAACTCACTCATATACTATGTACTACACTGTGCGTTTCTTATATTCTAAGTTTTTCAGTGCAACTCACTCATATACTATGTACTACACTGTGCGTTTCTTATATTCTAAGTTTTTCAGTGCAACTCACTCATATACTATGTACTACACTGTGCGTTTCTTATATTCTAAGTTTTTCAGTGCAACTCACTCATATACTATGTACTACACTGTGCGTTTCTTAAATTCTAAGTTTTTCAGTGCAACTCACTCATATACTATGTACTACAATGTGCGTTTCTTATATTCTAAGTTTTTCAGTGCAACTCACTCATATACTATGTACTACACTGTGCGTTTCTTATATTCTAAGTTTTTCAGTGCAACTCACTCATATACTATGTACTACACTGTGCGTTTCTTATATTCTGAGTTTTTCAGTGCAACTCACTCATATATTATGTACTACACTGTGCATTTCTTATATTCTAAGTTTTTCAGTGCAACTCACTCATATACTATGTACTACACTGTGCGTTTCTTATATTCTAAGTTTTTCAGTGCAACTCACTCATAACTATGTACTACACTGTGCGTTTCTTATATTCTAAGTTTTTCAGTGCAACTCACTCATATACTATGTACTACACACTGCGTTTCTTATATTCTAAGTTTTTCAGTGCAACTCACTCATATACTATGTACTACACTGTGTGTTTCTTATATTCTAAGTTTTTCAGTGCAACTCACTCATATACTATGTACTACACTGTGCGTTTCTTATATTCTAAGTTTTTCAGAGCAACTCACTCATATACTATGTACTACTATGTGCGTTTCTTATATTCTAAGTTTTTCAGTGCAACTCACTCATATACTATGTACTACACTGTGCGTTTCTTAAATTCTAAGTTTTTCAGTGCAACTCACTCATATACTATGTACTACACTGTGCGTTTCTTATATTCTAAGTTTTTCAGTGCAACTCACTCATATACTATGTACTACACTGTGCGTTTCTTATATTCTGAGTTTTTCAGTGCAACTCACTCATATACTATGTACTACAAAGTGCGTTTCTTATATTCTAAGTTTTTCAGTGCAACTCACTCATATACTATGTACTACACTGTGCGTTTCTTAAATTCTAAGTTTTTCAGTGCAACTCACTCATATACTATGTAGTACAATGTGCGTTTCTTATATTCTAAGTTTTTCAGTGCAACTCACTCATATACTATGTACTACACTGTGCGTTTCTTATATTCTAAGTTTTTAAGTGCAACTCACTCATATACTATGTACTACACTGTGCGTTTCTTATATTCTAAGTTTTTCAGTGCAACTCACTCATATACTATGTACTACACTGTGCGTTTCTTATATTCTGAGTTTTTCAGTGCAACTCACTCATATATTATGTACTACACTGTGCATTTCTTATATTCTAAGTTTTTCAGTGCAACTCACTCATATACTATGTACTACACTGTGCGTTTCTTATATTCTAAGTTTTTCAGTGCAACTCACTCATAACTCTGTACTACACTGTGCGTTTCTTATATTCTAAGTTTTTCAGTGCAACTCACTCATATACTATGTACTACACTCTGCGTTTCTTATATTCTAAGTTTTTCAGTGCAACTCACTCATATACTATGTACTACACTTTGTGTTTCTTATATTCTAAGTTTTTCAGTGCAACTCACTCATATACTACGTACTACACTGTGCACTTCGTGTAATGCGGGTTTTTCAGTAAATTCTAAGTTTTTCAGTGCAACTCACTCATATACTATGTACTACACTGTGCGTTTCTTATATTCTAAGTTTTTCAGTGCAACTCACTCATATACTATGTACTACACTGTGCGTTTCTTATATTCTAAGTTTTTCAGAGCAACTCACTCATATACTATGTACTACTATGTGCGTTTCTTATATTCTAAGTTTTTCAGTGCAACTCACTCATATACTATGTACTACACTGTGCGTTTCTTAAATTCTAAGTTTTTCAGTGCAACTCACTCATATACTATGTACTACACTGTGCGTTTCTTAAATTCTAAGTTTTTCAGTGCAACTCACTCATATACTATGTACTACAATGTGCGTTTCTTATATTCTAATTTTTTCAGTGCAACTCACTCATATACTATGTACTACACTGTGCGTTTCTTATATTCTAAGTTTTTAAGTGCAACTCACTCATATACTATGTACTACACTGTGCGTTTCTTATATTCTAAGTTTTTCAGTGCAACTCACTCATATACTATGTACTACACTGTGCGTTTCTTATATTCTGAGTTTTTCAGTGCAACTCACTCATATACTATGTAGTACACTGTGCGTTTCTTATATTCTAAGTTTTTCAGTGCAACTCACTCATATACTATGTACTACACTGTGCGTTTCTTATATTCTAAGTTTTTCAGTGCAACTCACTCATATACTATGTACTACACTGTGCGTTTCTTATATTCTAAGTTTTTCAGTGCAACTCACTCATATACTATGTACTACACTGTGCGTTTCTTATATTCTAAGTTTTTCAGTGCAACTCACTCATATACTATGTACTACACTGTGCGTTTCTTATATTCTAAGTTTTTCAGTGCAACTCACTCATATACTATGTACTACACTGTGCATTTCGTGTAATGCGGGTTTTTCAGTAAATTCTAAGTTTTTCAGTGCAACTCACTCATATACTATGTACTACACTGTGCGTTTCTTATATTCTAAGTTTTTCAGTGCAACTCACTCATATACTATGTACTACACTGTGCGTTTCTTATATTCTAAGTTTTTCAGAGCAACTCACTCATATACTATGTACTACAATGTGCGTTTCTTATATTCTAAGTTTTTCAGTGCAACTCACTCATATACTATGTACTACACTGTGCGTTTCTTAAATTCTAAGTTTTTCAGTGCAACTCACTCATATACTATGTACTACATTGTGCGTTTATTAAATTCTAAGTTTTTCAGTGCAACTCACTCATATACTATGTACTACACTGTGCGTTTCTTATATTCTAAGTTTTTCAGTGCAACTCACTCATATACTATATACTACACTGTGTGTTTCTTATATTCTAAGTTTTTCAGTGCAACTCACTCATATACTATGTACTACACTGTGCGTTTCTTAAATTCTAAGTTTTTCAGTGCAACTCACTCATATACTATGTACTACATTGTGCGTTTATTAAATTCTAAGTTTTTCAGTGCAACTCACTCATATACTATGTACTACACTGTGCGTTTCTTATATTCTAAGTTTTTCAGTGCAACTCACTCATATACTATGTACTACACTGTGCGTTTCTTATATTCTAAGTTTTTCAGTGCAACTCACTCATATACTATGTACTACACTGTGCGTTTCTTATATTCTAAGTTTTTCAGTGCAACTCACTCATATACTATGTACTACACTGTGCGTTTCTTAAATTCTAAGTTTTTCAGTGCAACTCACTCATATACTATGTACTACAATGTGCGTTTCTTATATTCTAAGTTTTTCAGTGCAACTCACTCATATACTATGTACTACACTGTGCGTTTCTTATATTCTAAGTTTTTAAGTGCAACTCACTCATATACTGTGTACTACACTGTGCGTTTCTTATATTCTGAGTTTTTCAGTGCAACTCACTCATATACTATGTACTACACTGTGCGTTTCTTATATTCTGAGTTTTTCAGTGCAACTCACTCATATACTATGTACTACACTGTGCGTTTCTTATATTCTAAGTTTTTCAGTGCAACTCACTCATATACTATGTACTACACTGTGCGTTTCTTATATTCTAAGTTTTTCAGTGCAACTCACTCATATACTATGTACTACACTGTGCGTTTCTTATATTCTAAGTTTTTCAGTGCAACTCACTCATATACTATGTACTACACTGTGCGTTTCTTATATTCTAAGTTTTTCAGTGCAACTCACTCATATACTATGTACTACATTGTGCGTTTATTAAATTCTAAGTTTTTCAGTGCAACTCACTCATATACTATGTACTACACTGTGCGTTTCTTATATTCTAAGTTTTTCAGTGCAACTCACTCATATACTATGTACTACACTGTGCGTTTCTTATATTCTAAGTTTTTCAGTGCAACTCACTCATATACTATGTACTACACTGTGCATTTCGTGTAATGCGGGTTTTTCAGTAAATTCTAAGTTTTTCAGTGCAACTCACTCATATACTATGTACTACACTGTGCGTTTCTTATATTCTAAGTTTTTCAGTGCAACTCACTCATATACTATGTACTACACTGTGCGTTTCTTATATTCTAAGTTTTTCAGTGCAACTCACTCATATACTATGTACTACACTGTGCATTTCGTGTAATGCGGGTTTTTCAGTAAATTCTAAGTTTTTCAGTGCAACTCACTTATATACTATGTACTACACTGTGCGTTTCTTATATTCTAAGTTTTTCAGTTCAACTCACTCATATACTATGTACTACACTGTGCATTTCTTATATTCTAAGTTTTTCAGAGCAACTCACTCATATACTATGTACTACACTGTGCGTTTCTTATATTCTAAGTTTTTCAGTGCAACTCACTCATATACTATGTACTACACTGTGCGTTTCTTATATTCTAAGTTTTTCAGTGCAACTCACTCATATACTATGTACTACACTGTGCGTTTCTTAAATTCTAAGTTTTTCAGTGCAACTCACTCATATACTATGTAGTACAATGTGCGTTTCTTATATTCTAAGTTTTTCAGTGCAACTCACTCATATACTATGTACTACACTGTGCTTTTCTTATATTCTAAGTTTTTAAGTGCAACTCACTCATATACTATGTACTACACTGTGCGTTTCTTATATTCTAAGTTTTTCAGTGCA
This sequence comes from Mus caroli, assembly GCF_978045245.1. Taxonomy (NCBI): domain Eukaryota; kingdom Metazoa; phylum Chordata; class Mammalia; order Rodentia; family Muridae; genus Mus; species Mus caroli. The sequence continues at coordinate 3,991,757 of NW_028227279.1, read as the reverse complement.
ACTCACTCATATACTATGTACTACACTGTGCGTTTCTTATATTCTGAGTTTTTCAGTGCAACTCACTCATATATTATGTACTACACTGTGCATTTCTTATATTCTAAGTTTTTCAGTGCAACTCACTCATATACTATGTACTACACTGTGCGTTTCTTATATTCTAAGTTTTTCAGTGCAACTCACTCATAACTATGTACTACACTGTGCGTTTCTTATATTCTAAGTTTTTCAGTGCAACTCACTCATATACTATGTACTACACTCTGCGTTTCTTATATTCTAAGTTTTTCAGTGCAACTCACTCATATACTATGTACTACACTTTGTGTTTCTTATATTCTAAGTTTTTCAGTGCAACTCACTCATATACTACGTACTACACTGTGCACTTCGTGTAATGCGGGTTTTTCAGTAAATTCTAAGTTTTTCAGTGCAACTCACTCATATACTATGTACTACACTGTGCGTTTCTTATATTCTAAGTTTTTCAGTGCAACTCACTCATATACTATGTACTACACTGTGCGTTTCTTATATTCTGAGTTTTTCAGTGCAACTCACTCATATACTATGTAGTACACTGTGCGTTTCTTATATTCTAAGTTTTTCAGTGCAACTCACTCATATACTATGTACTACACTGTGCGTTTCTTATATTCTAAGTTTTTCAGTGCAACTCACTCATATACTATGTACTACACTGTGCGTTTCTTATATTCTAAGTTTTTCAGTGCAACTCACTCATATACTATGTACTACACTGTGCGTTTCTTATATTCTAAGTTTTTCAGTGCAACTCACTCATATACTATGTACTACACTGTGCGTTTCTTATATTCTAAGTTTTTCAGTGCAACTCACTCATATACTATGTACTACACTGTGCATTTCGTGTAATGCGGGTTTTTCAGTAAATTCTAAGTTTTTCAGTGCAACTCACTCATATACTATGTACTACACTGTGCATTTCGTGTAATGCGGGTTTTTCAGTAAATTCTAAGTTTTTCAGTGCAACTCACTCATATACTATGTACTACACTGTGCGTTTCTTATATTCTAAGTTTTTCAGTGCAACTCACTCATATACTATGTACTACACTGTGCGTTTCTTATATTCTAAGTTTTTCAGTGCAACTCACTCATATACTATGTACTACACTGTGCGTTTCTTAAATTCTAAGTTTTTCAGTGCAACTCACTCATATACTATGTACTACATTGTGCGTTTATTAAATTCTAAGTTTTTCAGTGCAACTCACTCATATACTATGTACTACACTGTGCGTTTCTTATATTCTAAGTTTTTCAGTGCAACTCACTCATATACTATATACTACACTGTGCGTTTCTTATATTCTAAGTTTTTCAGTGCAACTCACTCATATACTATGTACTACACTGTGCGTTTCTTAAATTCTAAGTTTTTCAGTGCAACTCACTCATATACTATGTACTACATTGTGCGTTTATTAAATTCTAAGTTTTTCAGTGCATATACTATGTACTACACTGTGCGTTTCTTATATTCTAAGTTTTTCAGTGCAACTCACTCATATACTATGTACTACACTGTGCGTTTCTTAAATTCTAAGTTTTTCAGTGCAACTCACTCATATACTATGTACTACAATGTGCGTTTCTTATATTCTAAGTTTTTCAGTGCAACTCACTCATATACTATGTACTACACTGTGCGTTTCTTATATTCTAAGTTTTTAAGTGCAACTCACTCATATACTGTGTACTACACTGTGCGTTTCTTATATTCTGAGTTTTTCAGTGCAACTCACTCATATACTATGTACTACACTGTGCGTTTCTTATATTCTGAGTTTTTCAGTGCAACTCACTCATATACTATGTACTACACTGTGCGTTTCTTATATTCTAAGTTTTTCAGTGCAACTCACTCATATACTATGTACTACACTGTGCGTTTCTTATATTCTAAGTTTTTCAGTGCAACTCACTCATATACTATGTACTACACTGTGCATTTCTTATATTCTAAGTTTTTCAGTGCAACTCACTCATATACTATGTACTACACTGTGCGTTTATTAAATTCTAAGTTTTTCAGTGCAACTCACTCATATACTATGTACTACACTGTGCGTTTCTTATATTCTAAGTTTTTCAGTGCAACTCACTCATATACTATGTACTACACTGTGCATTTCTTATATTCTAAGTTTTTCAGTGCAACTCACTCATATACTATGTACTACACTGTGCATTTCGTGTAATGCGGGTTTTTCAGTAAATTCTAAGTTTTTCAGTGCAACTCACTTATATACTATGTACTACACTGTGCGTTTCTTATATTCTAAGTTTTTCAGTGCAACTCACTCATATACTATGTACTACACTGTGCATTTCTTATATTCTAAGTTTTTCAGAGCAACTCACTCATATACTATGTACTACACTGTGCGTTTCTTATATTCTAAGTTTTTCAGTGCAACTCACTCATATACTATGTACTACACTGTGCGTTTCTTAAATTCTAAGTTTTTCAGTGCAACTCACTCATATACTATGTACTACATTGTGCGTTTATTAAATTCTAAGTTTTTCAGTGCAACTCACTCATATACTATGTACTACACTGTGCGTTTCTTATATTCTAAGTTTTTCAGAGCAACTCACTCATATACTATGTACTACAATGTGCGTTTCTTATATTCTAAGTTTTTCAGTGCAACTCACTCATATACTATGTACTACACTGTGCGTTTCTTAAATTCTAAGTTTTTCAGTGCAACTCACTCATATACTATGTACTACACTGTTCGTTTCTTAAATTCTAAGTTTTTCAGTGCAACTCACTCATAAACTATGTACTACACTGTGCGTTTCTTATATTCTAAGTTTTTCAGTGCAACTCACTCATATACTATGTACTACACTGTGCGTTTCTTATATTCTAACTTTTTCAGTGCAACTCACTCATATACTATGTACTACACTGTGCGTTTCTTATATTCTAAGTTTTTCAGTGCAACTCACTCATATACTATGTACTACACTGTGCGTTTCTTAAATTCTAAGTTTTTCAGTGCAACTCACTCATATACTATGTAGTACACTGTGCTTTTCTTATATTCTAAGTTTTTCAGTGCAACTCACTCATATACTATGTACTACACTGTGCGTTTCTTATATTCTAAGTTTTTCAGTGCAACTCACTCATATACTATGTACTACACTGTGCGTTTCTTATATTCTAAGTTTTTCAGTGCAACTCACTCATATACTATGTACTACACTGTGCGTTTCTTATATTCTAAGTTTTTCAGTGCACCTCACTCATATACTATGTACTACACTGTGCGTTTCTTATATTCTAAGTTTTTCAGTGCAACTCACTCATATACTATGTACTACATTGTGCGTTTATTAAATTCTAAGTTTTTCAGTGCAACTCACTCATATACTATGTACTACACTGTGCGTTTCTTATATTCTAAGTTTTTCAGTGCAACTCACTCATATACTATGTACTACACTGTGCGTTTCTTATATTCTAAGTTTTTCAGTGCAACTCACTCATATACTATGTACTACACTGTGCATTTCGTGTAATGCGGGTTTTTCAGTAAATTCTAAGTTTTTCAGTGCAACTCACTCATATACTATGTACTACACTGTGCGTTTCTTATATTCTAAGTTTTTCAGTGCAACTCACTCATATACTATGTACTACACTGTGCGTTTCTTATATTCTAAGTTTTTCAGTGCAACTCACTCATATACTATGTACTACACTGTGCGTTTCTTATATTCTAAGTTTTTCAGTGCAACTCACTCATATACTATGTACTACACTGTGCATTTCTTATATTCTAAGTTTTTCAGTGCAACTCACTCATATACTATGTACTACACTGTGCGTTTATTAAATTCTAAGTTTTTCAGTGCAACTCACTCATATACTATGTACTACACTGTGCGTTTCTTATATTCTAAGTTTTTCAGTGCAACTCACTCATATACTATGTACTACACTGTGCATTTCTTATATTCTAAGTTTTTCAGTGCAACTCACTCATATACTATGTACTACACTGTGCATTTCGTGTAATGCGGGTTTTTCAGTAAATTCTAAGTTTTTCAGTGCAACTCACTTATATACTATGTACTACACTGTGCGTTTCTTATATTCTAAGTTTTTCAGTGCAACTCACTCATATACTATGTACTACACTGTGCATTTCTTATATTCTAAGTTTTTCAGAGCAACTCACTCATATACTATGTACTACACTGTGCGTTTCTTATATTCTAAGTTTTTCAGTGCAACTCACTCATATACTATGTACTACACTGTGCGTTTCTTAAATTCTAAGTTTTTCAGTGCAACTCACTCATATACTATGTACTACATTGTGCGTTTATTAAATTCTAAGTTTTTCAGTGCAACTCACTCATATACTATGTACTACACTGTGCGTTTCTTATATTCTAAGTTTTTCAGAGCAACTCACTCATATACTATGTACTACAATGTGCGTTTCTTATATTCTAAGTTTTTCAGTGCAACTCACTCATATACTATGTACTACACTCTGCGTTTCTTAAATTCTAAGTTTTTCAGTGCAACTCACTCATATACTATGTACTACACTGTTCGTTTCTTAAATTCTAAGTTTTTCAGTGCAACTCACTCATAAACTATGTACTACACTGTGCGTTTCTTATATTCTAAGTTTTTCAGTGCAACTCACTCATATACTATGTACTACACTGTGCGTTTCTTATATTCTAACTTTTTCAGTGCAACTCACTCATATACTATGTACTACACTGTGCGTTTCTTATATTCTAAGTTTTTCAGTGCAACTCACTCATATACTATGTACTACACTGTGCGTTTCTTATATTCTAAGTTTTTCAGTGCAACTCACTCATATACTATATACTACACTGTGCGTTTCTTATATTCTAAGTTTTTCAGTGCAACTCACTCATATACTATGTACTACATTGTGCGTTTATTAAATTCTAAGTTTTTCAGTGCAACTCACTCATATACTATGTACTACACTGTGCGTTTCTTATATTCTGAGTTTTTCAGTGCAACTCACTCATATACTATGTACTACACTGTGCGTTTCTTATATTCTAAGTTTTTCAGTGCAACTCACTCATATACTATGTACTACACTGTGCGTTTCTTATATTCTAAGTTTTTCAGTGCAACTCACTCATATACTATGTACTACACTGTGCGTTTCTTATATTCTAAGTTTTTCAGTGCAACTCACTCATATACTATGTACTACACTGTGCGTTTCTTATATTCTAAGTTTTTCAGTGCAACTCACTCATATACTATGTACTACACTGTGCATTTCGTGTAATGCGGGTTTTTCAGTAAATTCTAAGTTTTTCAGTGCAACTCACTCATATACTATGTACTACACTGTGCGTTTCTTATATTCTAAGTTTTTCAGTGCAACTCACTCATATACTATGTACTACACTGTGCGTTTCTTATATTCTAAGTTTTTCAGAGCAACTCACTCATATACTATGTACTACAATGTGCGTTTCTTATATTCTAAGTTTTTCAGTGCAACTCACTCATATACTATGTACTACACTGTGCGTTTCTTAAATTCTAAGTTTTTCAGTGCAACTCACTCATATACTATGTACTACATTGTGCGTTTATTAAATTCTAAGTTTTTCAGTGCAACTCACTCATATACTATGTACTACACTGTGCGTTTCTTATATTCTAAGTCTTTCAGTGCAACTCACTCATATACTATATACTACACTGTGCGTTTCTTATATTCTAAGTTTTTCAGTGCAACTCACTCATATACTATGTACTACACTGTGCGTTTCTTAAATTCTAAGTTTTTCAGTGCAACTCACTCATATACTATGTACTACATTGTGCGTTTATTAAATTCTAAGTTTTTCAGTGCAACTCACTCATATACTATGTACTACACTGTGCGTTTCTTATATTCTAAGTTTTTCAGTGCAACTCACTCATATACTATGTACTACACTGTGCGTTTCTTATATTCTAAGTTTTTCAGTGCAACTCACTCATATACTATGTACTACACTGTGCGTTTCTTATATTCTAAGTTTTTCAGTGCAACTCACTCATATACTATGTACTACACTGTGCGTTTCTTAAATTCTAAGTTTTTCAGTGCAACTCACTCATATACTATGTACTACAATGTGCGTTTCTTATATTCTAAGTTTTTCAGTGCAACTCACTCATATACTATGTACTACACTGTGCGTTTCTTATATTCTAAGTTTTTAAGTGCAACTCACTCATATACTGTGTACTACACTGTGCGTTTCTTATATTCTGAGTTTTTCAGTGCAACTCACTCATATACTATGTACTACACTGTGCGTTTTTTATATTCTGAGTTTTTCAGTGCAACTCACTCATATACTATGTACTACACTGTGCGTTTCTTATATTCTAAGTTTTTCAGTGCAACTCACTCATATACTATGTACTACACTGTGCGTTTCTTATATTCTAAGTTTTTCAGTGCAACTCACTCATATACTATGTACTACACTGTGCGTTTCTTATATTCTAAGTTTTTCAGTGCAACTCACTCATATACTATGTACTACACTGTGCGTTTCTTATATTCTAAGTTTTTCAGTGCAACTCACTCATATACTATGTACTACATTGTGCGTTTATTAAATTCTAAGTTTTTCAGTGCAACTCACTCATATACTATGTACTACACTGTGCGTTTCTTATATTCTAAGTTTTTCAGTGCAACTCACTCATATACTATGTACTACACTGTGCGTTTCTTATATTCTAAGTTTTTCAGTGCAACTCACTCATATACTATGTACTACACTGTGCATTTCGTGTAATGCGGGTTTTTCAGTAAATTCTAAGTTTTTCAGTGCAACTCACTCATATACTATGTACTACACTGTGCGTTTCTTATATTCTAAGTTTTTCAGTGCAACTCACTCATATACTATGTACTACACTGTGCGTTTCTTATATTCTAAGTTTTTCAGTGCAACTCACTCATATACTATGTACTACACTGTGCATTTCGTGTAATGCGGGTTTTTCAGTAAATTCTAAGTTTTTCAGTGCAACTCACTTATATACTAAGTACTACACTGTGCGTTTCTTATATTCTAAGTTTTTCAGTTCAACTCACTCATATACTATGTACTACACTGTGCATTTCTTATATTCTAAGTTTTTCAGAGCAACTCACTCATATACTATGTACTACACTGTGCGTTTCTTATATTCTAAGTTTTTCAGTGCAACTCACTCATATACTATGTACTACACTGTGCGTTTCTTATATTCTAAGTTTTTCAGTGCAACTCACTCATATACTATGTACTACACTGTGCGTTTCTTAAATTCTAAGTTTTTCAGTGCAACTCACTCATATACTATGTAGTACAATGTGCGTTTCTTATATTTTAAGTTTTTCAGTGCAACTCACTCATATACTATGTACTACACTGTGCTTTTCTTATATTCTAAGTTTTTAAGTGCAACTCACTCATATACTATGTACTACACTGTGCGTTTCTTATATTCTAAGTTTTTCAGTGCAACTCACTCATATACTATGTACTACACTGTGCGTTTCTTATATTCTGAGTTTTTCAGTGCAACTCACTCATATATTATGTACTACACTGTGCATTTCTTATATTCTAAGTTTTTCAGTGCAACTCACTCATATACTATGTACTACACTGTGCGTTTCTTATATTCTAAGTTTTTCAGTGCAACTCACTCATAACTATGTACTACACTGTGCGTTTCTTATATTCTAAGTTTTTCAGTGCAACTCACTCATATACTATGTACTACACTCTGCGTTTCTTATATTCTAAGTTTTTCAGTGCAACTCACTCATATACTATGTACTACACTTTGTGTTTCTTATATTCTAAGTTTTTCAGTGCAACTCACTCATATACTACGTACTACACTGTGCACTTCGTGTAATGCGGGTTTTTCAGTAAATTCTAAGTTTTTCAGTGCAACTCACTCATATACTATGTACTACACTGTGCGTTTCTTATATTCTAAGTTTTTCAGTGCAACTCACTCATATACTATGTACTACACTGTGCGTTTCTTATATTCTGAGTTTTTCAGTGCAACTCACTCATATACTATGTAGTACACTGTGCGTTTCTTATATTCTAAGTTTTTCAGTGCAACTCACTCATATACTATGTACTACACTGTGCGTTTCTTATATTCTAAGTTTTTCAGTGCAACTCACTCATATACTATGTACTACACTGTGCGTTTCTTATATTCTAAGTTTTTCAGTGCAACTCACTCATATACTATGTACTACACTGTGCGTTTCTTATATTCTAAGTTTTTCAGTGCAACTCACTCATATACTATGTACTACACTGTGCGTTTCTTATATTCTAAGTTTTTCAGTGCAACTCACTCATATACTATGTACTACACTGTGCATTTCGTGTAATGCGGGTTTTTCAGTAAATTCTAAGTTTTTCAGTGCAACTCACTCATATACTATGTACTACACTGTGCGTTTCTTATATTCTAAGTTTTTCAGTGCAACTCACTCATATACTATGTACTACACTGTGCGTTTCTTATATTCTAAGTTTTTCAGAGCAACTCACTCATATACTATGTACTACAATGTGCGTTTCTTATATTCTAAGTTTTTCAGTGCAACTCACTCATATACTATGTACTACACTGTGCGTTTCTTAAATTCTAAGTTTTTCAGTGCAACTCACTCATATACTATGTACTACATTGTGCGTTTATTAAATTCTAAGTTTTTCAGTGCAACTCACTCATATACTATGTACTACACTGTGCGTTTCTTATATTCTAAGTTTTTCAGTGCAACTCACTCATATACTATATACTACACTGTGCGTTTCTTATATTCTAAGTTTTTCAGTGCAACTCACTCATATACTATGTACTACACTGTGCGTTTCTTAAATTCTAAGTTTTTCAGTGCAACTCACTCATATACTATGTACTACATTGTGCGTTTATTAAATTCTAAGTTTTTCAGTGCAACTCACTCATATACTATGTACTACACTGTGCGTTTCTTATATTCTAAGTTTTTCAGTGCAACTCACTCATATACTATGTACTACACTGTGCATTTCTTATATTCTAAGTTTTTCAGTGCAACTCACTCATATACTATGTACTACACTGTGCATTTCGTGTAATGCGGGTTTTTCAGTAAATTCTAAGTTTTTCAGTGCAACTCACTTATATACTATGTACTACACTGTGCGTTTCTTATATTCTAAGTTTTTCAGTGCAACTCACTCATATACTATGTACTACACTGTGCATTTCTTATATTCTAAGTTTTTCAGAGCAACTCACTCATATACTATGTACTACACTGTGCGTTTCTTATATTCTAAGTTTTTCAGTGCAACTCACTCATATACTATGTACTACACTGTGCGTTTCTTAAATTCTAAGTTTTTCAGTGCAACTCACTCATATACTATGTACTACATTGTGCGTTTCTTATATTCTAAGTTTTTCAGTGCAACTCACTCATATACTATGTACTACACTGTGCGTTTCTTATATTCTAACTTTTTCAGTGCAACTCACTCATATACTATGTACTACACTGTGCGTTTCTTATATTCTAAGTTTTTCAGTGCAACTCACTCATATACTATGTACTACACTGTGCGTTTCTTAAATTCTAAGTTTTTCAGTGCAACTCACTCATATACTATGTAGTACACTGTGCTTTTCTTATATTCTAAGTTTTTCAGTGCAACTCACTCATATACTATGTACTACACTGTGCGTTTCTTATATTCTAAGTTTTTCAGTGCAACTCACTCATATACTATGTACTACACTGTGCGTTTCTTATATTCTAAGTTTTTCAGTGCAACTCACTCATATACTATGTACTACACTGTGCGTTTCTTATATTCTGAGTTTTTCAGTGCAACTCACTCATATATTATGTACTACACTGTGCATTTCTTATATTCTAAGTTTTTCAGTGCAACTCACTCATATACTATGTACTACACTGTGCGTTTCTTATATTCTAAGTTTTTCAGTGCAACTCACTCATAACTATGTACTACACTGTGCGTTTCTTATATTCTAAGTTTTTCAGTGCAACTCACTCATATACTATGTACTACACTCTGCGTTTCTTATATTCTAAGTTTTTCAGTGCAACTCACTCATATACTATGTACTACACTGTGTGTTTCTTATATTCTAAGTTTTTCAGTGCAACTCACTCATATACTATGTACTACACTGTGCGTTTCTTATATTCTAAGTTTTTCAGAGCAACTCACTCATATACTATGTACTACTATGTGCGTTTCTTATATTCTAAGTTTTTCAGTGCAACTCACTCATATACTATGTACTACACTGTGCGTTTCTTAAATTCTAAGTTTTTCAGTGCAACTCACTCATATACTATGTACTACACTGTGCGTTTCTTATATTCTAAGTTTTTCAGTGCAACTCACTCATATACTATGTACTACACTGTGCATTTCGTGTAATGCGGGTTTTTCAGTAAATTCTAAGTTTTTCAGTGCAACTCACTCATATACTATGTACTACACTGTGCGTTTCTTATATTCTAAGTTTTTCAGTGCAACTCACTCATATACTATGTACTACACTGTGCGTTTCTTATATTCTAAGTTTTTCAGTGCAACTCACTCATATACTATGTACTACACTGTGCATTTCTTATATTCTAAGTTTTTCAGTGCAACTCACTCATATACTATGTACTACACTGTGCATTTCGTGTAATGCGGGTTTTTCAGTAAATTCTAAGTTTTTCAGTGCAACTCACTTATATACTATGTACTACACTGTGCGTTTCTTATATTCTAAGTTTTTCAGTGCAACTCACTCATATACTATGTACTACACTGTGCATTTCTTATATTCTAAGTTTTTCAGAGCAACTCACTCATATACTATGTACTACACTGTGCGTTTCTTATATTCTAAGTTTTTCAGTGCAACTCACTCATATACTATGTACTACACTGTGCGTTTCTTATATTCTAAATTTTTCAGTGCAACTCACTCATATACTATGTACTACACTGTGCGTTTCTTATATTCTAAGTTTTTCAGTGCAACTCACTCATATACTATGTACTACACTGTGCGTTTCTTAAATTCTAAGTTTTTCAGTGCAACTCACTCATATACTATGTAGTACACTGTGCTTTTCTTATATTCTAAGTTTTTCAGTGCAACTCACTCATATACTATGTACTACACTGTGCGTTTCTTATATTCTAAGTTTTTCAGTGCAACTCACTCATATACTATGTACTACACTGTGCGTTTCTTATATTCTAAGTTTTTCAGTGCAACTCACTCATATACTATGTACTACACTGTGCGTTTCTTATATTCTGAGTTTTTCAGTGCAACTCACTCATATATTATGTACTACACTGTGCATTTCTTATATTCTAAGTTTTTCAGTGCAACTCACTCATATACTATGTACTACACTGTGCGTTTCTTATATTCTAAGTTTTTCAGTGCAACTCACTCATAACTATGTACTACACTGTGCGTTTCTTATATTCTAAGTTTTTCAGTGCAACTCACTCATATGCTATGTACTACACTCTGCGTTTCTTATATTCTAAGTTTTTCAGTGCAACTCACTCATATACTATGTACTACACTGTGTGTTTCTTATATTCTAAGTTTTTCAGTGCAACTCACTCATATACTATGTACTACACTGTGCGTTTCTTATATTCTAAGTTTTTCAGAGCAACTCACTCATATACTATGTACTACTATGTGCGTTTCTTATATTCTAAGTTTTTCAGTGCAACTCACTCATATACTATGTACTACACTGTGCGTTTCTTAAATTCTAAGTTTTTCAGTGCAACTCACTCATATACTATGTACTACACTGTGCGTTTCTTATATTCTAAGTTTTTCAGTGCAACTCACTCATATACTATGTACTACACTGTGCGTTTCTTATATTCTAAGTTTTTCAGTGCAACTCACTCATATACTATGTACTACACTGTGCGTTTCTTATATTCTAAGTTTTTCAGTGCAACTCACTCATATACTATGTACTACACTGTGCATTTCGTGTAATGCGGGTTTTTCAGTAAATTCTAAGTTTTTCAGTGCAACTCACTCATATACTATGTACTACACTGTGCGTTTCTTATATTCTAAGTTTTTCAGTGCAACTCACTCATATACTATGTACTACACTGTGCGTTTCTTATATTCTAAGTTTTTCAGTGCAACTCACTCATATACTATGTACTACACTGTGCATTTCTTATATTCTAAGTTTTTCAGTGCAACTCACTCATATACTATGTACTACACTGTGCATTTCGTGTAATGCGGGTTTTTCAGTAAATTCTAAGTTTTTCAGTGCAACTCACTTATATACTATGTACTACACTGTGCGTTTCTTATATTCTAAGTTTTTCAGTGCAACTCACTCATATACTATGTACTACACTGTGCATTTCTTATATTCTAAGTTTTTCAGAGCAACTCACTCATATACTATGTACTACACTGTGCGTTTCTTATATTCTAAGTTTTTCAGTGCAACTCACTCATATACTATGTACTACACTGTGCGTTTCTTAAATTCTAAGTTTTTCAGTGCAACTCACTCATATACTATGTACTACATTGTGCGTTTATTAAATTCTAAGTTTTTCAGTGCAACTCACTCATATACTATGTACTACACTGTGCGTTTCTTATATTCTAAGTTTTTCAGAGCAACTCACTCATATACTATGTACTACAATGTGCGTTTCTTATATTCTAAGTTTTTCAGTGCAACTCACTCATATACTATGTACTACACTGTGCGTTTCTTATATTCTAAGTTTTTCAGAGCAACTCACTCATATACTATGTACTACTATGTGCGTTTCTTATATTCTAAGTTTTTCAGTGCAACTCACTCATATACTATGTACTACACTGTGCGTTTCTTAAATTCTAAGTTTTTCAGTGCAACTCACTCATATACTATGTACTACACTGTGCGTTTCTTATATTCTAAGTTTTTCAGTGCAACTCACTCATATACTATATACTACACTGTGCGTTTCTTATATTCTAAGTTTTTCAGTGCAACTCACTCATATACTATGTACTACTATGTGCGTTTCTTATATTCTAAGTTTTTCAGTGCAACTCACTCATATACTATGTACTACACTGTGCGTTTCTTAAATTCTAAGTTTTTCAGTGCAACTCACTCATATACTATGTACTACACTGTGCGTTTCTTATATTCTGAGTTTTTCAGTGCAACTCACTCATATACTATGTAGTACACTGTGCGTTTCTTATATTCTAAGTTTTTAAGTGCAACTCACTCATATACTGTGTACTACACTGTGCGTTTCTTATATTCTGAGTTTTTCAGTGCAACTCACTCATATACTATGTACTACACTGTGCGTTTCTTATATTCTGAGTTTTTCAGTGCAACTCACTCATATACTATGTACTACACTGTGCGTTTCTTATATTCTAAGTTTTTCAGTGCAACTCACTCATATACTATGTACTACACTGTGCGTTTCTTATATTCTAAGTTTTTCAGTGCAACTCACTCATATACTATGTACTACACTGTGCATTTCGTGTAATGCGGGTTTTTCAGTAAATTCTAAGTTTTTCAGTGCAACTCACTCATATACTATGTACTACACTGTGCGTTTCTTATATTCTAAGTTTTTCAGTGCAACTCACTCATATACTATGTACTACACTGTGCGTTTCTTATATTCTAAGTTTTTCAGAGCAACTCACTCATATACTATGTACTACAATGTGCGTTTCTTATATTCTAAGTTTTTCAGTGCAACTCACTCATATACTATGTACTACACTGTGCGTTTCTTAAATTCTAAGTTTTTCAGTGCAACTCACTCATATACTATGTACTACATTGTGCGTTTATTAAATTCTAAGTTTTTCAGTGCAACTCACTCATATACTATGTACTACACTGTGCATTTCTTATATTCTAAGTTTTTCAGTGCAACTCACTCATATACTATATACTACACTGTGTGTTTCTTATATTCTAAGTTTTTCAGTGCAACTCACTCATATACTATGTACTACACTGTGCGTTTCTTAAATTCTAAGTTTTTCAGTGCAACTCACTCATATACTATGTACTACATTGTGCGTTTATTAAATTCTAAGTTTTTCAGTGCAACTCACTCATATACTATGTACTACACTGTGCGTTTCTTATATTCTAAGTTTTTCAGTGCAACTCACTCATATACTATGTACTACACTGTGCGTTTCTTATATTCTAAGTTTTTCAGTGCAACTCACTCATATACTATGTACTACACTGTGCGTTTCTTATATTCTAAGTTTTTCAGTGCAACTCACTCATATACTATGTACTACACTGTGCGTTTCATAAATTCTAAGTTTTTCAGTGCAACTCACTCATATACTATGTACTACAATGTGCGTTTCTTATATTCTAAGTTTTTCAGTGCAACTCACTCATATACTATGTACTACACTGTGCGTTTCTTATATTCTAAGTTTTTCAGTGCAACTCACTCATATACTATGTACTACACTGTGCGTTTCTTATATTCTGAGTTTTTCAGTGCAACTCACTCATATATTATGTACTACACTGTGCATTTCTTATATTCTAAGTTTTTCAGTGCAACTCACTCATATACTATGTACTACACTGTGCGTTTCTTATATTCTAAGTTTTTCAGTGCAACTCACTCATAACTATGTACTACACTGTGCGTTTCTTATATTCTAAGTTTTTCAGTGCAACTCACTCATATACTATGTACTACACTCTGCGTTTCTTATATTCTAAGTTTTTCAGTGCAACTCACTCATATACTATGTACTACACTGTGTGTTTCTTATATTCTAAGTTTTTCAGTGCAACTCACTCATATACTATGTACTACACTGTGCGTTTCTTATATTCTAAGTTTTTCAGAGCAACTCACTCATATACTATGTACTACTATGTGCGTTTCTTATATTCTAAGTTTTTCAGTGCAACTCACTCATATACTATGTACTACACTGTGCGTTTCTTAAATTCTAAGTTTTTCAGTGCAACTCACTCATATACTATGTACTACACTGTGCGTTTCTTATATTCTAAGTTTTTCAGTGCAACTCACTCATATACTATGTACTACACTGTGTGTTTCTTATATTCTGAGTTTTTCAGTGCAACTCACTCATATACTATGTACTACACTGTGCGTTTCTTATATTCTAAGTTTTTCAGTGCAACTCACTCATATACTATGTACTACACTGTGCGTTTCTTAAATTCTAAGTTTTTCAGTGCAACTCACTCATATACTATGTAGTACAATGTGCGTTTCTTATATTCTAAGTTTTTCAGTGCAACTCACTCATATACTATGTACTACACTGTGCGTTTCTTATATTCTAAGTTTTTAAGTGCAACTCACTCATATACTATGTACTACACTGTGCGTTTCTTATATTCTAAGTTTTTCAGTGCAACTCACTCATATACTATGTACTACACTGTGCATTTCGTGTAATGCGGGTTTTTCAGTAAATTCTAAGTTTTTCAGTGCAACTCACTCATATACTATGTACTACACTGTGCGTTTCTTATATTCTAAGTTTTTCAGTGCAACTCACTCATATACTATGTACTACACTGTGCGTTTCTTATATTCTAAGTTTTTCAGAGCAACTCACTCATATACTATGTACTACAATGTGCGTTTCTTATATTCTAAGTTTTTCAGTGCAACTCACTCATATACTATGTACTACACTGTGCGTTTCTTAAATTCTAAGTTTTTCAGTGCAACTCACTCATATACTATGTACTACATTGTGCGTTTATTAAATTCTAAGTTTTTCAGTGCAACTCACTCATATACTATGTACTACACTGTGCGTTTCTTATATTCTAAGTTTTTCAGTGCAACTCACTCATATACTATATACTACACTGTGTGTTTCTTATATTCTAAGTTTTTCAGTGCAACTCACTCATATACTATGTACTACACTGTGCGTTTCTTAAATTCTAAGTTTTTCAGTGCAACTCACTCATATACTATGTACTACATTGTGCGTTTATTAAATTCTAAGTTTTTCAGTGCAACTCACTCATATACTATGTACTACACTGTGCGTTTCTTATATTCTAAGTTTTTTAGTGCAACTCACTCATATACTATGTACTACACTGTGCGTTTCTTATATTCTAAGTTTTTCAGTGCAACTCACTCATATACTATGTACTACACTGTGCGTTTCTTATATTCTAAGTTTTTCAGTGCAACTCACTCATATACTATGTACTACACTGTGCGTTTCATAAATTCTAAGTTTTTCAGTGCAACTCACTCATATACTATGTACTACAATGTGCGTTTCTTATATTCTAAGTTTTTCAGTGCAACTCACTCATATACTATGTACTACACTGTGCGTTTCTTATATTCTAAGTTTTTCAGTGCAACTCACTCATATACTATGTACTACACTGTGCGTTTCTTATATTCTGAGTTTTTCAGTGCAACTCACTCATATATTATGTACTACACTGTGCATTTCTTATATTCTAAGTTTTTCAGTGCAACTCACTCATATACTATGTACTACACTGTGCGTTTCTTATATTCTAAGTTTTTCAGTGCAACTCACTCATAACTATGTACTACACTGTGCGTTTCTTATATTCTAAGTTTTTCAGTGCAACTCACTCATATACTATGTACTACACTCTGCGTTTCTTATATTCTAAGTTTTTCAGTGCAACTCACTCATATACTATGTACTACACTGTGTGTTTCTTATATTCTAAGTTTTTCAGTGCAACTCACTCATATACTATGTACTACACTGTGCGTTTCTTATATTCTAAGTTTTTCAGAGCAACTCACTCATATACTATGTACTACTATGTGCGTTTCTTATATTCTAAGTTTTTCAGTGCAACTCACTCATATACTATGTACTACACTGTGCGTTTCTTAAATTCTAAGTTTTTCAGTGCAACTCACTCATATACTATGTACTACACTGTGCGTTTCTTATATTCTAAGTTTTTCAGTGCAACTCACTCATATACTATGTACTACACTGTGCGTTTCTTATATTCTGAGTTTTTCAGTGCAACTCACTCATATACTATGTACTACACTGTGCGTTTCTTATATTCTAAGTTTTTCAGTGCAACTCACTCATATACTATGTACTACACTGTGCGTTTCATAATTCTAAGTTTTTCAGTGCAACTCACTCATATACTATGTAGTACAATGTGCGTTTCTTATATTCTAAGTTTTTCAGTGCAACTCACTCATATACTATGTACTACACTGTGCGTTTCTTATATTCTAAGTTTTTAAGTGCAACTCACTCATATACTATGTACTACACTGTGCGTTTCTTATATTCTAAGTTTTTCAGTGCAACTCACTCATATACTATGTACTACACTGTGCGTTTCTTATATTCTGAGTTTTTCAGTGCAACTCACTCATATATTATGTACTACACTGTGCATTTCTTATATTCTAAGTTTTTCAGTGCAACTCACTCATATACTATGTACTACACTGTGCGTTTCTTATATTCTAAGTTTTTCAGTGCAACTCACTCATAACTATGTACTACACTGTGCGTTTCTTATATTCTAAGTTTTTCAGTGCAACTCACTCATATACTATGTACTACACTCTGCGTTTCTTATATTCTAAGTTTTTCAGTGCAACTCACTCATATACTATGTACTACACTTTGTGTTTCTTATATTCTAAGTTTTTCAGTGCAACTCACTCATATACTACGTACTACACTGTGCACTTCGTGTAATGCGGGTTTTTCAGTAAATTCTAAGTTTTTTAGTGCAACTCACTCATATACTATGTACTACACTGTGCGTTTCTTATATTCTAAGTTTTTCAGTGCAACTCACTCATATACTATGTACTACACTGTGCGTTTCTTATATTCTAAGTTTTTCAGTGCAACTCACTCATATACTATGTACTACACTGTGCGTTTCTTATATTCTAAGTTTTTCAGTGCAACTCACTCATATACTATGTACTACACTGTGCGTTTCTTATATTCTAAGTTTTTCAGTGCAACTCACTCATATACTATGTACTACACTGTGCGTTTCTTATATTCTAAGTTTTTCAGTGCAACTCACTCATATACTATGTACTACACTGTGCGTTTCTTATATTCTAAGTTTTTCAGTGCAACTCACTCATATACTATGTACTACACTGTGCGTTTCATAAATTCTAAGTTTTTCAGTGCAACTCACTCATATACTATGTACTACAATGTGCGTTTCTTATATTCTAAGTTTTTCAGTGCAACTCACTCATATACTATGTACTACACTGTGCGTTTCTTATATTCTAAGTTTTTCAGTGCAACTCACTCATATACTATGTACTACACTGTGCGTTTCTTATATTCTGAGTTTTTCAGTGCAACTCACTCATATATTATGTACTACACTGTGCATTTCTTATATTCTAAGTTTTTCAGTGCAACTCACTCATATACTATGTACTACACTGTGCGTTTCTTATATTCTAAGTTTTTCAGTGCAACTCACTCATAACTATGTACTACACTGTGCGTTTCTTATATTCTAAGTTTTTCAGTGCAACTCACTCATATACTATGTACTACACTCTGCGTTTCTTATATTCTAAGTTTTTCAGTGCAACTCACTCATATACTATGTACTACACTGTGTGTTTCTTATATTCTAAGTTTTTCAGTGCAACTCACTCATATACTATGTACTACACTGTGCGTTTCTTATATTCTAAGTTTTTCAGAGCAACTCACTCATATACTATGTACTACTATGTGCGTTTCTTATATTCTAAGTTTTTCAGTGCAACTCACTCATATACTATGTACTACACTGTGCGTTTCTTGAATTCTAAGTTTTTCAGTGCAACTCACTCATATACTATGTACTACACTGTGCGTTTCTTATATTCTAAGTTTTTCAGTGCAACTCACTCATATACTATGTACTACACTGTGCGTTTCTTATATTCTGAGTTTTTCAGTGCAACTCACTCATATACTATGTACTACACTGTGCGTTTCTTATATTCTAAGTTTTTAAGTGCAACTCACTCATATACTATGTACTACACTGTGCGTTTCTTATATTCTAAGTTTTTCAGTGCAACTCACTCATATACTATGTACTACACTGTGCGTTTCTTAAATTCTAAGTTTTTCAGTGCAACTCACTCATATACTATGTAGTACAATGTGCGTTTCTTATATTCTAAGTTTTTCAGTGCAACTCACTCATATACTATGTACTACACTGTGCGTTTCTTATATTCTAAGTTTTTAAGTGCAACTCACTCATATACTATGTACTACACTGTGCGTTTCTTATATTCTAAGTTTTTCAGTGCAACTCACTCATATACTATGTACTACACTGTGCGTTTCTTATATTCTGAGTTTTTCAGTGCAACTCACTCATATATTATGTACTACACTGTGCATTTCTTATATTCTAAGTTTTTCAGTGCAACTCACTCATATACTATGTACTACACTGTGCGTTTCTTATATTCTAAGTTTTTCAGTGCAACTCACTCATAACTATGTACTACACTGTGCGTTTCTTATATTCTAAGTTTTTCAGTGCAACTCACTCATATACTATGTACTACACTCTGCGTTTCTTATATTCTAAGTTTTTCAGTGCAACTCACTCATATACTATGTACTACACTTTGTGTTTCTTATATTCTAAGTTTTTCAGTGCAACTCACTCATATACTACGTACTACACTGTGCACTTCGTGTAATGCGGGTTTTTCAGTAAATTCTAAGTTTTTTAGTGCAACTCACTCATATACTATGTACTACACTGTGCGTTTCTTATATTCTAAGTTTTTCAGTGCAACTCACTCATATACTATGTACTACACTGTGCGTTTCTTATATTCTAAGTTTTTCAGTGCAACTCACTCATATACTATGTACTACACTGTGCGTTTCTTATATTCTAAGTTTTTCAGTGCAACTCACTCATATACTATGTACTACACTGTGCGTTTCTTATATTCTAAGTTTTTCAGTGCAACTCACTCATATACTATGTACTACACTGTGCGTTTCTTATATTCTAAGTTTTTCAGTGCAACTCACTCATATACTATGTACTACACTGTGCGTTTCTTATATTCTAAGTTTTTCAGTGCAACTCACTCATATACTATGTACTACACTGTGCGTTTCTTATATTCTAAGTTTTTCAGTGCAACTCACTCATATACTATGTACTACAATGTGCGTTTCTTATATTCTAAGTTTTTCAGTGCAACTCACTCATATACTATGTACTACACTGTGCGTTTCTTATATTCTAAGTTTTTCAGTGCAACTCACTCATATACTATGTACTACACTGTGCGTTTCTTATATTCTAAGTTTTTCAGAGCAACTCACTCATATACTATGTACTACTATGTGCGTTTCTTATATTCTAAGTTTTTCAGTGCAACTCACTCATATACTATGTACTACACTGTGCGTTTCTTAAATTCTAAGTTTTTCAGTGCAACTCACTCATATACTATGTACTACACTGTGCGTTTCTTAAATTCTAAGTTTTTCAGTGCAACTCACTCATATACTATGTACTACACTGTGCGTTTCTTAAATTCTAATTTTTTCAGTGCAACTCACTCATATACTATGTACTACACTGTGCGTTTCTTATATTCTATGTTTTTAAGTGCAACTCACTCATATACTATGTACTACACTGTGCGTTTCTTATATTCTAAGTTTTTCAGTGCAACTCACTCATATACTATGTACTACACTGTGCGTTTCTTATATTCTGAGTTTTTCAGTGCAACTCACTCATATACTATGTAGTACACTGTGCGTTTCTTATATTCTAAGTTTTTCAGTGCAACTCACTCATATACTATGTACTACACTGTGCGTTTCTTATATTCTAAGTTTTTCAGTGCAACTCACTCATATACTATGTACTACACTGTGCGTTTCTTATATTCTAAGTTTTTCAGTGCAACTCACTCATATACTATGTACTACACTGTGCGTTTCTTATATTCTAAGTTTTTCAGAGCAACTCACTCATATACTATGTACTACAATGTGCGTTTCTTATATTCTAAGTTTTTCAGTGCAACTCACTCATATACTATGTACTACACTGTGCGTTTCTTAAATTCTAAGTTTTTCAGTGCAACTCACTCATATACTATGTACTACATTGTGCGTTTATTAAATTCTAAGTTTTTCAGTGCAACTCACTCATATACTATGTACTACACTGTGCGTTTCTTATATTCTAAGTTTTTCAGTGCAACTCACTCATATACTATATACTACACTGTGCGTTTTTTATATTCTAAGTTTTTCAGTGCAACTCACTCATATACTATGTACTACACTGTGCGTTTCTTAAATTCTAAGTTTTTCAGTGCAACTCACTCATATACTATGTACTACATTGTGCGTTTATTAAATTCTAAGTTTTTCAGTGCAACTCACTCATATACTATGTACTACACTGTGCGTTTCTTATATTCTAAGTTTTTCAGTGCAACTCACTCATATACTATGTACTACACTGTGCGTTTCTTATATTCTAAGTTTTTCAGTGCAACTCACTCATATACTATGTACTACACTGTGCGTTTCTTATATTCTAAGTTTTTCAGTGCAACTCACTCATATACTATGTACTACACTGTGCGTTTCTTAAATTCTAAGTTTTTCAGTGCAACTCACTCATATACTATGTACTACAATGTGCGTTTCTTATATTCTAAGTTTTTCAGTGCAACTCACTCATATACTATGTACTACACTGTGCGTTTTTTATATTCTAAGTTTTTAAGTGCAACTCACTCATATACTGTGTACTACACTGTGCGTTTCTTATATTCTGAGTTTTTCAGTGCAACTCACTCATATACTATGTACTACACTGTGCGTTTCTTATATTCTGAGTTTTTCAGTGCAACTCACTCATATACTATGTACTACACTGTGCGTTTCTTATATTCTAAGTTTTTCAGTGCAACTCACTCATATACTATGTACTACACTGTGCGTTTCTTATATTCTAAGTTTTTCAGTGCAACTCACTCATATACTATGTACTACACTGTGCGTTTCTTATATTCTAAGTTTTTCAGTGCAACTCACTCATATACTATGTACTACACTGTGCGTTTCTTATATTCTAAGTTTTTCAGTGCAACTCACTCATATACTATGTACTACATTGTGCGTTTATTAAATTCTAAGTTTTTCAGTGCAACTCACTCATATACTATGTACTACACTGTGCGTTTCTTATATTCTAAGTTTTTCAGTGCAACTCACTCATATACTATGTACTACACTGTGCGTTTCTTATATTCTAAGTTTTTCA
This sequence comes from Mus caroli, assembly GCF_978045245.1. Classification (NCBI taxonomy): domain Eukaryota; kingdom Metazoa; phylum Chordata; class Mammalia; order Rodentia; family Muridae; genus Mus; species Mus caroli. The sequence goes on along the minus strand of NW_028227279.1, from coordinate 3,969,201 downwards.
GTGCAACTCACTCATATACTATGTACTACACTGTGCATTTCGTGTAATGCGGGTTTTTCAGTAAATTCTAAGTTTTTCAGTGCAACTCACTCATATACTATGTACTACACTGTGCGTTTCTTATATTCTAAGTTTTTCAGTGCAACTCACTCATATACTATGTACTACACTGTGCGTTTCTTATATTCTAAGTTTTTCAGTGCAACTCACTCATATACTATGTACTACACTGTGCATTTCGTGTAATGCGGGTTTTTCAGTAAATTCTAAGTTTTTCAGTGCAACTCACTTATATACTATGTACTACACTGTGCGTTTCTTATATTCTAAGTTTTTCAGTGCAACTCACTCATATACTATGTACTACACTGTGCATTTCTTATATTCTAAGTTTTTCAGAGCAACTCACTCATATACTATGTACTACACTGTGCGTTTCTTATATTCTAAGTTTTTCAGTGCAACTCACTCATATACTATGTACTACACTGTGCGTTTCTTAAATTCTAAGTTTTTCAGTGCAACTCACTCATATACTATGTACTACATTGTGCGTTTATTAAATTCTAAGTTTTTCAGTGCAACTCACTCATATACTATGTACTACACTGTGCGTTTCTTATATTCTAAGTTTTTCAGAGCAACTCACTCATATACTATGTACTACAATGTGCGTTTCTTATATTCTAAGTTTTTCAGTGCAACTCACTCATATACTATGTACTACACTGTGCGTTTCTTAAATTCTAAGTTTTTCAGTGCAACTCACTCATATACTATGTACTACACTGTTCGTTTCTTAAATTCTAAGTTTTTCAGTGCAACTCACTCATAAACTATGTACTACACTGTGCGTTTCTTATATTCTAAGTTTTTCAGTGCAACTCACTCATATACTATGTACTACACTGTGCGTTTCTTATATTCTAAGTTTTTCAGTGCAACTCACTCATATACTATGTACTACACTGTGCGTTTCTTATATTCTAAGTTTTTCAGTGCAACTCACTCATATACTATGTACTACACTGTGCGTTTCTTAAATTCTAAGTTTTTCAGTGCAACTCACTCATATACTATGTAGTACACTGTGCGTTTCTTATATTCTAAGTTTTTCAGTGCAACTCACTCATATACTATGTAGTACACTGTGCGTTTCTTATATTCTAAGTTTTTCAGTGCAACTCACTCATATACTATGTACTACACTGTGCGTTTCTTATATTCTAAGTTTTTCAGTGCAACTCACTCAGATACTATGTACTACACTGTGCGTTTCTTATATTCTGAGTTTTTCAGTGCAACTCACTCATATATTATGTACTACACTGTGCGTTTCTTATATTCTAAGTTTTTCAGTGCAACTCACTCATATACTATGTACTACACTGTGCGTTTCTTATATTCTAAGTTTTTCAGTGCAACTCACTCATAACTATGTACTACACTGTGCGTTTCTTATATTCTAAGTTTTTCAGTGCAACTCACTCATATACTATGTACTACACTCTGCGTTTCTTATATTCTAAGTTTTTCAGTGCAACTCACTCATATACTATGTACTACACTGTGTGTTTCTTATATTCTAAGTTTTTCAGTGCAACTCACTCATATACTATGTACTACACTGTGTGTTTCTTATATTCTAAGTTTTTCAGAGCAACTCACTCATATACTATGTACTACTATGTGCGTTTCTTATATTCTAAGTTTTTCAGAGCAACTCACTCATATACTATGTACTACTATGTGCGTTTCTTATATTCTAAGTTTTTCAGTGCAACTCACTCATATACTATGTACTACACTGTGCGTTTCTTAAATTCTAAGTTTTTCAGTGCAACTCACTCATATACTATGTACTACACTGTGCGTTTCTTATATTCTGAGTTTTTCAGTGCAACTCACTCATATATTATGTACTACACTGTGCATTTCTTATATTCTAAGTTTTTCAGTGCAACTCACTCATATACTATGTACTACACTGTGCGTTTCTTATATTCTAAGTTTTTCAGTGCAACTCACTCATAACTATGTACTACACTGTGCGTTTCTTATATTCTAAGTTTTTCAGTGCAACTCACTCATATACTATGTACTACACTGTGCACTTCGTGTAATGCGGGTTTTTCAGTAAATTCTAAGTTTTTCAGTGCAACTCACTCATATACTATGTACTACACTGTGCGTTTCTTATATTCTAAGTTTTTCAGTGCAACTCACTCATATACTATGTACTACACTGTGCGTTTCTTATATTCTAAGTTTTTCAGAGCAACTCACTCATATACTATGTACTACTATGTGCGTTTCTTATATTCTAAGTTTTTCAGTGCAACTCACTCATATACTATGTACTACACTGTGCGTTTCTTAAATTCTAAGTTTTTCAGTGCAACTCACTCATATACTATGTACTACACTGTGCGTTTCTTAAATTCTAAGTTTTTCAGTGCAACTCACTCATATACTATGTACTACAATGTGCGTTTCTTATATTCTAAGTTTTTCAGTGCAACTCACTCATATACTATGTACTACACTGTGTGTTTCTTATATTCTAAGTTTTTAAGTGCAACTCACTCATATACTATGTACTACACTGTGCGTTTCTTATATTCTGAGTTTTTCAGTGCAATTCACTCATATACTATGTAGTACACTGTGCGTTTCTTATATTCTAAGTTTTTCAGTGCAACTCACTCATATACTATGTACTACACTGTGCGTTTCTTATATTCTAAGTTTTTCAGTGCAACTCATTCATATACTATGTACTACACTGTGCGTTTCTTATATTCTAAGTTTTTCAGTGCAACTCACTCATATACTATGTACTACACTGTGCGTTTCTTATATTCTAAGTTTTTCAGTGCAACTCACTCATATACTATGTACTACACTGTGCATTTCGTGTAATGCGGGTTTTTTCAGTAAATTCTAAGTTTTTCAGTGCAACTCACTCATATACTATGTACTACACTGTGCGTTTCTTATATTCTAAGTTTTTCAGTGCAACTCACTCATATACTATGTACTACACTGTGCGTTTCTTATATTCTAAGTTTTTCAGAGCAACTCATTCATATACTATGTACTACAATGTGCGTTTATTATATTCTAAGTTTTTCAGTGCAACTCACTCATATACTATGTACTACACTGTGCGTTTCTTAAATTCTAAGTTTATCAGTGCAACTCACTCATATACTATGTACTACATTGTGCGTTTATTAAATTCTAAGTTTTTCAGTGCAACTCACTCATATACTATGTACTACACTGTGCGTTTCTTATATTCTAAGTTTTTCAGAGCAACTCACTCATATACTATGTACTACAATGTGCGTTTCTTATATTCTAAGTTTTTCAGTGCAACTCACTCATATACTATGTACTACACTGTGCGTTTCTTAAATTCTAAGTTTTTCAGTGCAACTCACTCATATACTATGTACTACACTGTGCGTTTCTTATATTCTAAGTTTTTCAGTGCAACTCACTCATATACTATGTACTACATTGTGCGTTTATTAAATTCTAAGTTTTTCAGTGCAACTCACTCATATACTATGTACTACACTGTGCGTTTCTTATATTCTAAGTTTTTCAGTGCAACTCACTCATATACTATGTACTACACTGTGCGTTTCTTATATTCTAAGTTTTTCAGTGCAACTCACTCATATACTATGTACTACACTGTGCATTTCGTGTAATGCGGGTTTTTCAGTAAATTCTAAGTTTTTCAGTGCAACTCACTCATATACTATGTACTACACTGTGCGTTTCTTATATTCTAAGTTTTTCAGTGCAACTCACTCATATACTATGTACTACACTGTGCGTTTCTTATATTCTAAGTTTTTCAGTGCAACTCACTCATATACTATGTACTACACTGTGCATTTCGTGTAATGCGGGTTTTTCAGTAAATTCTAAGTTTTTCAGTGCAACTCACTCATATACTATGTACTACACTGTGCGTTTCTTATATTCTAAATTTTTCAGTGCAACTCACTCATAAACTATGTACTACACTGTGCGTTTCTTATATTCTAAGTTTTTCAGTGCAACTCACTCATATACTATGTACTACACTGTGCGTTTCTTATATTCTAACTTTTTCAGTGCAACTCACTCATATACTATGTACTACACTGTGCGTTTCTTATATTCTAAGTTTTTCAGTGCAACTCACTCATATACTATGTACTACACTGTGCGTTTCTTAAATTCTAAGTTTTTCAGTGCAACTCACTCATATACTATGTAGTACACTGTGCGTTTCTTATATTCTAAGTTTTTCAGTGCAACTCACTCATATACTATGTACTACACTGTGCGTTTCTTATATTCTAAGTTTTTCAGTGCAACTCACTCATATACTATGTACTACACTGTGCGTTTCTTATATTCTAAGTTTTTCAGTGCAACTCACTCATATACTATGTACTACACTGTGCGTTTCTTATATTCTGAGTTTTTCAGTGCAACTCACTCATATATTATGTACTACACTGTGCGTTTCTTATATTCTAAGTTTTTCAGTGCAACTCACTCATATACTATGTACTACACTGTGCGTTTCTTATATTCTAAGTTTTTCAGTGCAACTCACTCATAACTATGTACTACACTGTGCGTTTCTTATATTCTAAGTTTTTCAGTGCAACTCACTCATATACTATGTACTACACTCTGCGTTTCTTATATTCTAAGTTTTTCAGTGCAACTCACTCATATACTATGTACTACAATGTGTGTTTCTTATATTCTAAGTTTTTCAGTGCAACTCACTCATATACTATGTACTACACTGTGCGTTTCTTATATTCTAAGTTTTTCAGAGCAACTCACTCATATACTATGTACTACTATGTGCGTTTCTTATATTCTAAGTTTTTCAGTGCAACTCACTCATATACTATGTACTACACTGTGCGTTTCTTATATTCTAAGTTTTTCAGTGCAACTCACTCATATACTATGTACTACACTGTGCATTTCGTGTAATGCGGGTTTTTCAGTAAATTCTAAGTTTTTCAGTGCAACTCACTCATATACTATGTACTACACTGTGCGTTTCTTATATTCTAAGTTTTTCAGTGCAACTCACTCATATACTATGTACTACACTGTGCGTTTCTTAAATTCTAAGTTTTTCAGTGCAACTCACTCATATACTATGTAGTACACTGTGCGTTTCTTATATTCTAAGTTTTTCAGTGCAACTCACTCATATACTATGTACTACACTGTGCGTTTCTTATATTCTAAGTTTTTCAGTGCAACTCACTCATATACTATGTACTACACTGTGCGTTTCTTATATTCTAAGTTTTTCAGTGCAACTCACTCATATACTATGTACTACACTGTGCGTTTCTTATATTCTGAGTTTTTCAGTGCAACTCACTCATATATTATGTACTACACTGTGCGTTTCTTATATTCTAAGTTTTTCAGTGCAACTCACTCATATACTATGTACTACACTGTGCGTTTCTTATATTCTAAGTTTTTCAGTGCAACTCACTCATAACTATGTACTACACTGTGCGTTTCTTATATTCTAAGTTTTTCAGTGCAACTCACTCATATACTATGTACTACACTCTGCGTTTCTTATATTCTAAGTTTTTCAGTGCAACTCACTCATATACTATGTACTACAATGTGTGTTTCTTATATTCTAAGTTTTTCAGTGCAACTCACTCATATACTATGTACTACACTGTGCGTTTCTTATATTCTAAGTTTTTCAGAGCAACTCACTCATATACTATGTACTACTATGTGCGTTTCTTATATTCTAAGTTTTTCAGTGCAACTCACTCATATACTATGTACTACACTGTGCGTTTCTTAAATTCTAAGTTTTTCAGTGCAACTCACTCATATACTATGTACTACACTGTGCGTTTCTTATATTCTAAGTTTTTCAGTGCAACTCACTCATATACTATGTACTACACTGTGCGTTTCTTATATTCTGAGTTTTTCAGTGCAACTCACTCATATATTATGTACTACACTGTGCATTTCTTATATTCTAAGTTTTTCAGTGCAACTCACTCATATACTATGTACTACACTGTGCGTTTCTTATATTCTAAGTTTTTCAGTGCAACTCACTCATAACTATGTACTACACTGTGCGTTTCTTATATTCTAAGTTTTTCAGTGCAACTCACTCATATACTATGTACTACACTGTGCACTTCGTGTAATGCGGGTTTTTCAGTAAATTCTAAGTTTTTCAGTGCAACTCACTCATATACTATGTACTACACTGTGCGTTTCTTATATTCTAAGTTTTTCAGTGCAACTCACTCATATACTATGTACTACACTGTGCGTTTCTTATATTCTAAGTTTTTCAGAGCAACTCACTCATATACTATGTACTACTATGTGCGTTTCTTATATTCTAAGTTTTTCAGTGCAACTCACTCATATACTATGTACTACACTGTGCGTTTCTTAAATTCTAAGTTTTTCAGTGCAACTCACTCATATACTATGTACTACACTGTGCGTTTCTTAAATTCTAAGTTTTTCAGTGCAACTCACTCATATACTATGTACTACAATGTGCGTTTCTTATATTCTAAGTTTTTCAGTGCAACTCACTCATATACTATGTACTACACTGTGCGTTTCTTATATTCTAAGTTTTTAAGTGCAACTCACTCATATACTATGTACTACACTGTGCGTTTCTTATATTCTAAGTTTTTCAGTGCAAATCACTCATATACTATGTACTACACTGTGCGTTTCTTATATTCTGAGTTTTTCAGTGCAATTCACTCATATACTATGTAGTACACTGTGCGTTTCTTATATTCTAAGTTTTTCAGTGCAACTCACTCATATACTATGTACTACACTGTGCGTTTCTTATATTCTAAGTTTTTCAGTGCAACTCACTCATATACTATGTACTACACTGTGCGTTTCTTATATTCTAAGTTTTTCAGTGCAACTCACTCATATACTATGTACTACACTGTGCATTTCGTGTAATGCGGGTTTTTTCAGTAAATTCTAAGTTTTTCAGTGCAACTCACTCATATACTATGTACTACACTGTGCGTTTCTTATATTCTAAGTTTTTCAGTGCAACTCACTCATATACTATGTACTACACTGTGCGTTTCTTATATTCTAAGTTTTTCAGAGCAACTCACTCATATACTATGTACTACAATGTGCGTTTCTTATATTCTAAGTTTTTCAGTGCAACTCACTCATATACTATGTACTACACTGTGCGTTTCTTAAATTCTAAGTTTATCAGTGCAACTCACTCATATACTATGTACTACATTGTGCGTTTATTAAATTCTAAGTTTTTCAGTGCAACTCACTCATATACTATGTACTACACTGTGCGTTTCTTATATTCTGTTTTTCAGAGCAACTCACTCATATACTATGTACTACAATGTGCGTTTCTTATATTCTAAGTTTTTCAGTGCAACTCACTCATATACTATGTACTACACTGTGCGTTTCTTAAATTCTAAGTTTTTCAGTGCAACTCACTCATATACTATGTACTACACTGTGCGTTTCTTAAATTCTAAGTTTTTCAGTGCAACTCACTCATAAACTATGTACTACACTGTGCGTTTCTTATATTCTAAGTTTTTCAGTGCAACTCACTCATATACTATGTACTACACTGTGCGTTTCTTATATTCTAAGTTTTTCAGTGCAACTCACTCATATACTATGTACTACACTGTGCGTTTCTTATATTCTAAGTTTTTCAGTGCAACTCACTCATATACTATGTACTACACTGTGCGTTTCTTAAATTCTAAGTTTTTCAGTGCAACTCACTCATTTACTATGTAGTACAATGTGCGTTTCTTATATTCTAAGTTTTCAGTGCAACTCACTCATATACTATGTACTACACTGTGCGTTTCTTATATTCTAAGTTTTTAAGTGCAACTCACTCATATACTATGTACTACACTGTGCATTTCTTATATTCTAAGTTTTTCAGTGCAACTCACTCATATACTATGTACTACACTGTGCGTTTCTTATATTCTGAGTTTTTCAGTGCAACTCACTCATATATTATGTACTACACTGTGCATTTCTTATATTCTAAGTTTTTCAGTGCAAATCACTCATATACTATGTACTACACTGTGCGTTTCTTATATTCTAAGTTTTTCAGTGCAACTCACTCATAACTATGTACTACACTGTGCGTTTCTTATATTCTAAGTTTTTCAGTGCAACTCACTCATATACTATGTACTACACTCTGCGTTTCTTATATTCTAAGTTTTTCAGTGCAACTCACTCATATACTATGTACTACACTGTGTGTTTCTTATATTCTAAGTTTTTCAGTGCAACTCACTCATATACTACGTACTACACTGTGCACTTCGTGTAATGCGGGTTTTTCAGTAAATTCTAAGTTTTTCAGTGCAACTCACTCATATACTATGTACTACACTGTGCGTTTCTTATATTCTAAGTTTTTCAGTGCAACTCACTCATATACTATGTACTACACTGTGCGTTTCTTAAATTCTAAGTTTTTCAGTGCAACTCACTCATATACTATGTACTACACTGTGCGTTTCTTAAATTCTAAGTTTTTCAGTGCAACTCACTCATATACTATGTACTACAATGTGCGTTTCTTATATTCTAATTTTTTCAGTGCAACTCACTCATATACTATGTACTACACTGTGCGTTTCTTATATTCTAAGTTTTTAAGTGCAACTCACTCATATACTATGTACTACACTGTCCGTTTCTTATATTCTAAGTTTTTCAGTGCAACTCACTCATATACTATGTACTACACTGTGCGTTTCTTATATTCTGAGTTTTTCAGTGCAACTCACTCATATACTATGTAGTACACTGTGCATTTCTTATATTCTAAGTTTTTCAGTGCAACTCACTCATATACTATGTACTACACTGTGCGTTTCTTATATTCTAAGTGTTTCAGTGCAACTCACTCATATACTATGTACTACACTGTGCGTTTCTTATATTCTAAGTTTTTCAGTGCAACTCACTCATATACTATGTACTACACTGTGCGTTTCTTATATTCTAAGTTTTTCAGTGCAACTCACTCATATACTATGTACTACACTGTGCATTTCGTGTAATGCGGGTTTTTCAGTAAATTCTAAGTTTTTCAGTGCAACTCACTCATATACTATGTACTACACTGTGCGTTTCTTATATTCTAAGTTTTTCAGTGCAACTCACTCATATACTATGTACTACACTGTGCGTTTCTTATATTCTAAGTTTTTCAGAGCAACTCACTCATATACTATGTACTACAATGTGCGTTTCTTATATTCTAAGTTTTTCAGTGCAACTCACTCATATACTATGTACTACACTGTGCGTTTCTTATATTCTAAGTTTTTCAGTGCAACTCACTCATATACTATGTACTACACTGTCCGTTTCTTATATTCTGAGTTTTTCAGTGCAATTCACTCATATACTATGTAGTACACTGTGCGTTTCTTATATTCTAAGTTTTTCAGTGCAACTCACTCATATACTATGTACTACACTGTGCGTTTCTTATATTCTAAGTTTTTCAGTGCAACTCAATCATATACTATGTACTACACTGTGCGTTTCTTATATTCTAAGTTTTTCAGTGCAACTCACTCATATACTATGTACTACACTGTGCATTTCGTGTAATGCGGGTTTTTTCAGTAAATTCTAAGTTTTTCAGTGCAACTCACTCATATACTATGTACTACACTGTGCGTTTCTTATATTCTAAGTTTTTCAGTGCAACTCACTCATATACTATGTACTACACTGTGCGTTTCTTATATTCTAAGTTTTTCAGAGCAACTCACTCATATACTATGTACTACAATGTGCGTTTCTTATATTCTAAGTTTTTCAGTGCAACTCACTCATATACTATGTACTACACTGTGCGTTTCTTAAATTCTAAGTTTATCAGTGCAACTCACTCATATACTATGTACTACATTGTGCGTTTATTAAATTCTAAGTTTTTCAGTGCAACTCACTCATATACTATGTACTACACTGTGCGTTTCTTATATTCTAAGTTTTTCAGAGCAACTCACTCATATACTATGTACTACAATGTGCGTTTCTTATATTCTAAGTTTTTCAGTGCAACTCACTCATATACTATGTACTACACTGTGCGTTTCTTAAATTCTAAGTTTTTCAGTGCAACTCACTCATATACTATGTACTACACTGTGCGTTTCTTAAATTCTAAGTTTTTCAGTGCAACTCACTCATAAACTATGTACTACACTGTGCGTTTCTTATATTCTAAGTTTTTCAGTGCAACTCACTCATATACTATGTACTACACTGTGCGTTTCTTATATTCTAAGTTTTTCAGTGCAACTCACTCATATACTATGTACTACACTGTGCGTTTCTTATATTCTAAGTTCTTCAGTGCATCTCACTCATATACTATGTACTACACTGTGCGTTTCTTAAATTCTAAGTTTTTCAGTGCAACTCACTCATTTACTATGTAGTACAATGTGCGTTTCTTATATTCTAAGTTTTCAGTGCAACTCACTCATATACTATGTACTACACTGTGCGTTTCTTATATTCTAAGTTTTTAAGTGCAACTCACTCATATACTATGTACTACACTGTGCGTTTCTTATATTCTAAGTTTTTCAGTGCAACTCACTCATATACTATGTACTACACTGTGCGTTTCTTATATTCTGAGTTTTTCAGTGCAACTCACTCATATATTATGTACTACACTGTGCATTTCTTATATTCTAAGTTTTTCAGTGCAAATCACTCATATACTATGTACTACACTGTGCGTTTCTTATATTCTAAGTTTTTCAGTGCAACTCACTCATAACTATGTACTACACTGTGCGTTTCTTATATTCTAAGTTTTTCAGTGCAACTCACTCATATACTATGTACTACACTCTGCGTTTCTTATATTCTAAGTTTTTCAGTGCAACTCACTCATATACTATGTACTACACTGTGTGTTTCTTATATTCTAAGTTTTTCAGTGCAACTCACTCATATACTACGTACTACACTGTGCACTTCGTGTAATGCGGGTTTTTCAGTAAATTCTAAGTTTTTCAGTGCAACTCACTCATATACTATGTACTACACTGTGCGTTTCTTATATTCTAAGTTTTTCAGTGCAACTCACTCATATACTATGTACTACACTGTGCGTTTCTTAAATTCTAAGTTTTTCAGTGCAACTCACTCATATACTATGTACTACACTGTGCGTTTCTTAAATTCTAAGTTTTTCAGTGCAACTCACTCATATACTATGTACTACAATGTGCGTTTCTTATATTCTAATTTTTTCAGTGCAACTCACTCATATACTATGTACTACACTGTGCGTTTCTTATATTCTAAGTTTTTAAGTGCAACTCACTCATATACTATGTACTACACTGTCCGTTTCTTATATTCTAAGTTTTTCAGTGCAACTCACTCATATACTATGTACTACACTGTGCGTTTCTTATATTCTGAGTTTTTCAGTGCAACTCACTCATATACTATGTACTACACTGTGCGTTTCTTATATTCTAAGTTTTTCAGTGCAACTCACTCATATACTATGTACTACACTGTCCGTTTCTTATATTCTGAGTTTTTCAGTGCAATTCACTCATATACTATGTAGTACACTGTGCGTTTCTTATATTCTAAGTTTTTCAGTGCAACTCACTCATATACTATGTACTACACTGTGCGTTTCTTATATTCTAAGTTTTTCAGTGCAACTCACTCATATACTATGTACTACACTGTGCATTTCGTGTAATGCGGGTTTTTTCAGTAAATTCTAAGTTTTTCAGTGCAACTCACTCATATACTATGTACTACACTGTGCGTTTCTTAAATTCTAAGTTTTTCAGTGCAACTCACTCATATACTATGTACTACACTGTGCGTTTCTTAAATTCTAAGTTTTTCAGTGCAACTCACTCATAAACTATGTACTACACTGTGCGTTTCTTATATTCTAAGTTTTTCAGTGCAACTCACTCATATACTATGTACTACACTGTGCGTTTCTTATATTCTAAGTTTTTCAGTGCAACTCACTCATATACTATGTACTACACTGTGCGTTTCTTATATTCTAAGTTCTTCAGTGCATCTCACTCATATACTATGTACTACACTGTGCGTTTCTTAAATTCTAAGTTTTTCAGTGCAACTCACTCATTTACTATGTAGTACAATGTGCGTTTCTTATATTCTAAGTTTTCAGTGCAACTCACTCATATACTATGTACTACACTGTGCGTTTCTTATATTCTAAGTTTTTAAGTGCAACTCACTCATATACTATGTACTACACTGTGCGTTTCTTATATTCTAAGTTTTTCAGTGCAACTCACTCATATACTATGTACTACACTGTGCGTTTCTTATATTCTGAGTTTTTCAGTGCAACTCACTCATATATTATGTACTACACTGTGCATTTCTTATATTCTAAGTTTTTCAGTGCAAATCACTCATATACTATGTACTACACTGTGCGTTTCTTATATTCTAAGTTTTTCAGTGCAACTCACTCATAACTATGTACTACACTGTGCGTTTCTTATATTCTAAGTTTTTCAGTGCAACTCACTCATATACTATGTACTACACTCTGCGTTTCTTATATTCTAAGTTTTTCAGTGCAACTCACTCATATACTATGTACTACACTGTGTGTTTCTTATATTCTAAGTTTTTCAGTGCAACTCACTCATATACTACGTACTACACTGTGCACTTCGTGTAATGCGGGTTTTTCAGTAAATTCTAAGTTTTTCAGTGCAACTCACTCATATACTATGTACTACACTGTGCGTTTCTTATATTCTAAGTTTTTCAGTGCAACTCACTCATATACTATGTACTACACTGTGCGTTTCTTAAATTCTAAGTTTTTCAGTGCAACTCACTCATATACTATGTACTACACTGTGCGTTTCTTAAATTCTAAGTTTTTCAGTGCAACTCACTCATATACTATGTACTACAATGTGCGTTTCTTATATTCTAATTTTTTCAGTGCAACTCACTCATATACTATGTACTACACTGTGCGTTTCTTATATTCTAAGTTTTTAAGTGCAACTCACTCATATACTATGTACTACACTGTCCGTTTCTTATATTCTAAGTTTTTCAGTGCAACTCACTCATATACTATGTACTACACTGTGCGTTTCTTATATTCTGAGTTTTTCAGTGCAACTCACTCATATACTATGTAGTACACTGTGCATTTCTTATATTCTAAGTTTTTCAGTGCAACTCACTCATATACTATGTACTACACTGTGCGTTTCTTATATTCTAAGTGTTTCAGTGCAACTCACTCATATACTATGTACTACACTGTGCGTTTCTTATATTCTAAGTTTTTCAGTGCAACTCACTCATATACTATGTACTACACTGTGCGTTTCTTATATTCTAAGTTTTTCAGTGCAACTCACTCATATACTATGTACTACACTGTGCATTTCGTGTAATGCGGGTTTTTCAGTAAATTCTAAGTTTTTCAGTGCAACTCACTCATATACTATGTACTACACTGTGCGTTTCTTATATTCTAAGTTTTTCAGTGCAACTCACTCATATACTATGTACTACACTGTGCGTTTCTTATATTCTAAGTTTTTCAGAGCAACTCACTCATATACTATGTACTACAATGTGCGTTTCTTATATTCTAAGTTTTTCAGTGCAACTCACTCATATACTATGTACTACACTGTGCGTTTCTTAAATTCTAAGTTTTTCAGTGCAACTCACTCATATACTATGTACTACATTGTGCGTTTATTAAATTCTAAGTTTTTCAGTGCAACTCACTCATATACTATGTACTACACTGTGCGTTTCTTATATTCTAAGTTTTTCAGTGCAACTCACTCATATACTATGTACTACACTGTGCGTTTCTTATATTCTAAGTTTTTCAGTGCAACTCACTCATATACTATGTACTACACTGTGCGTTTCTTAAATTCTAAGTTTTTCAGTGCAACTCACTCATATACTATGTACTACATTGTGCGTTTATTAAATTCTAAGTTTTTCAGTGCAACTCACTCATATACTATGTACTACACTGTGCGTTTCTTATATTCTAAGTTTTTCAGTGCAACTCACTTATATACTATGTACTACACTGTGCATTTCTTATATTCTAAGTTTTTCAGTGCAACTCACTCATATACTATGTACTACACTGTGCGTTTCTTATATTCTAAGTTTTTCAGTGCAACTCACTCATATACTATGTACTACACTGTGCGTTTCTTAAATTCTAAGTTTTTCAGTGCAACTCACTCATATACTATGTACTACAATGTGCGTTTCTTATATTCTAAGTTTTTCAGTGCAACTCACTCATATACTATGTACTACACTGTGCGTTTCTTATATTCTAAGTTTTTAAGTGCAACTCACTCATATACTATGTACTACACTGTGCGTTTCTTATATTCTGAGTTTTTCAGTGCAACTCACTCATATACTATGTACTACACTGTGCGTTTCTTATATTCTGAGTTTTTCAGTGCAACTCACTCATATACTATGTACTACACTGTGCGTTTCTTATATTCTAAGTTTTTCAGTGCAACTCACTCATATACTATGTACTACACTGTGCGTTTCTTATATTCTAAGTTTTTCAGTGCAACTCACTCATATACTATGTACTACACTGTGCGTTTCTTATATTCTAAGTTTTTCAGTGCAACTCACTCATATACTATGTACTACACTGTGCGTTTCTTAAATTCTAAGTTTTTCAGTGCAACTCACTCATATACTATGTACTACACTGTGCGTTTCTTAAATTCTAAGTTTTTCAGTGCAACTCACTCATAAACTATGTACTACACTGTGCGTTTCTTATATTCTAAGTTTTTCAGTGCAACTCACTCATATACTATGTACTACACTGTGCGTTTCTTATATTCTAAGTTTTTCAGTGCAACTCACTCATATACTATGTACTACACTGTGCGTTTCTTATATTCTAAGTTCTTCAGTGCATCTCACTCATATACTATGTACTACACTGTGCGTTTCTTAAATTCTAAGTTTTTCAGTGCAACTCACTCATTTACTATGTAGTACAATGTGCGTTTCTTATATTCTAAGTTTTCAGTGCAACTCACTCATATACTATGTACTACACTGTGCGTTTCTTATATTCTAAGTTTTTAAGTGCAACTCACTCATATACTATGTACTACACTGTGCGTTTCTTATATTCTAAGTTTTTCAGTGCAACTCACTCATATACTATGTACTACACTGTGCGTTTCTTATATTCTGAGTTTTTCAGTGCAACTCACTCATATATTATGTACTACACTGTGCATTTCTTATATTCTAAGTTTTTCAGTGCAAATCACTCATATACTATGTACTACACTGTGCGTTTCTTATATTCTAAGTTTTTCAGTGCAACTCACTCATAACTATGTACTACACTGTGCGTTTCTTATATTCTAAGTTTTTCAGTGCAACTCACTCATATACTATGTACTACACTCTGCGTTTCTTATATTCTAAGTTTTTCAGTGCAACTCACTCATATACTATGTACTACACTGTGTGTTTCTTATATTCTAAGTTTTTCAGTGCAACTCACTCATATACTACGTACTACACTGTGCACTTCGTGTAATGCGGGTTTTTCAGTAAATTCTAAGTTTTTCAGTGCAACTCACTCATATACTATGTACTACACTGTGCGTTTCTTATATTCTAAGTTTTTCAGTGCAACTCACTCATATACTATGTACTACACTGTGCGTTTCTTAAATTCTAAGTTTTTCAGTGCAACTCACTCATATACTATGTACTACACTGTGCGTTTCTTAAATTCTAAGTTTTTCAGTGCAACTCACTCATATACTATGTACTACAATGTGCGTTTCTTATATTCTAATTTTTTCAGTGCAACTCACTCATATACTATGTACTACACTGTGCGTTTCTTATATTCTAAGTTTTTAAGTGCAACTCACTCATATACTATGTACTACACTGTCCGTTTCTTATATTCTAAGTTTTTCAGTGCAACTCACTCATATACTATGTACTACACTGTGCGTTTCTTATATTCTGAGTTTTTCAGTGCAACTCACTCATATACTATGTAGTACACTGTGCATTTCTTATATTCTAAGTTTTTCAGTGCAACTCACTCATATACTATGTACTACACTGTGCGTTTCTTATATTCTAAGTGTTTCAGTGCAACTCACTCATATACTATGTACTACACTGTGCGTTTCTTATATTCTAAGTTTTTCAGTGCAACTCACTCATATACTATGTACTACACTGTGCGTTTCTTATATTCTAAGTTTTTCAGTGCAACTCACTCATATACTATGTACTACACTGTGCATTTCGTGTAATGCGGGTTTTTCAGTAAATTCTAAGTTTTTCAGTGCAACTCACTCATATACTATGTACTACACTGTGCGTTTCTTATATTCTAAGTTTTTCAGTGCAACTCACTCATATACTATGTACTACACTGTGCGTTTCTTATATTCTAAGTTTTTCAGAGCAACTCACTCATATACTATGTACTACAATGTGCGTTTCTTATATTCTAAGTTTTTCAGTGCAACTCACTCATATACTATGTACTACACTGTGCGTTTCTTAAATTCTAAGTTTTTCAGTGCAACTCACTCATATACTATGTACTACATTGTGCGTTTATTAAATTCTAAGTTTTTCAGTGCAACTCACTCATATACTATGTACTACACTGTGCGTTTCTTATATTCTAAGTTTTTCAGTGCAACTCACTCATATACTATGTACTACACTGTGCGTTTCTTATATTCTAAGTTTTTCAGTGCAACTCACTCATATACTATGTACTACACTGTGCGTTTCTTAAATTCTAAGTTTTTCAGTGCAACTCACTCATATACTATGTACTACATTGTGCGTTTATTAAATTCTAAGTTTTTCAGTGCAACTCACTCATATACTATGTACTACACTGTGCGTTTCTTATATTCTAAGTTTTTCAGTGCAACTCACTTATATACTATGTACTACACTGTGCATTTCGTGTAATGCGGGTTTTTCAGTAAATTCTAAGTTTTTCAGTGCAACTCACTCATATACTATGTACTACACTGTGCGTTTCTTATATTCTAAGTTTTTCAGTGCAACTCACTCATATACTATGTACTACACTGTGCGTTTCTTATATTCTAAGTTTTTCAGAGCAACTCACTCATATACTATGTACTACAATGTGCGTTTCTTATATTCTAAGTTTTTCAGTGCAACTCACTCATATACTATGTACTACACTGTGCGTTTCTTATATTCTAAGTTTTTCAGTGCAACTCACTCATATACTATGTACTACACTGTGCGTTTCTTATATTCTAAGTTTTTCAGAGCAACTCACTCATATACTATGTACTACAATGTGCGTTTCTTATATTCTAAGTTTTTCAGTGCAACTCACTCATATACTATGTACTACACTGTGCGTTTCTTAAATTCTAAGTTTTTCAGTGCAACTCACTCATATACTATGTACTACATTGTGCGTTTATTAAATTCTAAGTTTTTCAGTGCAACTCACTCATATACTATGTACTACACTGTGCGTTTCTTATATTCTAAGTTTTTCAGTGCAACTCACTCATATACTATGTACTACACTGTGCGTTTCTTATATTCTAAGTTTTTCAGTGCAACTCACTCATATACTATGTACTACACTGTGCGTTTCTTAAATTCTAAGTTTTTCAGTGCAACTCACTCATATACTATGTACTACATTGTGCGTTTATTAAATTCTAAGTTTTTCAGTGCAACTCACTCATATACTATGTACTACACTGTGCGTTTCTTATATTCTAAGTTTTTCAGTGCAACTCACTCATATACTATGTACTACACTGTGCATTTCTTATATTCTAAGTTTTTCAGTGCAACTCACTCATATACTATGTACTACACTGTGCGTTTGTTATATTCTAAGTTTTTCAGTGCAACTCACTCATATACTATGTACTACACTGTGCGTTTCTTAAATTCTAAGTTTTTCAGTGCAACTCACTCATATACTATGTACTACAATGTGCGTTTCTTATATTCTAAGTTTTTCAGTGCAACTCACTCATATACTATGTACTACACTGTGCGTTTCTTATATTCTAAGTTTTTAAGTGCAACTCACTCATATACTATGTACTACACTGTGCGTTTCTTATATTCTGAGTTTTTCAGTGCAACTCACTCATATACTATGTACTACACTGTGCGTTTCTTATATTCTGAGTTTTTCAGTGCAACTCACTCATATACTATGTACTACACTGTGCGTTTCTTATATTCTAAGTTTTTCAGTGCAACTCACTCATATACTATGTACTACACTGTGCGTTTCTTATATTCTAAGTTTTTCAGTGCAACTCACTCATATACTATGTACTACACTGTGCGTTTCTTATATTCTAAGTTTTTCAGTGCAACTCACTCATATACTATGTACTACACTGTGCGTTTCTTATATTCTAAGTTTTTCAGTGCAACTCACTCATATACTATGTACTACATTGTGCGTTTATTAAATTCTAAGTTTTTCAGTGCAACTCACTCATATACTATGTACTACACTGTGCGTTTCTTATATTCTAAGTTTTTCAGTGCACCTCACTCATATACTATGTACTACACTGTGCGTTTCTTATATTCTAAGTTTTTCAGTGCAACTCACTCATATACTATGTACTACACTGTGCATTTCGTGTAATGCGGGTTTTTCAGTAAATTCTAAGTTTTTCAGTGCAACTCACTCATATACTATGTACTACACTGTGCGTTTCTTATATTCTAAGTTTTTCAGTGCAACTCACTCATATACTATGTACTACACTGTGCGTTTCTTATATTCTAAGTTTTTCAGTGCAACTCACTCATATACTATGTACTACACTGTGCATTTCTTATATTCTAAGTTTTTCAGTGCAACTCACTCATATACAATGTACTACACTGTGCATTTCGTGTAATGCGGGTTTTTCAGTAAATTCTAAGTTTTTCAGTGCAACTCACTCATATACTATGTACTACACTGTGCGTTTCTTATATTCTAAGTTTTTTAGTGCAACTCACTCATATACTACGTACTACACTGTGCGTTTCTTAAATTCTAAGTTTTTCAGAGCAACTCACTCATATACTATGTACTACAATGTGCGTTTCTTATATTCTAAGTTTTTCAGTGCAACTCACTCATATACTATGTACTACACTGTGCGTTTCTTATATTCTAAGTTTTTCAGTGCAACTCACTCATATACTATGTACTACACTGTGCGTTTCTTATATTCTAAGTTTTTCAGTGCAACTCACTCATATACTATGTACTACACTGTGCGTTTCTTATATTCTAAGTTTTTCAGTGCAACTCACTCATATACTATGTACTACACTGTGCGTTTCTTAAATTCTAAGTTTTTCAGTGCAACTCACTCATATACTATGTACTACAATGTGCGTTTCTTATATTCTAAGTTTTTCAGTGCAACTCACTCATATACTATGTACTACACTGTGCGTTTCTTATATTCTAAGTTTTTAAGTGCAACTCACTCATATACTATGTACTACACTGTGCGTTTCTTATATTCTGAGTTTTTCAGTGCAACTCACTCATATACTATGTACTACACTGTGCGTTTCTTATATTCTGAGTTTTTCAGTGCAACTCACTCATATACTATGTACTACACTGTGCGTTTCTTATATTCTAAGTTTTTCAGTGCAACTCACTCATATACTATGTACTACACTGTGCGTTTCTTATATTCTAAGTTTTTCAGTGCAACTCACTCATATACTATGTACTACACTGTGCGTTTCTTATATTCTAAGTTTTTCAGTGCAACTCACTCATATACTATGTACTACACTGTGCGTTTCTTATATTCTAAGTTTTTCAGTGCAACTCACTCATATACTATGTACTACACTGTGCGTTTCTTATATTCTAAGTTTTTCAGTGCAACTCACTCATATACTATGTACTACACTGTGCGTTTCTTATATTCTAAGTTTTTCAGTGCAACTCACTCATATACTATGTACTACACTGTGCGTTTCTTATATTCTAAGTTTTTCAGTGCAACTCACTCATATACTATGTACTACACTGTGCATTTCGTGTAATGCGGGTTTTTCAGTAAATTCTAAGTTTTTCAGTGCAACTCACTCATATACTATGTACTACACTGTGCGTTTCTTATATTCTAAGTTTTTCAGTGCAACTCACTCATATACTATGTACTACACTGTGCGTTTCTTATATTCTAAGTTTTTCAGTGCAACTCACTCATATACTATGTACTACACTGTGCATTTCTCATATTCTAAGTTTTTCAGTGCAACTCACTCATATACTATGTACTACACTGTGCATTTCGTGTAATGCGGGTTTTTCAGTAAATTCTAAGTTTTTCAGTGCAACTCACTCATATACTATGTACTACACTGTGCGTTTCTTATATTCTAAGTTTTTCAGTGCAACTCACTCATATACTATGTACTACACTGTGCGTTTCTTAAATTCTAAGTTTTTCAGAGCAACTCACTCATATACTATGTACTACAATGTGCGTTTCTTATATTCTAAGTTTTTCAGTGCAACTCACTCATATACTATGTACTACACTGTGCGTTTCTTAAATTCTAAGTTTTTCAGTGCAACTCACTCATATACTATGTACTACATTGTGCGTTTATTAAATTCTAAGTTTTTCAGTGCAACTCACTCATATACTATGTACTACACTGTGCGTTTCTTATATTCTAAGTTTTTCAGAGCAACTCACTCATATACTATGTACTACAATGTGCGTTTCTTATATTCTAAGTTTTTCAGTGCAACTCACTCATATACTATGTACTACACTGTGCGTTTCTTAAATTCTAAGTTTTTCAGTGCAACTCACTCATATACTATGTACTACACTGTGCGTTTCTTAAATTCTAAGTTTTTCAGTGCAACTCACTCATAAACTATGTACTACACTGTGCGTTTCTTATATTCTAAGTTTTTCAGTGCAACTCACTCATATACTATGTACTACACTGTGCGTTTCTTATATTCTAAGTTTTTCAGTGCAACTCACTCATATACTATGTACTACACTGTGCGTTTCTTATATTCTAAGTTTTTCAGTGCAACTCACTCATATACTATGTACTACACAGTGCATTTCGTGTAATGCGGGTTTTTCAGTAAATTCTAAGTTTTTCAGTGCAACTCACTCATATACTATGTACTACACTGTGCGTTTCTTATATTCTAAGTTTTTCAGTGCAACTCACTCATATACTATGTACTACACTGTGCGTTTCTTATATTCTAAGTTTTTCAGAGCAACTCACTCATATACTATGTACTACAATGTGCGTTTCTTATATTCTAAGTTTTTCAGTGCAACTCACTCATATACTATGTACTACACTGTGCGTTTCTTAAATTCTAAGTTTTTCAGTGCAACTCACTCATATACTATGTACTACATTGTGCGTTTATTAAATTCTAAGTTTTTCAGTGCAACTCACTCATATACTATGTACTACACTGTGCGTTTCTTATATTCTAAGTTTTTCAGTGCAACTCACTCATATACTATGTACTACACTGTGCGTTTCTTATATTCTAAGTTTTTCAGTGCAACTCACTCATATACTATGTACTACACTGTGCGTTTCTTAAATTCTAAGTTTTTCAGTGCAACTCACTCATATACTATGTACTACATTGTGCGTTTATTAAATTCTAAGTTTTTCAGTGCAACTCACTCATATACTATGTACTACACTGTGCGTTTCTTATATTCTAAGTTTTTCAGTGCAACTCACTCATATACTATGTACTACACTGTGCGTTTCTTATATTCTAAGTTTTTCAGTGCAACTCACTCATATACTATGTACTACACTGTGCGTTTCTTATATTCTAAGTTTTTCAGTGCAACTCACTCATATACTATGTACTACACTGTGCGTTTCTTAAATTCTAAGTTTTTCAGTGCAACTCACTCATATACTATGTACTACAATGTGCGTTTCTTATATTCTAAGTTTTTCAGTGCAACTCACTCATATACTATGTACTACACTGTGCGTTTCTTATATTCTAAGTTTTTCAGTGCAACTCACTCATATACTATGTACTACACTGTGCGTTTCTTATATTCTAAGTTTTTCAGTGCAACTCACTCATATACTATGTACTACACTGTGCGTTTCTTAAATTCTAAGTTTTTCAGTGCAACTCACTCATATACTATGTACTACACTGTGCGTTTCTTAAATTCTAAGTTTTTCAGTGCAACTCACTCATATACTATGTACTACATTGTGCGTTTATTAAATTCTAAGTTTTTCAGTGCAACTCACTCATATACTATGTACTACACTGTGCGTTTCTTATATTCTAAGTTTTTCAGAGCAACTCACTCATATACTATGTACTACAATGTGCGTTTCTTATATTCTAAGTTTTTCAGTGCAACTCACTCATATACTATGTACTACACTGTGCGTTTCTTAAATTCTAAGTTTTTCAGTGCAACTCACTCATATACTATGTACTACACTGTGCGTTTCTTAAATTCTAAGTTTTTCAGTGCAACTCACTCATAAACTATGTACTACACTGTGCGTTTCTTATATTCTAAGTTTTTCAGTGCAACTCACTCATATACTATGTACTACACTGTGCGTTTCTTATATTCTAAGTTTTTCAGTGCAACTCACTCATATACTATGTACTACACTGTGCGTTTCTTATATTCTAAGTTTTTCAGTGCAACTCACTCATATACTATGTACTACACAGTGCATTTCGTGTAATGCGGGTTTTTCAGTAAATTCTAAGTTTTTCAGTGCAACTCACTCATATACTATGTACTACACTGTGTGTTTCTTATATTCTAAGTTTTTCAGTGCAACTCACTCATATACTATGTACTACACTGTGCGTTTCTTATATTCTAAGTTTTTCAGAGCAACTCACTCATATACTATGTACTACAATGTGCGTTTCTTATATTCTAAGTTT
Source organism: Mus caroli (assembly GCF_978045245.1). Taxonomy (NCBI): domain Eukaryota; kingdom Metazoa; phylum Chordata; class Mammalia; order Rodentia; family Muridae; genus Mus; species Mus caroli. The sequence goes on along the minus strand of NW_028227279.1, from coordinate 3,946,001 downwards.
TTCAGTGCAACTCACTCATATACTATGTACTACACTGTGCGTTTCTTAAATTCTAAGTTTTTCAGTGCAACTCACTCATATACTATGTACTACATTGTGCGTTTATTAAATTCTAAGTTTTTCAGTGCAACTCACTCATATACTATGTACTACACTGTGCGTTTCTTATATTCTAAGTTTTTCAGTGCAACTCACTCATATACTATGTACTACACTGTGCGTTTCTTATATTCTAAGTTTTTCAGTGCAACTCACTCATATACTATGTACTACACTGTGCGTTTCTTAAATTCTAAGTTTTTCAGTGCAACTCACTCATATACTATGTACTACATTGTGCGTTTATTAAATTCTAAGTTTTTCAGTGCAACTCACTCATATACTATGTACTACACTGTGCGTTTCTTATATTCTAAGTTTTTCAGTGCAACTCACTCATATACTATGTACTACACTGTGCGTTTCTTATATTCTAAGTTTTTCAGTGCAACTCACTCATATACTATGTACTACACTGTGCGTTTCTTATATTCTAAGTTTTTCAGTGCAACTCACTCATATACTATGTACTACACTGTGCGTTTCTTAAATTCTAAGTTTTTCAGTGCAACTCACTCATATACTATGTACTACAATGTGCGTTTCTTATATTCTAAGTTTTTCAGTGCAACTCACTCATATACTATGTACTACACTGTGCGTTTCTTATATTCTAAGTTTTTCAGTGCAACTCACTCATATACTATGTACTACACTGTGCGTTTCTTAAATTCTAAGTTTTTCAGAGCAACTCACTCATATACTATGTACTAAAATGTGCGTTTCTTATATTCTAAGTTTTTCAGTGCAACTCACTCATATACTATGTACTACACTGTGCGTTTCTTAAATTCTAAGTTTTTCAGTGCAACTCACTCATATACTATGTACTACATTGTGCGTTTATTAAATTCTAAGTTTTTCAGTGCAACTCACTCATATACTATGTACTACACTGTGCGTTTCTTATATTCTAAGTTTTTCAGAGCAACTCACTCATATACTATGTACTACAATGTGCGTTTCTTATATTCTAAGTTTTTCAGTGCAACTCACTCATATACTATGTACTACACTGTGCGTTTCTTAAATTCTAAGTTTTTCAGTGCAACTCACTCATATACTATGTACTACACTGTGCGTTTCTTAAATTCTAAGTTTTTCAGTGCAACTCACTCATAAACTATGTACTACACTGTGCGTTTCTTATATTCTAAGTTTTTCAGTGCAACTCACTCATATACTATGTACTACACTGTGCGTTTCTTATATTCTAAGTTTTTCAGTGCAACTCACTCATATACTATGTACTACACTGTGCGTTTCTTATATTCTAAGTTTTTCAGTGCAACTCACTCATATACTATGTACTACACAGTGCATTACGTGTAATGCGGGTTTTTCAGTAAATTCTAAGTTTTTCAGTGCAACTCACTCATATACTATGTACTACACTGTGCGTTTCTTATATTCTAAGTTTTTCAGTGCAACTCACTCATATACTATGTACTACACTGTGCGTTTCTTATATTCTAAGTTTTTCAGAGCAACTCACTCATATACTATGTACTACAATGTGCGTTTCTTATATTCTAAGTTTTTCAGTGCAACTCACTCATATACTATGTACTACACTGTGCGTTTCTTAAATTCTAAGTTTTTCAGTGCAACTCACTCATATACTATGTACTACATTGTGCGTTTATTAAATTCTAAGTTTTTCAGTGCAACTCACTCATATACTATGTACTACACTGTGCGTTTCTTATATTCTAAGTTTTTCAGTGCAACTCACTCATATACTATGTACTACACTGTGCGTTTCTTATATTCTAAGTTTTTCAGTGCAACTCACTCATATACTATGTACTACATTGTGCGTTTCTTAAATTCTAAGTTTTTCAGTGCAACTCACTCATATACTATGTACTACATTGTGCGTTTATTAAATTCTAAGTTTTTCAGTGCAACTCACTCATATACTATGTACTACACTGTGCGTTTCTTATATTCTAAGTTTTTCAGTGCAACTCACTCATATACTATGTACTACACTGTGCGTTTCTTATATTCTAAGTTTTTCAGTGCAACTCACTCATATACTATGTACTACACTGTGCGTTTCTTATATTCTAAGTTTTTCAGTGCAACTCACTCATATACTATGTACTACACTGTGCGTTTCTTAAATTCTAAGTTTTTCAGTGCAACTCACTCATATACTATGTACTACACTGTGCGTTTCTTATATTCTAAGTTTTTCAGTGCAACTCACTCATATACTATGTACTACACTGTGCGTTTCTTATATTCTAAGTTTTTCAGTGCAACTCACTCATATACTATGTACTACACTGTGCGTTTCTTATATTCTAAGTTTTTCAGTGCAACTCACTCATATACTATGTACTACACTGTGCGTTTCTTAAATTCTAAGTTTTTCAGTGCAACTCACTCATATACTATGTACTACAATGTGCGTTTCTTATATTCTAAGTTTTTCAGTGCAACTCACTCATATACTATGTACTACACTGTGCGTTTCTTATATTCTAAGTTTTTCAGTGCAACTCACTCATATACTATGTACTACACTGTGCGTTTCTTAAATTCTAAGTTTTTCAGAGCAACTCACTCATATACTATGTACTAAAATGTGCGTTTCTTATATTCTAAGTTTTTCAGTGCAACTCACTCATATACTATGTACTACACTGTGCGTTTCTTAAATTCTAAGTTTTTCAGTGCAACTCACTCATATACTATGTACTACATTGTGCGTTTATTAAATTCTAAGTTTTTCAGTGCAACTCACTCATATACTATGTACTACACTGTGCGTTTCTTATATTCTAAGTTTTTCAGAGCAACTCACTCATATACTATGTACTACAATGTGCGTTTCTTATATTCTAAGTTTTTCAGTGCAACTCACTCATATACTATGTACTACACTGTGCGTTTCTTAAATTCTAAGTTTTTCAGTGCAACTCACTCATATACTATGTACTACACTGTGCGTTTCTTAAATTCTAAGTTTTTCAGTGCAACTCACTCATAAACTATGTACTACACTGTGCGTTTCTTATATTCTAAGTTTTTCAGTGCAACTCACTCATATACTATGTACTACACTGTGCGTTTCTTATATTCTAAGTTTTTCAGTGCAACTCACTCATATACTATGTACTACACTGTGCGTTTCTTATATTCTAAGTTTTTCAGTGCAACTCACTCATATACTATGTACTACACAGTGCATTTCGTGTAATGCGGGTTTTTCAGTAAATTCTAAGTTTTTCAGTGCAACTCACTCATATACTATGTACTACACTGTGCGTTTCTTATATTCTAAGTTTTTCAGTGCAACTCACTCATATACTATGTACTACACTGTGCGTTTCTTATATTCTAAGTTTTTCAGAGCAACTCACTCATATACTATGTACTACAATGTGCGTTTCTTATATTCTAAGTTTTTCAGTGCAACTCACTCATATACTATGTACTACACTGTGCGTTTCTTAAATTCTAAGTTTTTCAGTGCAACTCACTCATATACTATGTACTACATTGTGCGTTTATTAAATTCTAAGTTTTTCAGTGCAACTCACTCATATACTATGTACTACACTGTGCGTTTCTTATATTCTAAGTTTTTCAGTGCAACTCACTCATATACTATGTACTACACTGTGCGTTTCTTATATTCTAAGTTTTTCAGTGCAACTCACTCATATAATATGTACTACACTGTGCGTTTCTTAAATTCTAAGTTTTTCAGTGCAACTCACTCATATACTATGTACTACACTGTGCGTTTATTAAATTCTAAGTTTTTCAGTGCAACTCACTCATATACTATGTACTACACTGTGCGTTTCTTATATTCTAAGTTTTTCAGTGCAACTCACTCATATACTATGTACTACACTGTGCGTTTCTTATATTCTAAGTTTTTCAGTGCAACTCACTCATATACTATGTACTACACTGTGCGTTTCTTATATTCTAAGTTTTTCAGTGCAACTCACTCATATACTATGTACTACACTGTGCGTTTCTTAAATTCTAAGTTTATCAGTGCAACTCACTCATATACTATGTACTACAATGTGCGTTTCTTATATTCTAAGTTTTTCAGTGCAACTCACTCATATACTATGTACTACACTGTGCGTTTCTTATATTCTAAGTTTTTCAGTGCAACTCACTCATATACTATGTACTACACTGTGCGTTTCTTATATTCTAAGTTTTTCAGTGCAACTCACTCATATACTATGTACTACACTGTGCGTTTCTTAAATTCTAAGTTTTTCAGTGCAACTCACTCATATACTATGTACTACACTGTGCGTTTCTTAAATTCTAAGTTTTTCAGTGCAACTCACTCATATACTATGTACTACATTGTGCGTTTATTAAATTCTAAGTTTTTCAGTGCAACTCACTCATATACTATGTACTACACTGTGCGTTTCTTATATTCTAAGTTTTTCAGAGCAACTCACTCATATACTATGTACTACAATGTGCGTTTCTTATATTCTAAGTTTTTCAGTGCAACTCACTCATATACTATGTACTACACTGTGCGTTTCTTAAATTCTAAGTTTTTCAGTGCAACTCACTCATATACTATGTACTACACTGTGCGTTTCTTAAATTCTAAGTTTTTCAGTGCAACTCACTCATAAACTATGTACTACACTGTGCGTTTCTTATATTCTAAGTTTTTCAGTGCAACTCACTCATATACTATGTACTACACTGTGCGTTTCTTATATTCTAAGTTTTTCAGTGCAACTCACTCATATACTATGTACTACACTGTGCGTTTCTTATATTCTAAGTTTTTCAGTGCAACTCACTCATATACTATGTACTACACAGTGCATTTCGTGTAATGCGGGTTTTTCAGTAAATTCTAAGTTTTTCAGTGCAACTCACTCATATACTATGTACTACACTGTGCGTTTCTTATATTCTAAGTTTTTCAGTGCAACTCACTCATATACTATGTACTACACTGTGCGTTTCTTATATTCTAAGTTTTTCAGAGCAACTCACTCATATACTATGTACTACAATGTGCGTTTCTTATATTCTAAGTTTTTCAGTGCAACTCACTCATATACTATGTACTACACTGTGCGTTTCTTAAATTCTAAGTTTTTCAGTGCAACTCACTCATATACTATGTACTACATTGTGCGTTTATTAAATTCTAAGTTTTTCAGTGCAACTCACTCATATACTATGTACTACACTGTGCGTTTCTTATATTCTAAGTTTTTCAGTGCAACTCACTCATATACTATGTACTACACTGTGCGTTTCTTATATTCTAAGTTTTTCAGTGCAACTCACTCATATACTATGTACTACACTGTGCGTTTCTTAAATTCTAAGTTTTTCAGTGCAACTCACTCATATACTATGTACTACATTGTGCGTTTATTAAATTCTAAGTTTTTCAGTGCAACTCACTCATATACTATGTACTACACTGTGCGTTTCTTATATTCTAAGTTTTTCAGTGCAACTCACTCATATACTATGTACTACACTGTGCGTTTCTTATATTCTAAGTTTTTCAGTGCAACTCACTCATATACTATGTACTACACTGTGCGTTTCTTATATTCTAAGTTTTTCAGTGCAACTCACTCATATACTATGTACTACACTGTGCGTTTCTTAAATTCTAAGTTTTTCAGTGCAACTCACTCATATACTATGTACCACAATGTGCGTTTCTTATATTCTAAGTTTTTCAGTGCAACTCACTCATATACTATGTACTACACTGTGCGTTTCTTATATTCTAAGTTTTTAAGTGCAACTCACTCATATACTATGTACTACACTGTGCGTTTCTTATATTCTGAGTTTTTCAGTGCAACTCACTCATATACTATGTACTACACTGTGCGTTTCTTATATTCTGAGTTTTTCAGTGCAACTCACTCATATACTATGTACTACACTGTGCGTTTCTTATATTCTAAGTTTTTCAGTGCAACTCACTCATATACTATGTACTACACTGTGCGTTTCTTATATTCTAAGTTTTTCAGTGCAACTCACTCATATACTATGTACTACACTGTGCGTTTCTTATATTCTAAGTTTTTCAGTGCAACTCACTCATATACTATGTACTACACTGTGCGTTTCTTATATTCTAAGTTTTTCAGTGCAACTCACTCATATACTATGTACTACATTGTGCGTTTATTAAATTCTAAGTTTTTCAGTGCAACTCACTCATATACTATGTACTACACTGTGCGTTTCTTATATTCTAAGTTTTTCAGTGCAACTCACTCATATACTATGTACTACACTGTGCGTTTCTTATATTCTAAGTTTTTCAGTGCAACTCACTCATATACTATGTACTACACTGTGCATTTCGTGTAATGCGGGTTTTTCAGTAAATTCTAAGTTTTTCAGTGCAACTCACTCATATACTATGTACTACACTGTGCGTTTCTTATATTCTAAGTTTTTCAGTGCAACTCACTCATATACTATGTACTACACTGTGCGTTTCTTATATTCTAAGTTTTTCAGTGCAACTCACTCATATACTATGTACTACACTGTGCATTTCTTATATTCTAAGTTTTTCAGTGCAACTCACTCATATACTATGTACTACACTGTGCATTTCGTGTAATGCGGGTTTTTCAGTAAATTCTAAGTTTTTCAGTGCAACTCACTCATATACTATGTACTACACTGTGCGTTTCTTATATTCTAAGTTTTTCAGTGCAACTCACTCATATACTATGTACTACACTGTGCGTTTCTTATATTCTAAGTTATTCAGAGCAACTCACTCATATACTATGTACTACAATGTGCGTTTCTTATATTCTAAGTTTTTCAGTGCAACTCACTCATATACTATGTACTACACTGTGCGTTTCTTATATTCTAAGTTTTTCAGTGCAACTCACTCATATACTATGTACTACACTGTGCGTTTCTTATATTCTAAGTTTTTCAGTGCAACTCACTCATATACTATGTACTACACTGTGCGTTTCTTATATTCTAAGTTTTTCAGTGCAACTCACTCATATACTATGTACTACACTGTGCGTTTCTTAAATTCTAAGTTTTTCAGTGCAACTCACTCATATACTATGTACTACACTGTGCGTTTATTAAATTCTAAGTTTTTCAGTGCAACTCACTCATATACTATGTACTACACTGTGCGTTTCTTATATTCTAAGTTTTTCAGTGCAACTCACTCATATACTATGTACTACACTGTGCGTTTCTTATATTCTAAGTTTTTCAGTGCAACTCACTCATATACTATGTACTACACTGTGCGTTTCTTATATTCTAAGTTTTTCAGTGCAACTCACTCATATACTATGTACTACACTGTGCGTTTCTTAAATTCTAAGTTTTTCAGTGCAACTCACTCATATACTATGTACTACAATGTGCGTTTCTTATATTCTAAGTTTTTCAGTGCAACTCACTCATATACTATGTACTACACTGTGCGTTTCTTATATTCTAAGTTTTTCAGTGCAACTCACTCATATACTATGTACTACACTGTGCGTTTCTTATATTCTAAGTTTTTCAGTGCAACTCACTCATATACTATGTACTACACTGTGCGTTTCTTAAATTCTAAGTTTTTCAGTGCAACTCACTCATATACTATGTACTACACTGTGCGTTTCTTAAATTCTAAGTTTTTCAGTGCAACTCACTCATATACTATGTACTACATTGTGCGTTTATTAAATTCTAAGTTTTTCAGTGCAACTCACTCATATACTATGTACTACACTGTGCGTTTCTTATATTCTAAGTTTTTCAGAGCAACTCACTCATATACTATGTACTACAATGTGCGTTTCTTATATTCTAAGTTTTTCAGTGCAACTCACTCATATACTATGTACTACACTGTGCGTTTCTTAAATTCTAAGTTTTTCAGTGCAACTCACTCATATACTATGTACTACACTGTGCGTTTCTTAAATTCTAAGTTTTTCAGTGCAACTCACTCATAAACTATGTACTACACTGTGCGTTTCTTATATTCTAAGTTTTTCAGTGCAACTCACTCATATACTATGTACTACACTGTGCGTTTCTTATATTCTAAGTTTTTCAGTGCAACTCACTCATATACTATGTACTACATTGTGCGTTTCTTATATTCTAAGTTTTTCAGTGCAACTCACTCATATACTATGTACTACACAGTGCATTTCGTGTAATGCGGGTTTTTCAGTAAATTCTAAGTTTTTCAGTGCAACTCACTCATATACTATGTACTACACTGTGCGTTTCTTATATTCTAAGTTTTTCAGTGCAACTCACTCATATACTATGTACTACACTGTGCGTTTCTTATATTCTAAGTTTTTCAGAGCAACTCACTCATATACTATGTACTACAATGTGCGTTTCTTATATTCTAAGTTTTTCAGTGCAACTCACTCATATACTATGTACTACACTGTGCGTTTCTTAAATTCTAAGTTTTTCAGTGCAACTCACTCATATACTATGTACTACATTGTGCGTTTATTAAATTCTAAGTTTTTCAGTGCAACTCACTCATATACTATGTACTACACTGTGCGTTTCTTATATTCTAAGTTTTTCAGTGCAACTCACTCATATACTATGTACTACACTGTGCGTTTCTTATATTCTAAGTTTTTCAGTGCAACTCACTCATATACTATGTACTACACTGTGCGTTTCTTAAATTCTAAGTTTTTCAGTGCAACTCACTCATATACTATGTACTACATTGTGCGTTTATTAAATTCTAAGTTTTTCAGTGCAACTCACTCATATACTATGTACTACACTGTGCGTTTCTTATATTCTAAGTTTTTCAGTGCAACTCACTCATATACTATGTACTACACTGTGCGTTTCTTATATTCTAAGTTTTTCAGTGCAACTCACTCATATACTATGTACTACACTGTGCGTTTCTTATATTCTAAGTTTTTCAGTGCAACTCACTCATATACTATGTACTACACTGTGCGTTTCTTAAATTCTAAGTTTTTCAGTGCAACTCACTCATATACTATGTACTACAATGTGCGTTTCTTATATTCTAAGTTTTTCAGTGCAACTCACTCATATACTATGTACTACACTGTGCGTTTCTTATATTCTAAGTTTTTAAGTGCAACTCACTCATATACTATGTACTACACTGTGCGTTTCTTATATTCTGAGTTTTTCAGTGCAACTCACTCATATACTATGTACTACACTGTGCGTTTCTTATATTCTGAGTTTTTCAGTGCAACTCACTCATATACTATGTACTACACTGTGCGTTTCTTATATTCTAAGTTTTTCAGTGCAACTCACTCATATACTATGTACTACACTGTGCGTTTCTTATATTCTAAGTTTTTCAGTGCAACTCACTCATATACTATGTACTACACTGTGCGTTTCTTATATTCTAAGTTTTTCAGTGCAACTCACTCATATACTATGTACTACACTGTGCGTTTCTTATATTCTAAGTTTTTCAGTGCAACTCACTCATATACTATGTACTACATTGTGCGTTTATTAAATTCTAAGTTTTTCAGTGCAACTCACTCATATACTATGTACTACACTGTGCGTTTCTTATATTCTAAGTTTTTCAGTGCAACTCACTCATATACTATGTACTACACTGTGCGTTTCTTATATTCTAAGTTTTTCAGTGCAACTCACTCATATACTATGTACTACACTGTGCATTTCGTGTAATGCGGGTTTTTCAGTAAATTCTAAGTTTTTCAGTGCAACTCACTCATATACTATGTACTACACTGTGCGTTTCTTATATTCTAAGTTTTTCAGTGCAACTCACTCATATACTATGTACTACACTGTGCGTTTCTTATATTCTAAGTTTTTCAGTGCAACTCACTCATATACTATGTACTACACTGTGCATTTCTTATATTCTAAGTTTTTCAGTGCAACTCACTCATATACTATGTACTACACTGTGCATTTCGTGTAATGCGGGTTTTTCAGTAAATTCTAAGTTTTTCAGTGCAACTCACTCATATACTATGTACTACACTGTGCGTTTCTTATATTCTAAGTTTTTCAGTGCAACTCACTCATATACTATGTACTACACTGTGCGTTTCTTATATTCTAAGTTATTCAGAGCAACTCACTCATATACTATGTACTACAATGTGCGTTTCTTATATTCTAAGTTTTTCAGTGCAACTCACTCATATACTATGTACTACACTGTGCGTTTCTTATATTCTAAGTTTTTCAGAGCAACTCACTCATATACTATGTACTACACTGTGCGTTTCTTATATTCTAAGTTTTTCAGTGCAACTCACTCATATACTATGTACTACACTGTGCGTTTCTTATATTCTAAGTTATTCAGAGCAACTCACTCATATACTATGTACTACATTGTGCGTTTATTAAATTCTAAGTTTTTCAGTGCAACTCACTCATATACTATGTACTACACTGTGCGTTTCTTATATTCTAAGTTTTTCAGAGCAACTCACTCATATACTATGTACTACAATGTGCGTTTCTTATATTCTAAGTTTTTCAGTGCAACTCACTCATATACTATGTACTACACTGTGCGTTTCTTAAATTCTAAGTTTTTCAGTGCAACTCACTCATATACTATGTACTACACTGTGCGTTTCTTAAATTCTAAGTTTTTCAGTGCAACTCACTCATAAACTATGTACTACACTGTGCGTTTCTTATATTCTAAGTTTTTCAGTGCAACTCACTCATATACTATGTACTACACTGTGCGTTTCTTATATTCTAAGTTTTTCAGTGCAACTCACTCATATACTATGTACTACACTGTGCGTTTCTTATATTCTAAGTTTTTCAGTGCAACTCACTCATATACTATGTACTACACTGTGCGTTTCTTATATTCTAAGTTTTTCAGAGCAACTCACTCATATACTATGTACTACAATGTGCGTTTCTTATATTCTAAGTTTTTCAGTGCAACTCACTCATATACTATGTACTACACTGTGCGTTTCTTATATTCTAAGTTTTTCAGTGCAACTCACTCATATACTATGTACTACACTGTGCGTTTCTTATATTCTGAGTTTTTCAGTGCAACTCACTCATATACTATGTACTACACTGTGCGTTTCTTACATTCTGAGTTTTTCAGTGCAACTCACTCATATATTATGTACTACACTGTGCATTTCTTATATTCTAAGTTTTTCAGTGCAACTCACTCATATACTATGTACTACACTGTGCGTTTCTTATATTCTAAGTTTTTCAGTGCAACTCACTCATAACTATGTACTACACTGTGCGTTTCTTATATTCTAAGTTTTTCAGTGCAACTCACTCATATACTATGTACTACACAATGCGTTTCTTATATTCTAAGTTTTTCAGTGCAACTCACTCATATACTATGTACTACACTGTGTGTTTCTTATATTCTAAGTTTTTCAGTGCAACTCACTCATATACTATGTACTACACTGTGCGTTTCTTATATTCTAAGTTTTTCAGAGCAACTCACTCATATACTATGTACTACTATGTGCGTTTCTTATATTCTAAGTTTTTCAGTGCAACTCACTCATATACTATGTACTACACTGTGCGTTTCTTAAATTCTAAGTTTTTCAGTGCAACTCACTCATATACTATGTACTACACTGTGCGTTTCTTAAATTCTAAGTTTTTCAGTGCAACTCACTCATATACTATGTACTACAATGTGCGTTTTTTATATTCTAATTTTTTCAGTGCAACTCACTCATATACTATGTACTACACTGTGCGTTTCTTATATTCTAAGTTTTTAAGTGCAACTCACTCATATACTATGTACTGCACTGTGCGTTTCTTATATTCTAAGTTTTTCAGTGCAACTCACTCATATACTATGTACTACACTGTGCGTTTCTTATATTCTGAGTTTTTCAGTGCAACTCACTCATATACTATGTAGTACACTGTGCGTTTCTTATATTCTAAGTTTTTCAGTGCAACTCACTCATATACTATGTACTACACTGTGCATTTCTTATATTCTAAGTTTTTCAGTGCAACTCACTCATATACTATGTACTACACTGTGCATTTCGTGTAATGCGGGTTTTTCAGTAAATTCTAAGTTTTTCAGTGCAACTCACTCATATACTATGTACTACACTGTGCGTTTCTTATATTCTAAGTTTTTCAGTGCAACTCACTCATATACTATGTACTACACTGTGCGTTTCTTATATTCTAAGTTATTCAGAGCAACTCACTCATATACTATGTACTACAATGTGCGTTTCTTATATTCTAAGTTTTTCAGTGCAACTCACTCATATACTATGTACTACACTGTGCGTTTCTTAAATTCTAAGTTTTTCAGTGCAACTCACTCATATACTATGTACTACATTGTGCGTTTATTAAATTCTAAGTTTTTCAGTGCAACTCACTCATATACTATGTACTACACTGTGCGTTTCTTATATTCTAAGTTTTTCAGAGCAACTCACTCATATACTATGTACTACAATGTGCGTTTCTTATATTCTAAGTTTTTCAGTGCAACTCACTCATATACTATGTACTACACTGTGCGTTTCTTAAATTCTAAGTTTTTCAGTGCAACTCACTCATATACTATGTACTACACTGTGCGTTTCTTAAATTCTAAGTTTTTCAGTGCAACTCACTCATATACTATGTACTACACTGTGCGTTTCTTATATTCTAAGTTTTTCAGTGCAACTCACTCATATACTATGTACTACACTGTGCGTTTCTTATATTCTAAGTTTTTCAGTGCAACTCACTCATATACTATGTACTACACTGTGCGTTTCTTATATTCTAAGTTTTTCAGTGCAACTCACTCATATACTATGTACTACACTGTGCGTTTCTTAAATTCTAAGTTTTTCAGAGCAACTCACTCATATACTATGTACTACAATGTGCGTTTCTTATATTCTAAGTTTTTCAGTGCAACTCACTCATATACTATGTACTACACTGTGCGTTTCTTATATTCTAAGTTTTTCAGTGCAACTCACTCATATACTATGTACTACACTGTGCGTTTCTTATATTCTAAGTTTTTCAGTGCAACTCACTCATATACTATGTACTACACTGTGCGTTTCTTACATTCTGAGTTTTTCAGTGCAACTCACTCATATATTATGTACTACACTGTGCATTTCTTATATTCTAAGTTTTTCAGTGCAACTCACTCATATACTATGTACTACACTGTGCGTTTCTTATATTCTAAGTTTTTCAGTGCAACTCACTCATAACTATGTACTACACTGTGCGTTTCTTATATTCTAAGTTTTTCAGTGCAACTCACTCATATACTATGTACTACACAATGCGTTTCTTATATTCTAAGTTTTTCAGTGCAACTCACTCATATACTATGTACTACACTGTGTGTTTCTTATATTCTAAGTTTTTCAGTGCAACTCACTCATATACTATGTACTACACTGTGCGTTTCTTATATTCTAAGTTTTTCATAGCAACTCACTCATATACTATGTACTACTATGTGCGTTTCTTATATTCTAAGTTTTTCAGTGCAACTCACTCATATACTATGTACTACACTGTGCGTTTCTTAAATTCTAAGTTTTTCAGTGCAACTCACTCATATACTATGTACTACACTGTGCGTTTCTTAAATTCTAAGTTTTTCAGTGCAACTCACTCATATACTATGTACTACAATGTGCGTTTCTTATATTCTAATTTTTTCAGTGCAACTCACTCATATACTATGTACTACACTGTGCGTTTCTTATATTCTAAGTTTTTAAGTGCAACTCACTCATATACTATGTACTGCACTGTGCGTTTCTTATATTCTGAGTTTTTCAGTGCAACTCACTCATATACTATGTACTACACTGTGCGTTTCTTATATTCTGAGTTTTTCAGTGCAACTCACTCATATACTATGTAGTACACTGTGCGTTTCTTATATTCTAAGTTTTTCAGTGCAACTCACTCATATACTATGTACTACACTGTGCGTTTCTTATATTCTAAGTTTTTCAGTGCAACTCACTCATATACTATGTACTACACTGTGCGTTTCTTATATTCTAAGTTTTTCAGTGCAACTCACTCATATACTATGTACTACACTGTGCGTTTCTTAAATTCTAAGTTTTTCAGTGCAACTCACTCATAAACTATGTACTACACTGTGCGTTTCTTATATTCTAAGTTTTTCAGTGCAACTCACTCATATACTATGTACTACACTGTGCGTTTCTTATATTCTAAGTTTTTCAGTGCAACTCACTCATATACTATGTACTACACTGTGCGTTTCTTATATTCTAAGTTTTTCAGTGCAACTCACTCATATACTATGTACTACACAGTGCATTTCGTGTAATGCGGGTTTTTCAGTAAATTCTAAGTTTTTCAGTGCAACTCACTCATATACTATGTACTACACTGTGCGTTTCTTATATTCTAAGTTTTTCAGTGCAACTCACTCATATACTATGTACTACACTGTGCGTTTCTTATATTCTAAGTTTTTCAGAGCAACTCACTCATATACTATGTACTACAATGTGCGTTTCTTATATTCTAAGTTTTTCAGTGCAACTCACTCATATACTATGTACTACACTGTGCGTTTCTTAAATTCTAAGTTTTTCAGTGCAACTCACTCATATACTATGTACTACATTGTGCGTTTATTAAATTCTAAGTTTTTCAGTGCAACTCACTCATATACTATGTACTACACTGTGCGTTTCTTATATTCTAAGTTTTTCAGTGCAACTCACTCATATACTATGTACTACACTGTGCGTTTCTTATATTCTAAGTTTTTCAGTGCAACTCACTCATATACTATGTACTACACTGTGCGTTTCTTAAATTCTAAGTTTTTCAGTGCAACTCACTCATATACTATGTACTACATTGTGCGTTTATTAAATTCTAAGTTTTTCAGTGCAACTCACTCATATACTATGTACTACACTGTGCGTTTCTTATATTCTAAGTTTTTCAGTGCAACTCACTCATATACTATGTACTACACTGTGCGTTTCTTATATTCTAAGTTTTTCAGTGCAACTCACTCATATACTATGTACTACACTGTGCGTTTCTTATATTCTAAGTTTTTCAGTGCAACTCACTCATATACTATGTACTACACTGTGCGTTTCTTAAATTCTAAGTTTTTCAGTGCAACTCACTCATATACTATGTACTACAATGTGCGTTTCTTATATTCTAAGTTTTTCAGTGCAACTCACTCATATACTATGTACTACACTGTGCGTTTCTTATATTCTAAGTTTTTAAGTGCAACTCACTCATATACTATGTACTACACTGTGCGTTTCTTATATTCTGAGTTTTTCAGTGCAACTCACTCATATACTATGTACTACACTGTGCGTTTCTTATATTCTGAGTTTTTCAGTGCAACTCACTCATATACTATGTACTACACTGTGCGTTTCTTATATTCTAAGTTTTTCAGTGCAACTCACTCATATACTATGTACTACACTGTGCGTTTCTTATATTCTAAGTTTTTCAGTGCAACTCACTCATATACTATGTACTACACTGTGCGTTTCTTATATTCTAAGTTTTTCAGTGCAACTCACTCATATACTATGTACTACACTGTGCGTTTCTTATATTCTAAGTTTTTCAGTGCAACTCACTCATATACTATGTACTACATTGTGCGTTTATTAAATTCTAAGTTTTTCAGTGCAACTCACTCATATACTATGTACTACACTGTGCGTTTCTTATATTCTAAGTTTTTCAGTGCAACTCACTCATATACTATGTACTACACTGTGCGTTTCTTATATTCTAAG
Source organism: Mus caroli (assembly GCF_978045245.1). Classification (NCBI taxonomy): domain Eukaryota; kingdom Metazoa; phylum Chordata; class Mammalia; order Rodentia; family Muridae; genus Mus; species Mus caroli. Next base: position 3,930,036 of record NW_028227279.1, on the reverse strand, counting down.
TTTTTCAGTGCAACTCACTCATATACTATGTACTACACTGTGCATTTCGTGTAATGCGGGTTTTTCAGTAAATTCTAAGTTTTTCAGTGCAACTCACTCATATACTATGTACTACACTGTGCGTTTCTTATATTCTAAGTTTTTCAGTGCAACTCACTCATATACTATGTACTACACTGTGCGTTTCTTATATTCTAAGTTTTTCAGTGCAACTCACTCATATACTATGTACTACACTGTGCATTTCTTATATTCTAAGTTTTTCAGTGCAACTCACTCATATACTATGTACTACACTGTGCATTTCGTGTAATGCGGGTTTTTCAGTAAATTCTAAGTTTTTCAGTGCAACTCACTCATATACTATGTACTACACTGTGCGTTTCTTATATTCTAAGTTTTTCAGTGCAACTCACTCATATACTATGTACTACACTGTGCGTTTCTTATATTCTAAGTTATTCAGAGCAACTCACTCATATACTATGTACTACAATGTGCGTTTCTTATATTCTAAGTTTTTCAGTGCAACTCACTCATATACTATGTACTACACTGTGCGTTTCTTAAATTCTAAGTTTTTCAGTGCAACTCACTCATATACTATGTACTACATTGTGCGTTTATTAAATTCTAAGTTTTTCAGTGCAACTCACTCATATACTATGTACTACACTGTGCGTTTCTTATATTCTAAGTTTTTCAGAGCAACTCACTCATATACTATGTACTACAATGTGCGTTTCTTATATTCTAAGTTTTTCAGTGTAACTCACTCATATACTATGTACTACACTGTGCGTTTCTTAAATTCTAAGTTTTTCAGTGCAACTCACTCATATACTATGTACTACACTGTGCGTTTCTTAAATTCTAAGTTTTTCAGTGCAACTCACTCATAAACTATGTACTACACTGTGCGTTTCTTATATTCTAAGTTTTTCAGTGCAACTCACTCATATACTATGTACTACACTGTGCGTTTCTTATATTCTAAGTTTTTCAGTGCAACTCACTCATATACTATGTACTACACTGTGCGTTTCTTATATTCTAAGTTTTTCAGTGCAACTCACTCATATACTATGTACTACACTGTGCGTTTCTTAAATTCTAAGTTTTTCAGAGCAACTCACTCATATACTATGTACTACAATGTGCGTTTCTTATATTCTAAGTTTTTCAGTGCAACTCACTCATATACTATGTACTACACTGTGCGTTTCTTATATTCTAAGTTTTTCAGTGCAACTCACTCATATACTATGTACTACACTGTGCGTTTCTTATATTCTAAGTTTTTCAGTGCAACTCACTCATATACTATGTACTACACTGTGCGTTTCTTAAATTCTAAGTTTTTCAGTGCAACTCACTCATATACTATGTACTACAATGTGCGTTTCTTATATTCTAAGTTTTTCAGTGCAACTCACTCATATACTATGTACTACACTGTGCGTTTCTTATATTCTAAGTTTTTAAGTGCAACTCACTCATATACTATGTACTACACTGTGCGTTTCTTATATTCTGAGTTTTTCAGTGCAACTCACTCATATACTATGTACTACACTGTGCGTTTCTTATATTCTGAGTTTTTCAGTGCAACTCACTCATATACTATGTACTACACTGTGCGTTTCTTATATTCTAAGTTTTTCAGTGCAACTCACTCATATACTATGTACTACACTGTGCGTTTCTTATATTCTAAGTTTTTCAGTGCAACTCACTCATATACTATGTACTACACTGTGCGTTTCTTATATTCTAAGTTTTTCAGTGCAACTCACTCATATACTATGTACTACATTGTGCGTTTATTAAATTCTAAGTTTTTCAGTGCAACTCACTCATATACTATGTACTACACTGTGCGTTTCTTATATTCTAAGTTTTTCAGTGCAACTCACTCATATACTATGTACTACACTGTGCGTTTCTTATATTCTAAGTTTTTCAGTGCAACTCACTCATATACTATGTACTACACTGTGCATTTCGTGTAATGCGGGTTTTTCAGTAAATTCTAAGTTTTTCAGTGCAACTCACTCATATACTATGTACTACACTGTGCGTTTCTTATATTCTAAGTTTTTCAGTGCAACTCACTCATATACTATGTACTACACTGTGCGTTTCTTATATTCTAAGTTTTTCAGTGCAACTCACTCATATACTATGTACTACACTGTGCATTTCTTATATTCTAAGTTTTTCAGTGCAACTCACTCATATACTATGTACTACACTGTGCATTTCGTGTAATGCGGGTTTTTCAGTAAATTCTAAGTTTTTCAGTGCAACTCACTCATATACTATGTACTACACTGTGCGTTTCTTATATTCTAAGTTTTTCAGTGCAACTCACTCATATACTATGTACTACACTGTGCGTTTCTTATATTCTAAGTTATTCAGAGCAACTCACTCATATACTATGTACTACAATGTGCGTTTCTTATATTCTAAGTTTTTCAGTGCAACTCACTCATATACTATGTACTACACTGTGCGTTTCTTAAATTCTAAGTTTTTCAGTGCAACTCACTCATATACTATGTACTACATTGTGCGTTTATTAAATTCTAAGTTTTTCAGTGCAACTCACTCATATACTATGTACTACACTGTGCGTTTCTTATATTCTAAGTTTTTCAGAGCAACTCACTCATATACTATGTACTACAATGTGCGTTTCTTATATTCTAAGTTTTTCAGTGCAACTCACTCATATACTATGTACTACACTGTGCGTTTCTTAAATTCTAAGTTTTTCAGTGCAACTCACTCATATACTATGTACTACACTGTGCGTTTCTTAAATTCTAAGTTTTTCAGTGCAACTCACTCATAAACTATGTACTACACTGTGCGTTTCTTATATTCTAAGTTTTTCAGTGCAACTCACTCATATACTATGTACTACACTGTGCGTTTCTTATATTCTAAGTTTTTCAGTGCAACTCACTCATATACTATGTACTACACTGTGCGTTTCTTATATTCTAAGTTTTTCAGTGCAACTCACTCATATACTATGTACTACACTGTGCGTTTCTTAAATTCTAAGTTTTTCAGAGCAACTCACTCATATACTATGTACTACAATGTGCGTTTCTTATATTCTAAGTTTTTCAGTGCAACTCACTCATATACTATGTACTACACTGTGCGTTTCTTATATTCTAAGTTTTTCAGTGCAACTCACTCATATACTATGTACTACACTGTGCGTTTCTTATATTCTAAGTTTTTCAGTGCAACTCACTCATATACTATGTACTACACTGTGCGTTTCTTACATTCTGAGTTTTTCAGTGCAACTCACTCATATATTATGTACTACACTGTGCATTTCTTATATTCTAAGTTTTTCAGTGCAACTCACTCATATACTATGTACTACACTGTGCGTTTCTTATATTCTAAGTTTTTCAGTGCAACTCACTCATAACTATGTACTACACTGTGCGTTTCTTATATTCTAAGTTTTTCAGTGCAACTCACTCATATACTATGTACTACACAATGCGTTTCTTATATTCTAAGTTTTTCAGTGCAACTCACTCATATACTATGTACTACACTGTGTGTTTCTTATATTCTAAGTTTTTCAGTGCAACTCACTCATATACTATGTACTACACTGTGCGTTTCTTATATTCTAAGTTTTTCAGAGCAACTCACTCATATACTATGTACTACTATGTGCGTTTCTTATATTCTAAGTTTTTCAGTGCAACTCACTCATATACTATGTACTACACTGTGCGTTTCTTAAATTCTAAGTTTTTCAGTGCAACTCACTCATATACTATGTACTACACTGTGCGTTTCTTAAATTCTAAGTTTTTCAGTGCAACTCACTCATATACTATGTACTACAATGTGCGTTTCTTATATTCTAATTTTTTCAGTGCAACTCACTCATATACTATGTACTACACTGTGCGTTTCTTATATTCTAAGTTTTTAAGTGCAACTCACTCATATACTATGTACTGCACTGTGCGTTTCTTATATTCTAAGTTTTTCAGTGCAACTCACTCATATACTATGTACTACACTGTGCGTTTCTTATATTCTGAGTTTTTCAGTGCAACTCACTCATATACTATGTAGTACACTGTGCGTTTCTTATATTCTAAGTTTTTCAGTGCAACTCACTCATATACTATGTACTACACTGTGCGTTTCTTATATTCTAAGTTTTTCAGTGCAACTCACTCATATACTATGTACTACACTGTGCGTTTCTTATATTCTAAGTTTTTCAGTGCAACTCACTCATATACTATGTACTACACTGTGCGTTTCTTATATTCTAAGTTTTTCAGTGCAACTCACTCATATACTATGTACTACACTGTGCGTTTCTTAAATTCTAAGTTTTTCAGTGCAACTCACTCATATACTATGTACTACAATGTGCGTTTCTTATATTCTAAGTTTTTCAGTGCAACTCACTCATATACTATGTACTACACTGTGCGTTTCTTATATTCTAAGTTTTTCAGTGCAACTCACTCATATACTATGTACTACACTGTGCGTTTCTTATATTCTAAGTTTTTCAGTGCAAATCACTCATATACTATGTACTACATTGTGCGTTTATTAAATTCTAAGTTTTTCAGTGCAACTCACTCATATACTATGTACTACACTGTGCGTTTCTTATATTCTAAGTTTTTCAGTGCAACTCACTCATATACTATGTACTACACTGTGCGTTTCTTATATTCTAAGTTTTTCAGTGCAACTCACTCATATACTATGTACTACACTGTGCATTTCGTGTAATGCGGGTTTTTCAGTAAATTCTAAGTTTTTCAGTGCAACTCACTCATATACTATGTACTACACTGTGCGTTTCTTATATTCTAAGTTTTTCAGTGCAACTCACTCATATACTATGTACTACACTGTGCGTTTCTTATATTCTAAGTTTTTCAGTGCAACTCACTCATATACTATGTACTACACTGTGCATTTCTTATATTCTAAGTTTTTCAGTGCAACTCACTCATATACTATGTACTACACTGTGCATTTCGTGTAATGCGGGTTTTTCAGTAAATTCTAAGTTTTTCAGTGCAACTCACTCATATACTATGTACTACACTGTGCGTTTCTTATATTCTAAGTTTTTCAGTGCAACTCACTCATATACTATGTACTACACTGTGCGTTTCTTATATTCTAAGTTATTCAGAGCAACTCACTCATATACTATGTACTACAATGTGCGTTTCTTATATTCTAAGTTTTTCAGTGCAACTCACTCATATACTATGTACTACACTGTGCGTTTCTTAAATTCTAAGTTTTTCAGTGCAACTCACTCATATACTATGTACTACATTGTGCGTTTATTAAATTCTAAGTTTTTCAGTGCAACTCACTCATATACTATGTACTACACTGTGCGTTTCTTATATTCTAAGTTTTTCAGAGCAACTCACTCATATACTATGTACTACAATGTGCGTTTCTTATATTCTAAGTTTTTCAGTGCAACTCACTCATATACTATGTACTACACTGTGCGTTTCTTAAATTCTAAGTTTTTCAGTGCAACTCACTCATATACTATGTACTACACTGTGCGTTTCTTAAATTCTAAGTTTTTCAGTGCAACTCACTCATAAACTATGTACTACACTGTGCGTTTCTTATATTCTAAGTTTTTCAGTGCAACTCACTCATATACTATGTACTACACTGTGCGTTTCTTATATTCTAAGTTTTTCAGTGCAACTCACTCATATACTATGTACTACACTGTGCGTTTCTTATATTCTAAGTTTTTCAGTGCAACTCACTCATATACTATGTACTACACTGTGCGTTTCTTAAATTCTAAGTTTTTCAGAGCAACTCACTCATATACTATGTACTACAATGTGCGTTTCTTATATTCTAAGTTTTTCAGTGCAACTCACTCATATACTATGTACTACACTGTGCGTTTCTTATATTCTAAGTTTTTCAGTGCAACTCACTCATATACTATGTACTACACTGTGCGTTTCTTATATTCTAAGTTTTTCAGTGCAACTCACTCATATACTATGTACTACACTGTGCGTTTCTTACATTCTGAGTTTTTCAGTGCAACTCACTCATATATTATGTACTACACTGTGCATTTCTTATATTCTAAGTTTTTCAGTGCAACTCACTCATATACTATGTACTACACTGTGCGTTTCTTATATTCTAAGTTTTTCAGTGCAACTCACTCATAACTATGTACTACACTGTGCGTTTCTTATATTCTAAGTTTTTCAGTGCAACTCACTCATATACTATGTACTACACAATGCGTTTCTTATATTCTAAGTTTTTCAGTGCAACTCACTCATATACTATGTACTACACTGTGTGTTTCTTATATTCTAAGTTTTTCAGTGCAACTCACTCATATACTATGTACTACACTGTGCGTTTCTTATATTCTAAGTTTTTCAGAGCAACTCACTCATATACTATGTACTACTATGTGCGTTTCTTATATTCTAAGTTTTTCAGTGCAACTCACTCATATACTATGTACTACACTGTGCGTTTCTTAAATTCTAAGTTTTTCAGTGCAACTCACTCATATACTATGTACTACACTGTGCGTTTCTTAAATTCTAAGTTTTTCAGTGCAACTCACTCATATACTATGTACTACAATGTGCGTTTCTTATATTCTAATTTTTTCAGTGCAACTCACTCATATACTATGTACTACACTGTGCGTTTCTTATATTCTAAGTTTTTAAGTGCAACTCACTCATATACTATGTACTGCACTGTGCGTTTCTTATATTCTAAGTTTTTCAGTGCAACTCACTCATATACTATGTACTACACTGTGCGTTTCTTATATTCTGAGTTTTTCAGTGCAACTCACTCATATACTATGTAGTACACTGTGCGTTTCTTATATTCTAAGTTTTTCAGTGCAACTCACTCATATACTATGTACTACACTGTGCGTTTCTTATATTCTAAGTTTTTCAGTGCAACTCACTCATATACTATGTACTACACTGTGCGTTTCTTATATTCTAAGTTTTTCAGTGCAACTCACTCATATACTATGTACTACACTGTGCGTTTCTTATATTCTAAGTTTTTCAGTGCAACTCACTCATATACTATGTACTACACTGTGCGTTTCTTAAATTCTAAGTTTTTCAGTGCAACTCACTCATATACTATGTACTACACTGTGCGTTTCTTAAATTCTAAGTTTTTCAGTGCAACTCACTCATATACTATGTACTACATTGTGCGTTTATTAAATTCTAAGTTTTTCAGTGCAACTCACTCATATACTATGTACTACACTGTGCGTTTCTTATATTCTAAGTTTTTCAGAGCAACTCACTCATATACTATGTACTACAATGTGCGTTTCTTATATTCTAAGTTTTTCAGTGCAACTCACTCATATACTATGTACTACACTGTGCGTTTCTTAAATTCTAAGTTTTTCAGTGCAACTCACTCATATACTATGTACTACACTGTGCGTTTCTTAAATTCTAAGTTTTTCAGTGCAACTCACTCATAAACTATGTACTACACTGTGCGTTTCTTATATTCTAAGTTTTTCAGTGCAACTCACTCATATACTATGTACTACACTGTGCGTTTCTTATATTCTAAGTTTTTCAGTGCAACTCACTCATATACTATGTACTACACTGTGCGTTTCTTAAATTCTAAGTTTTTCAGTGCAACTCACTCATATACTATGTACTACACTGTGCATTTCGTGTAATGCGGGTTTTTCAGTAAATTCTAAGTTTTTCAGTGCAACTCACTCATATACTATGTACTACACTGTGCGTTTCTTATATTCTAAGTTTTTCAGTGCAACTCACTCATATACTATGTACTACACTGTGCGTTTCTTATATTCTAAGTTATTCAGAGCAACTCACTCATATACTATGTACTACAATGTGCGTTTCTTATATTCTAAGTTTTTCAGTGCAACTCACTCATATACTATGTACTACACTGTGCGTTTCTTAAATTCTAAGTTTTTCAGTGCAACTCACTCATATACTATGTACTACATTGTGCGTTTATTAAATTCTAAGTTTTTCAGTGCAACTCACTCATATACTATGTACTACACTGTGCGTTTCTTATATTCTAAGTTTTTCAGAGCAACTCACTCATATACTATGTACTACAATGTGCGTTTCTTATATTCTAAGTTTTTCAGTGCAACTCACTCATATACTATGTACTACACTGTGCGTTTCTTAAATTCTAAGTTTTTCAGTGCAACTCACTCATATACTATGTACTACACTGTGCGTTTCTTAAATTCTAAGTTTTTCAGTGCAACTCACTCATAAACTATGTACTACACTGTGCGTTTCTTATATTCTAAGTTTTTCAGTGCAACTCACTCATATACTATGTACTACACTGTGCGTTTCTTATATTCTAAGTTTTTCAGTGCAACTCACTCATATACTATGTACTACACTGTGCGTTTCTTATATTCTAAGTTTTTCAGTGCAACTCACTCATATACTATGTACTACACTGTGCGTTTCTTAAATTCTAAGTTTTTCAGAGCAACTCACTCATATACTATGTACTACAATGTGCGTTTCTTATATTCTAAGTTTTTCAGTGCAACTCACTCATATACTATGTACTACACTGTGCGTTTCTTATATTCTAAGTTTTTCAGTGCAACTCACTCATATACTATGTACTACACTGTGCGTTTCTTATATTCTAAGTTTTTCAGTGCAACTCACTCATATACTATGTACTACACTGTGCGTTTCTTACATTCTGAGTTTTTCAGTGCAACTCACTCATATATTATGTACTACACTGTGCATTTCTTATATTCTAAGTTTTTCAGTGCAACTCACTCATATACTATGTACTACACTGTGCGTTTCTTATATTCTAAGTTTTTCAGTGCAACTCACTCATAACTATGTACTACACTGTGCGTTTCTTATATTCTAAGTTTTTCAGTGCAACTCACTCATATACTATGTACTACACAATGCGTTTCTTATATTCTAAGTTTTTCAGTGCAACTCACTCATATACTATGTACTACACTGTGTGTTTCTTATATTCTAAGTTTTTCAGTGCAACTCACTCATATACTATGTACTACACTGTGCGTTTCTTATATTCTAAGTTTTTCAGAGCAACTCACTCATATACTATGTACTACTATGTGCGTTTCTTATATTCTAAGTTTTTCAGTGCAACTCACTCATATACTATGTACTACACTGTGCGTTTCTTAAATTCTAAGTTTTTCAGTGCAACTCACTCATATACTATGTACTACACTGTGCGTTTCTTAAATTCTAAGTTTTTCAGTGCAACTCACTCATATACTATGTACTACAATGTGCGTTTCTTATATTCTAATTTTTTCAGTGCAACTCACTCATATACTATGTACTACACTGTGCGTTTCTTATATTCTAAGTTTTTAAGTGCAACTCACTCATATACTATGTACTGCACTGTGCGTTTCTTATATTCTAAGTTTTTCAGTGCAACTCACTCATATACTATGTACTACACTGTGCGTTTCTTATATTCTGAGTTTTTCAGTGCAACTCACTCATATACTATGTAGTACACTGTGCGTTTCTTATATTCTAAGTTTTTCAGTGCAACTCACTCATATACTATGTACTACACTGTGCGTTTCTTATATTCTAAGTTTTTCAGTGCAACTCACTCATATACTATGTACTACACTGTGCGTTTCTTATATTCTAAGTTTTTCAGTGCAACTCACTCATATACTATGTACTACACTGTGCGTTTCTTATATTCTAAGTTTTTCAGTGCAACTCACTCATATACTATGTACTACACTGTGCGTTTCTTAAATTCTAAGTTTTTCAGTGCAACTCACTCATATACTATGTACTACACTGTGCGTTTCTTAAATTCTAAGTTTTTCAGTGCAACTCACTCATATACTATGTACTACATTGTGCGTTTATTAAATTCTAAGTTTTTCAGTGCAACTCACTCATATACTATGTACTACACTGTGCGTTTCTTATATTCTAAGTTTTTCAGAGCAACTCACTCATATACTATGTACTACAATGTGCGTTTCTTATATTCTAAGTTTTTCAGTGCAACTCACTCATATACTATGTACTACACTGTGCGTTTCTTAAATTCTAAGTTTTTCAGTGCAACTCACTCATATACTATGTACTACACTGTGCGTTTCTTAAATTCTAAGTTTTTCAGTGCAACTCACTCATAAACTATGTACTACACTGTGCGTTTCTTATATTCTAAGTTTTTCAGTGCAACTCACTCATATACTATGTACTACACTGTGCGTTTCTTATATTCTAAGTTTTTCAGTGCAACTCACTCATATACTATGTACTACACTGTGCGTTTCTTATATTCTAAGTTTTTCAGTGCAACTCACTCATATACTATGTACTACACAGTGCATTTCGTGTAATGCGGGTTTTTCAGTAAATTCTAAGTTTTTCAGTGCAACTCACTCATATACTATGTACTACACTGTGCGTTTCTTATATTCTAAGTTTTTCAGTGCAACTCACTCATATACTATGTACTACACTGTGCGTTTCTTATATTCTAAGTTTTTCAGAGCAACTCACTCATATACTATGTACTACAATGTGCGTTTCTTATATTCTAAGTTTTTCAGTGCAACTCACTCATATACTATGTACTACACTGTGCGTTTCTTAAATTCTAAGTTTTTCAGTGCAACTCACTCATATACTATGTACTACATTGTGCGTTTATTAAATTCTAAGTTTTTCAGTGCAACTCACTCATATACTATGTACTACACTGTGCGTTTCTTATATTCTAAGTTTTTCAGTGCAACTCACTCATATACTATGTACTACACTGTGCGTTTCTTATATTCTAAGTTTTTCAGTGCAACTCACTCATATACTATGTACTACACTGTGCGTTTCTTAAATTCTAAGTTTTTCAGTGCAACTCACTCATATACTATGTACTACACTGTGCGTTTCTTATATTCTAAGTTTTTCAGTGCAACTCACTCATATACTATGTACTACACTGTGCGTTTCTTATATTCTAAGTTTTTCAGAGCAACTCACTCATATACTATGTACTACAATGTGCGTTTCTTATATTCTAAGTTTTTCAGTGCAACTCACTCATATACTATGTACTACACTGTGCGTTTCTTAAATTCTAAGTTTTTCAGTGCAACTCACTCATATACTATGTACTACATTGTGCGTTTATTAAATTCTAAGTTTTTCAGTGCAACTCACTCATATACTATGTACTACACTGTGCGTTTCTTATATTCTAAGTTTTTCAGTGCAACTCACTCATATACTATGTACTACACTGTGCGTTTCTTATATTCTAAGTTTTTCAGTGCAACTCACTCATATACTATGTACTACACTGTGCGTTTCTTAAATTCTAAGTTTTTCAGTGCAACTCACTCATATACTATGTACTACATTGTGCGTTTATTAAATTCTAAGTTTTTCAGTGCAACTCACTCATATACTATGTACTACACTGTGCGTTTCTTATATTCTAAGTTTTTCAGTGCAACTCACTCATATACTATGTACTACACTGTGCGTTTCTTATATTCTAAGTTTTTCAGTGCAACTCACTCATATACTATGTACTACACTGTGCGTTTCTTATATTCTAAGTTTTTCAGTGCAACTCACTCATATACTATGTACTACACTGTGCGTTTCTTAAATTCTAAGTTTTTCAGTGCAACTCACTCATATACTATGTACTACAATGTGCGTTTCTTATATTCTAAGTTTTTCAGTGCAACTCACTCATATACTATGTACTACACTGTGCGTTTCTTATATTCTAAGTTTTTAAGTGCAACTCACTCATATACTATGTACTACACTGTGCGTTTCTTATATTCTGAGTTTTTCAGTGCAACTCACTCATATACTATGTACTACACTGTGCGTTTCTTATATTCTGAGTTTTTCAGTGCAACTCACTCATATACTATGTACTACACTGTGCGTTTCTTATATTCTAAGTTTTTCAGTGCAACTCACTCATATACTATGTACTACACTGTGCGTTTCTTATATTCTAAGTTTTTCAGTGCAACTCACTCATATACTATGTACTACACTGTGCGTTTCTTATATTCTAAGTTTTTCAGTGCAACTCACTCATATACTATGTACTACACTGTGCGTTTCTTATATTCTAAGTTTTTCAGTGCAACTCACTCATATACTATGTACTACATTGTGCGTTTATTAAATTCTAAGTTTTTCAGTGCAACTCACTCATATACTATGTACTACACTGTGCGTTTCTTATATTCTAAGTTTTTCAGTGCAACTCACTCATATACTATGTACTACACTGTGCGTTTCTTATATTCTATGTTTTTCAGTGCAACTCACTCATATACTATGTACTACACTGTGCATTTCGTGTAATGCGGGTTTTTCAGTAAATTCTAAGTTTTTCAGTGCAACTCACTCATATACTATGTACTACACTGTGCGTTTCTTATATTCTAAGTTTTTCAGTGCAACTCACTCATATACTATGTACTACACTGTGCGTTTCTTATATTCTAAGTTTTTCAGTGCAACTCACTCATATACTATGTACTACACTGTGCATTTCTTATATTCTAAGTTTTTCAGTGCAACTCACTCATATACTATGTACTACACTGTGCATTTCGTGTAATGCGGGTTTTTCAGTAAATTCTAAGTTTTTCAGTGCAACTCACTCATATACTATGTACTACACTGTGCGTTTCTTATATTCTAAGTTTTTCAGTGCAACTCACTCATATACTATGTACTACACTGTGCGTTTCTTATATTCTAAGTTATTCAGAGCAACTCACTCATATACTATGTACTACAATGTGCGTTTCTTATATTCTAAGTTTTTCAGTGCAACTCACTCATATACTATGTACTACACTGTGCGTTTCTTAAATTCTAAGTTTTTCAGTGCAACTCACTCATATACTATGTACTACATTGTGCGTTTATTAAATTCTAAGTTTTTCAGTGCAACTCACTCATATACTATGTACTACACTGTGCGTTTCTTATATTCTAAGTTTTTCAGAGCAACTCACTCATATACTATGTACTACAATGTGCGTTTCTTATATTCTAAGTTTTTCAGTGCAACTCACTCATATACTATGTACTACACTGTGCGTTTCTTAAATTCTAAGTTTTTCAGTGCAACTCACTCATATACTATGTACTACACTGTGTGTTTCTTAAATTCTAAGTTTTTCAGTGCAACTCACTCATAAACTATGTACTACACTGTGCGTTTCTTATATTCTAAGTTTTTCAGTGCAACTCACTCATATACTATGTACTACACTGTGCGTTTCTTATATTCTAAGTTTTTCAGTGCAACTCACTCATATACTATGTACTACACTGTGCGTTTCTTATATTCTAAGTTTTTCAGTGCAACTCACTCATATACTATGTACTACACTGTGCGTTTCTTAAATTCTAAGTTTTTCAGAGCAACTCACTCATATACTATGTACTACAATGTGCGTTTCTTATATTCTAAGTTTTTCAGTGCAACTCACTCATATACTATGTACTACACTGTGCGTTTCTTATATTCTAAGTTTTTCAGTGCAACTCACTCATATACTATGTACTACACTGTGCGTTTCTTATATTCTAAGTTTTTCAGTGCAACTCACTCATATACTATGTACTACACTGTGCGTTTCTTACATTCTGAGTTTTTCAGTGCAACTCACTCATATATTATGTACTACACTGTGCATTTCTTATATTCTAAGTTTTTCAGTGCAACTCACTCATATACTATGTACTACACTGTGCGTTTCTTATATTCTAAGTTTTTCAGTGCAACTCACTCATAACTATGTACTACACTGTGCGTTTCTTATATTCTAAGTTTTTCAGTGCAACTCACTCATATACTATGTACTACACAATGCGTTTCTTATATTCTAAGTTTTTCAGTGCAACTCACTCATATACTATGTACTACACTGTGTGTTTCTTATATTCTAAGTTTTTCAGTGCAACTCACTCATATACTATGTACTACACTGTGCGTTTCTTATATTCTAAGTTTTTCAGAGCAACTCACTCATATACTATGTACTACTATGTGCGTTTCTTATATTCTAAGTTTTTCAGTGCAACTCACTCATATACTATGTACTACACTGTGCGTTTCTTAAATTCTAAGTTTTTCAGTGCAACTCACTCATATACTATGTACTACACTGTGCGTTTCTTAAATTCTAAGTTTTTCAGTGCAACTCACTCATATACTATGTACTACAATGTGCGTTTCTTATATTCTAATTTTTTCAGTGCAACTCACTCATATACTATGTACTACACTGTGCGTTTCTTATATTCTAAGTTTTTAAGTGCAACTCACTCATATACTATGTACTGCACTGTGCGTTTCTTATATTCTAAGTTTTTCAGTGCAACTCACTCATATACTATGTACTACACTGTGCGTTTCTTATATTCTGAGTTTTTCAGTGCAACTCACTCATATACTATGTAGTACACTGTGCGTTTCTTATATTCTAAGTTTTTCAGTGCAACTCACTCATATACTATGTACTACACTGTGCGTTTCTTATATTCTAAGTTTTTCAGTGCAACTCACTCATATACTATGTACTACACTGTGCGTTTCTTATATTCTAAGTTTTTCAGTGCAACTCACTCATATACTATGTACTACACTGTGCGTTTCTTATATTCTAAGTTTTTCAGTGCAACTCACTCATATACTATGTACTACACTGTGCGTTTCTTATATTCTAAGTTTTTCAGTGCAACTCACTCATATACTATGTACTACACTGTGCATTTCGTGTAATGCGGGTTTTTCAGTAAATTCTAAGTTTTTCAGTGCAACTCACTCATATACTATGTACTACACTGTGCGTTTCTTATATTCTAAGTTTTTCAGTGCAACTCACTCATATACTATGTACTACACTGTGCGTTTCTTATATTCTAAGTTTTTCAGAGCAACTCACTCATATACTATGTACTACAATGTGCGTTTCTTATATTCTAAGTTTTTCAGTGCAACTCACTCATATACTATGTACTACACTGTGCGTTTCTTAAATTCTAAGTTTTTCAGTGCAACTCACTCATATACTATGTACTACATTGTGCGTTTATTAAATTCTAAGTTTTTCAGTGCAACTCACTCATATACTATGTACTACACTGTGCGTTTCTTATATTCTAAGTTTTTCAGTGCAACTCACTCATATACTATGTACTACACTGTGCGTTTCTTATATTCTAAGTTTTTCAGTGCAACTCACTCATATACTATGTACTACACTGTGCGTTTCTTAAATTCTAAGTTTTTCAGTGCAACTCACTCATATACTATGTACTACATTGTGCGTTTATTAAATTCTAAGTTTTTCAGTGCAACTCACTCATATACTATGTACTGCACTGTGCGTTTCTTATTTTCTAAGTTTTTCAGTGCAACTCACTCATATACTATGTACTACACTGTGCGTTTCTTATATTCTAAGTTTTTCAGTGCAACTCACTCATATACTATGTACTACACTGTGCATTTCGTGTAATGCGGGTTTTTCAGTAAATTCTAAGTTTTTCAGTGCAACTCACTCATATACTATGTACTACACTGTGCGTTTCTTATATTCTAATTTTTTCATTGCAACTCACTCATATACTATGTACTACAATGTGCGTTTCTTATATTCTAAGTTTTTCAGTGCAACTCACTCATATACTATGTACTACACTGTGCGTTTCTTATATTCTAAGTTTTTCAGTGCAACTCACTCATATACTATGTACTACACTGTGCGTTTCTTATATTCTAAGTTTTTCAGTGCAACTCACTCATATACTATGTACTACACTGTGCGTTTCTTAAATTCTAAGTTTTTCAGTGCAACTCACTCATATACTATGTACTACAATGTGCGTTTCTTATATTCTAAGTTTTTCAGTGCAACTCACTCATATACTATGTACTACACTGTGCGTTTCTTAAATTCTAAGTTTTTCAGTGCAACTCACTCATATACTATGTACTACACTGTGCGTTTCTTAAATTCTAAGTTTTTCAGTGCAACTCACTCATAAACTATGTACTACACTGTGCGTTTCTTATATTCTAAGTTTTTCAGTGCAACTCACTCATATACTATGTACTACACTGTGCGTTTCTTATATTCTAAGTTTTTCAGTGCAACTCACTCATATACTATGTACTACACTGTGCGTTTCTTATATTCTAAGTTTTTCAGTGCAACTCACTCATATACTATGTACTACACTGTGCGTTTCTTAAATTCTAAGTTTTTCAGAGCAACTCACTCATATACTATGTACTACAATGTGCGTTTCTTATATTCTAAGTTTTTCAGTGCAACTCACTCATATACTATGTACTACACTGTGCGTTTCTTATATTCTAAGTTTTTCAGTGCAACTCACTCATATACTATGTACTACACTGTGCGTTTCTTATATTCTAAGTTTTTCAGTGCAACTCACTCATATACTATGTACTACACTGTGCGTTTCTTACATTCTGAGTTTTTCAGTGCAACTCACTCATATATTATGTACTACACTGTGCATTTCTTATATTCTAAGTTTTTCAGTGCAACTCACTCATATACTATGTACTACACTGTGCGTTTCTTATATTCTAAGTTTTTCAGTGCAACTCACTCATAACTATGTACTACACTGTGCGTTTCTTATATTCTAAGTTTTTCAGTGCAACTCACTCATATACTATGTACTACACAATGCGTTTCTTATATTCTAAGTTTTTCAGTGCAACTCACTCATATACTATGTACTACACTGTGTGTTTCTTATATTCTAAGTTTTTCAGTGCAACTCACTCATATACTATGTACTACACTGTGCGTTTCTTATATTCTAAGTTTTTCAGAGCAACTCACTCATATACTATGTACTACTATGTGCGTTTCTTATATTCTAAGTTTTTCAGTGCAACTCACTCATATACTATGTACTACACTGTGCGTTTCTTAAATTCTAAGTTTTTCAGTGCAACTCACTCATATACTATGTACTACACTGTGCGTTTCTTAAATTCTAAGTTTTTCAGTGCAACTCACTCATATACTATGTACTACAATGTGCGTTTCTTATATTCTAATTTTTTCAGTGCAACTCACTCATATACTATGTACTACACTGTGCGTTTCTTATATTCTAAATTTTTAAGTGCAACTCACTCATATACTATGTACTGCACTGTGCGTTTCTTATATTCTAAGTTTTTCAGTGCAACTCACTCATATACTATGTACTACACTGTGCGTTTCTTATATTCTGAGTTTTTCAGTGCAACTCACTCATATACTATGTAGTACACTGTGCGTTTCTTATATTCTAAGTTTTTCAGTGCAACTCACTCATATACTATGTACTACACTGTGCGTTTCTTATATTCTAAGTTTTTCAGTGCAACTCACTCATATACTATGTACTACACTGTGCGTTTCTTATATTCTAAGTTTTTCAGTGCAACTCACTCATATACTATGTACTACACTGTGCGTTTCTTATATTCTAAGTTTTTCAGTGCAACTCACTCATATACTATGTACTACACTGTGCGTTTCTTATATTCTAAGTTTTTCAGTGCAACTCACTCATATACTATGTACTACACTGTGCATTTCGTGTAATGCGGGTTTTTCAGTAAATTCTAAGTTTTTCAGTGCAACTCACTCATATACTATGTACTACACTGTGCGTTTCTTATATTCTAAGTTTTTCAGTGCAACTCACTCATATACTATGTACTACACTGTGCGTTTCTTATATTCTAAGTTTTTCAGAGCAACTCACTCATATACTATGTACTACAATGTGCGTTTCTTATATTCTAAGTTTTTCAGTGCAACTCACTCATATACTATGTACTACACTGTGCGTTTCTTAAATTCTAAGTTTTTCAGTGCAACTCACTCATATACTATGTACTACATTGTGCGTTTATTAAATTCTAAGTTTTTCAGTGCAACTCACTCATATACTATGTACTACACTGTGCGTTTCTTATATTCTAAGTTTTTCAGTGCAACTCACTCATATACTATGTACTACACTGTGCGTTTCTTATATTCTAAGTTTTTCAGTGCAACTCACTCATATACTATGTACTACACTGTGCGTTTCTTAAATTCTAAGTTTTTCAGTGCAACTCACTCATATACTATGTACTACATTGTGCGTTTATTAAATTCTAAGTTTTTCAGTGCAACTCACTCATATACTATGTACTGCACTGTGCGTTTCTTATTTTCTAAGTTTTTCAGTGCAACTCACTCATATACTATGTACTACACTGTGCGTTTCTTATATTCTAAGTTTTTCAGTGCAACTCACTCATATACTATGTACTACACTGTGCATTTCGTGTAATGCGGGTTTTTCAGTAAATTCTAAGTTTTTCAGTGCAACTCACTCATATACTATGTACTACACTGTGCGTTTCTTATATTCTAATTTTTTCATTGCAACTCACTCATATACTATGTACTACAATGTGCGTTTCTTATATTCTAAGTTTTTCAGTGCAACTCACTCATATACTATGTACTACACTGTGCGTTTCTTATATTCTAAGTTTTTCAGTGCAACTCACTCATATACTATGTACTACACTGTGCGTTTCTTATATTCTAAGTTTTTCAGTGCAACTCACTCATATACTATGTACTACACTGTGCGTTTCTTAAATTCTAAGTTTTTCAGTGCAACTCACTCATATACTATGTACTACAATGTGCGTTTCTTATATTCTAAGTTTTTCAGTGCAACTCACTCATATACTATGTACTACACTGTGCGTTTCTTATATTCTAAGTTTTTCAGTGCAACTCACTCATATACTATGTACTACACTGTGCGTTTCTTATATTCTAAGTTTTTCAATGCAACTCACTCATATACTATGTACTACACTGTGCGTTTCTTATATTCTAAGTTTTTCAGTGCAACTCACTCATATACTATGTACTACACTGTGCGTTTCTAATATTCTAAGTTTTTCAGAGCAACTCACTCATATACTATGTACTACAATGTGCGTTTCTAATATTCTAAGTTTTTCAGAGCAACTCACTCATATACTATGTACTACAATGTGCGTTTCTTATATTCTAAGTTTTTCAGTGCAACTCACTCATATACTATGTACTACACTGTGCGTTTCTTAAATTCTAAGTTTTTCAGTGCAACTCACTCATATACTATGTACTACACTGTGCGTTTCTTATATTCTAAGTTTTTCAGTGCAACTCACTCATATACTATGTACTACACTGTGCGATTCTTATATTCTAAGTTTTTCAGTGCAACTCACTCATATACTATGTACTACATTGTGCGTTTATTAAATTCTAAGTTTTTCAGTGCAACTCACTCATATACTATGTACTACACTGTGCGTTTCTTATATTCTAAGTTTTTCAGTGCAACTCACTCATATACTATGTACTACACTGTGCGTTTCTTATATTCTAAGTTTTTCAGTGCAACTCACTCATATACTATGTACTACACTGTGCGTTTCTTAAATTCTAAGTTTTTCAGTGCAACTCACTCATATACTATGTACTACACTGTGCGTTTCTTATATTCTAAGTTTTTCAGTGCAACTCACTCATATACTATGTACTACAATGTGCGTTTCTTATATTCTAAGTTTTTCAGTGCAACTCACTCATATACTATGTACTACACTGTGCGTTTCTTATATTCTGAGTTTTTCAGTGAAACTCACTCATATACTATGTACTACACTGTGCGTTTCTTATATTCTGAGTTTTTCAGTGCAACTCACTCATATACTATGTACTACACTGTGCGTTTCTTATATTCTAAGTTTTTCAGTGCAACTCACTCATATACTATGTACTACACTGTGCGTTTCTTAAATTCTAAGTTTTTCAGTGCAACTCACTCATATACTATGTACTACATTGTGCGTTTATTAAATTCTAAGTTTTTCAGTGCAACTCACTCATATACTATGTACTACACTGTGCGTTTCTTATATTCTAAGTTTTTCAGTGCAACTCACTCATATACTATGTACTACACTGTGCGTTTCTTATATTCTAAGTTTTTCAGTGCAACTCACTCATATACTATGTACTACACTGTGCGTTTCTTATATTCTAAGTTTTTCAGTGCAACTCACTCATATACTATGTACTACACTGTGCGTTTCTTAAATTCTAAGTTTTTCAGTGCAACTCACTCATATACTATGTACTACACTGTGCGTTTCTTATATTCTAAGTTTTTCAGTGCAACTCACTCATATACTATGTACTACACTGTGCGTTTCTTATATTCTAAGTTTTTCAGTGCAACTCACTCATATACTATGTACTACACTGTGCATTTCGTGTAATGCGGGTTTTTCAGTAAATTCTAAGTTTTTCAGTGCAACTCACTCATATACTATGTACTACACTGTGCGTTTCTTATATTCTAAGTTTTTCAGTGTAACTCACTCATATACTATGTACTACACTGTGCGTTTCTTATATTCTAAGTTTTTCAGGGCAACTCACTCATATACTATGTACTACACTGTGCATTTCTTATATTCTAAGTTTTTCAGTGCAACTCACTCATATACTATGTACTACACTGTGCGTTTCTTATATTCTAAGTTTTTCAGTGCAACTCACTCATATACTATGTACTACAATGTGCGTTTCTTAAATTCTAAGTGTTTCAGTGCAACTCACTCATATACTATGTACTACACTGTGCGTTTCTTAAATTCTAAGTTTTTCAGTGCAACTCACTCATATACTATGTACTACACTGTGCGTTTCTTATATTCTAAGTTTTTCAGTGCAACTCACTCATATACTATGTACTACAATGTGCGTTTCTTATATTCTAAGTTTTTCAGTGCAACTCACTCATATACTATGTACTACACTGTGCGTTTCTTATATTCTAAGTTTTTCAGTGCAACTCACTCATATACTATGTACTACACTGTGCGTTTCTTATATTCTAAGTTTTTCAGTGCAACTCACTCATATACTATGTACTACACTGTGCGTTTCTTATATTCTAAGTTTTTCAGTGCAACTCACTCATATACTATGTACTACACTGTGCGTTTCTTATATTCTAAGTTTTTCAGTGCAACTCACTCATATACTATGTACTACACTGTGCATTTCGTGTAATGCGGGTTTTTCAGTAAATTCTAAGTTTTTCAGTGCAACTCACTCATATACTATGTACTACACTGTGCGTTTCTTATATTCTAAGTTTTTCAGTGCAACTCACTCATATACTATGTACTACACTGTGCGTTTCTTATATTCTAAGTTTTTCAGAGCAACTCACTCATATACTATGTACTACAATGTGCGTTTCTTATATTCTAAGTTTTTCAGTGCAACTCACTCATATACTATGTACTACACTGTGCGTTTCTTAAATTCTAAGTTTTTCAGTGCAACTCACTCATATACTATGTACTACACTGTGCGTTTCTTAAATTCTAAGTTTTTCAGTGCAACTCACTCATATACTATGTACTACACTGTGCGTTTCTTATATTCTAATTTTTTCATTGCAACTCACTCATATACTATGTACTACACTGTGCGTTTCTTATATTCTAAGTTTTTCAGTGCAACTCACTCATATACTATGTACTACACTGTGCGTTTCTTATATTCTAAGTTTTTCAGTGCAACTCACTCATATACTATGTACTACACTGTGCGTTTCTTATATTCTAAGTTTTTCAGTGCAACTCACTCATATACTATGTACTACACTGTGCGTTTCTTATATTCTAAGTGTTTCAGTGCAACTCACTCATATACTATGTACTACAATGTGCGTTTCTTATATTCTAAGTGTTTCAGTGCAACTCACTCATATACTATGTACTACACTGTGCGTTTCTTAAATTCTAAGTTTTTCAGTGCAACTCACTCATATACTATGTACTACACTGTGCGTTTCTTAAATTCTAAGTTTTTCAGTGCAACTCACTCATATACTATGTACTACACTGTGCGTTTCTTATATTCTAAGTTTTTCAGTGCAACTCACTCATATACTATGTACTACACTGTGCGTTTCTTATATTCTAAGTTTTTCAGTGCAACTCACTCATATACTATGTACTACACTGTGCATTTCGTGTAATGCGGGTTTTTCAGTAAATTCTAAGTTTTTCAGTGCAACTCACTCATATACTATGTACTACACTGTGCGTTTCTTATATTCTAAGTTTTTCAGTGCAACTCACTCATATACTATGTACTACACTGTGCGTTTCTTATATTCTAAGTTTTTCAGAGCAACTCACTCATATACTATGTACTACAATGTGCGTTTCTTATATTCTAAGTTTTTCAGTGCAACTCACTCATATACTATGTACTACACTGTGCGTTTCTTAAATTCTAAGTTTTTCAGTGCAACTCACTCATATACTATGTACTACACTGTGCGTTTCTTAAATTCTAAGTTTTTCAGTGCAACTCACTCATATACTATGTACTACACTGTGCGTTTCTTAAATTCTAAGTTTTTCAGTGCAACTCACTCATATACTATGTACTACACTGTGCGTTTCTTATATTCTAATTTTTTCATTGCAACTCACTCATATACTATGTACTACACTGTGCGTTTCTTATATTCTAAGTTTTTCAGTGCAACTCACTCATATACTATGTACTACACTGTGCGTTTCTTATATTCTAAGTTTTTCAGTGCAACTCACTGATATACTATGTACTACACTGTGCGTTTCTTATATTCTAAGTGTTTCAGTGCAACTCACTCATATACTATGTACTACAATGTGCGTTTCTTATATTCTAAGTGTTTCAGTGCAACTCACTCATATACTATGTACTACACTGTGCGTTTCTTAAATTCTAAGTTTTTCAGTGCAACTCACTCATATACTATGTACTACACTGTGCGTTTCTTAAATTCTAAGTTTTTCAGTGCAACTCACTCATATACTATGTACTACACTGTGCGTTTCTTATATTCTAAGTTTTTCAGTGCAACTCACTCATATACTATGTACTACACTGTGCGTTTCTTATATTCTAAGTTTTTCAGTGCAACTCACTCATATACTATGTACTACACTGTGCGTTTCTTAAATTCTAAGTTTTTCAGTGCAACTCACTCATATACTATGTACTACAATGTGCGTTTCTTATATTCTAAGTTTTTCAGTGCAACTCACTCATATACTATGTACTACACTGTGCGTTTCTTATATTCTAAGTTTTTCAGTGCAACTCACTCATATACTATGTACTACACTGTGCGTTTCTTATATTCTAAGTTTTTCAGTGCAACTCACTCATATACTATGTACTACACTGTGCGTTTCTTATATTCTAAGTTTTTCAATGCAACTCACTCATATACTATGTACTACACTGTGCGTTTCTTATATTCTAAGTTTTTCAGTGCAACTCACTCATATACTATGTACTACACTGTGCGTTTCTAATATTCTAAGTTTTTCAGAGCAACTCACTCATATACTATGTACTACAATGTGCGTTTCTAATATTCTAAGTTTTTCAGAGCAACTCACTCATATACTATGTACTACAATGTGCGTTTCTTATATTCTAAGTTTTTCAGTGCAACTCACTCATATACTATGTACTACACTGTGCGTTTCTTAAATTCTAAGTTTTTCAGTGCAACTCACTCATATACTATGTACTACACTGTGCGTTTCTTATATTCTAAGTTTTTCAGTGCAACTCACTCATATACTATGTACTACACTGTGCGTTTCTTATATTCTAAGTTTTTCAGTGCAACTCACTCATATACTATGTACTACATTGTGCGTTTATTAAATTCTAAGTTTTTCAGTGCAACTCACTCATATACTATGTACTACACTGTGCGTTTCTTATATTCTAAGTTTTTCAGTGCAACTCACTCATATACTATGTACTACACTGTGCGTTTCTTATATTCTAAGTTTTTCAGTGCAACTCACTCATATACTATGTACTACACTGTGCGTTTCTTAAATTCTAAGTTTTTCAGTGCAACTCACTCATATACTATGTACTACACTGTGCGTTTCTTATATTCTAAGTTTTTCAGTGCAACTCACTCATATACTATGTACTACAATGTGCGTTTCTTATATTCTAAGTTTTTCAGTGCAACTCACTCATATACTATGTACTACACTGTGCGTTTCTTATATTCTGAGTTTTTCAGTGCAACTCACTCATATACTATGTACTACACTGTGCGTTTCTTATATTCTGAGTTTTTCAGTGCAACTCACTCATATACTATGTACTACACTGTGCGTTTCTTATATTCTAAGTTTTTCAGTGCAACTCACTCATATACTATGTACTACACTGTGCGTTTCTTAAATTCTAAGTTTTTCAGTGCAACTCACTCATATACTATGTACTACATTGTGCGTTTATTAAATTCTAAGTTTTTCAGTGCAACTCACTCATATACTATGTACTACACTGTGCGTTTCTTATATTCTAAGTTTTTCAGTGCAACTCACTCATATACTATGTACTACACTGTGCGTTTCTTATATTCTAAGTTTTTCAGTGCAACTCACTCATATACTATGTACTACACTGTGCGTTTCTTATATTCTAAGTTTTTCAGTGCAACTCACTCATATACTATGTACTACACTGTGCGTTTCTTAAATTCTAAGTTTTTCAGTGCAACTCACTCATATACTATGTACTACACTGTGCGTTTCTTATATTCTAAGTTTTTCAGTGCAACTCACTCATATACTATGTACTACACTGTGCGTTTCTTATATTCTAAGTTTTTCAGTGCAACTCACTCATATACTATGTACTACACTGTGCATTTCGTGTAATGCGGGTTTTTCAGTAAATTCTAAGTTTTTCAGTGCAACTCACTCATATACTATGTACTACACTGTGCGTTTCTTATATTCTAAGTTTTTCAGTGTAACTCACTCATATACTATGTACTACACTGTGCGTTTATTATATTCTAAGTTTTTCAGGGCAACTCACTCATATACTATGTACTACACGGTGCGTTTCTTATATTCTAAGTTTTTCAGTGCAACTCACTCATATACTATGTACTACACTGTGCGTTTCTTATATTCTAAGTTTTTCAGTGCAACTCACTCATATACTATGTACTACAATGTGCGTTTCTTAAATTCTAAGTGTTTCAGTGCAACTCACTCATATACTATGTACTACACTGTGCGTTTCTTAAATTCTAAGTTTTTCAGTGCAACTCACTCATATACTATGTACTACACTGTGCGTTTCTTATATTCTAAGTTTTTCAGTGCAACTCACTCATATACTATGTACTACAATGTGCGTTTCTTATATTCTAAGTTTTTCAGTGCAACTCACTCATATACTATGTACTACACTGTGCGTTTCTTATATTCTAAGTTTTTCAGTGCAACTCACTCATATACTATTTACTACACTGTGCGTTTCTTATATTCTAAGTTTTTCAGTGCAACTCACTCATATACTATGTACTACACTGTGCGTTTCTTATATTCTAAGTTTTTCAGTGCAACTCACTCATATACTATGTACTACACTGTGCGTTTCTTATATTCTAAGTTTTTCAGTGCAACTCACTCATATACTATGTACTACACTGTGCATTTCGTGTAATGCGGGTTTTTCAGTAAATTCTAAGTTTTTCAGTGCAACTCACTCATATACTATGTACTACACTGTGCGTTTCTTATATTCTAAGTTTTTCAGTGCAACTCACTCATATACTATGTACTACACTGTGCGTTTCTTATATTCTAAGTTTTTCAGAGCAACTCACTCATATACTATGTACTACAATGTGCGTTTCTTATATTCTCAGTTTTTCAGTGCAACTCACTCATATACTATGTACTACACTGTGCGTTTCTTATATTCTAAGTTTTTCAGTGCA
Source organism: Mus caroli (assembly GCF_978045245.1). Taxonomy (NCBI): domain Eukaryota; kingdom Metazoa; phylum Chordata; class Mammalia; order Rodentia; family Muridae; genus Mus; species Mus caroli. The sequence continues at coordinate 3,903,928 of NW_028227279.1, read as the reverse complement.
ACTCACTCATATACTATGTACTACACTGTGCGTTTCTTATATTCTAAGTTTTTCAGTGCAACTCACTCATATACTATGTACTACACTGTGCATTTCGTGTAATGCGGGTTTTTCAGTAAATTCTAAGTTTTTCAGTGCAACTCACTCATATACTATGTACTACACTGTGCGTTTCTTATATTCTAAGTTTTTCAGTGTAACTCACTCATATACTATGTACTACACTGTGCGTTTATTATATTCTAAGTTTTTCAGGGCAACTCACTCATATACTATGTACTACACGGTGCGTTTCTTATATTCTAAGTTTTTCAGTGCAACTCACTCATATACTATGTACTACACTGTGCGTTTCTTATATTCTAAGTTTTTCAGTGCAACTCACTCATATACTATGTACTACAATGTGCGTTTCTTAAATTCTAAGTGTTTCAGTGCAACTCACTCATATACTATGTACTACACTGTGCGTTTCTTAAATTCTAAGTTTTTCAGTGCAACTCACTCATATACTATGTACTACACTGTGCGTTTCTTATATTCTAAGTTTTTCAGTGCAACTCACTCATATACTATGTACTACAATGTGCGTTTCTTATATTCTAAGTTTTTCAGTGCAACTCACTCATATACTATGTACTACACTGTGCGTTTCTTATATTCTAAGTTTTTCAGTGCAACTCACTCATATACTATTTACTACACTGTGCGTTTCTTATATTCTAAGTTTTTCAGTGCAACTCACTCATATACTATGTACTACACTGTGCGTTTCTTATATTCTAAGTTTTTCAGTGCAACTCACTCATATACTATGTACTACACTGTGCGTTTCTTATATTCTAAGTTTTTCAGTGCAACTCACTCATATACTATGTACTACACTGTGCATTTCGTGTAATGCGGGTTTTTCAGTAAATTCTAAGTTTTTCAGTGCAACTCACTCATATACTATGTACTACACTGTGCGTTTCTTATATTCTAAGTTTTTCAGTGCAACTCACTCATATACTATGTACTACACTGTGCGTTTCTTATATTCTAAGTTTTTCAGTGCAACTCACTCATATACTATGTACTACACTGTGCGTTTCTTATATTCTAAGTTTTTCAGTGCAACTCACTCATATACTATGTACTACACTGTGCGTTTCTTATATTCTAAGTTTTTCAGTGCAACTCACTCATATACTATGTACTACACTGTGCGTTTCTTATATTCTAAGTGTTTCAGTGCAACTCACTCATATACTATGTACTACAATGTGCGTTTCTTATATTCTAAGTGTTTCAGTGCAACTCACTCATATACTATGTACTACACTGTGCGTTTCTTAAATTCTAAGTTTTTCAGTGCAACTCACTCATATACTATGTACTACACTGTGCGTTTCTTAAATTCTAAGTTTTTCAGTGCAACTCACTCATATACTATGTACTACACTGTGCGTTTCTTATATTCTAAGTTTTTCAGTGCAACTCACTCATATACTATGTACTACACTGTGCGTTTCTTATATTCTAAGTTTTTCAGTGCAACTCACTCATATACTATGTACTACACTGTGCATTTCGTGTAATGCGGGTTTTTCAGTAAATTCTAAGTTTTTCAGTGCAACTCACTCATATACTATGTACTACACTGTGCGTTTCTTATATTCTAAGTTTTTCACTGCAACTCACTCATATACTATGTACTACACTGTGCGTTTCTTATATTCTAAGTTTTTCAGAGCAACTCACTCATATACTATGTACTACAATGTGCGTTTCTTATATTCTAAGTTTTTCAGTGCAACTCACTCATATACTATGTACTACACTGTGCGTTTCTTAAATTCTAAGTTTTTCAGTGCAACTCACTCATATACTATGTACTACACTGTGCGTTTCTTAAATTCTAAGTTTTTCAGTGCAACTCACTCATATACTATGTACTACACTGTGCGTTTCTTATATTCTAATTTTTTCATTGCAACTCACTCATATACTATGTACTACACTGTGCGTTTCTTATATTCTAAGTTTTTCAGTGCAACTCACTCATATACTATGTACTACACTGTGCGTTTCTTATATTCTAAGTTTTTCAGTGCAACTCACTCATATACTATGTACTACACTGTGCGTTTCTTATATTCTAAGTTTTTCAGTGCAACTCACTCATATACTATGTACTACACTGTGCGTTTCTTATATTCTAAGTGTTTCAGTGCAACTCACTCATATACTATGTACTACAATGTGCGTTTCTTATATTCTAAGTGTTTCAGTGCAACTCACTCATATACTATGTACTACACTGTGCGTTTCTTAAATTCTAAGTTTTTCAGTGCAACTCACTCATATACTATGTACTACACTGTGCGTTTCTTAAATTCTAAGTTTTTCAGTGCAACTCACTCATATACTATGTACTACACTGTGCGTTTCTTATATTCTAAGTTTTTCAGTGCAACTCACTCATATACTATGTACTACACTGTGCGTTTCTTAAATTCTAAGTTTTTCAGTGCAACTCACTCATATACTATGTACTACACTGTGCGTTTCTTATATTCTAAGTTTTTCAGTGCAACTCACTCATATACTATGTACTACACTGTGCGTTTCTTATATTCTAAGTTTTTCAGTGCAACTCACTCATATACTATGTACTACACTGTGCGTTTCTTATATTCTAAGTTTTTCAGTGCAACTCACTCATATACTATGTACTACACTGTGCGTTTCTTATATTCTAAGTTTTTCAGTGCAACTCACTCATATACTATGTACTACACTGTGCGTTTCTTATATTCTAAGTTTTTCAGTGCAACTCACTCATATACTATGTACTACACTGTGCGTTTCTTAAATTCTAAGTTTTTCAGTGCAACTCACTCATATACTATGTACTACAATGTGCGTTTCTTATATTCTAAGTTTTTCAGTGCAACTCACTCATATACTATGTACTACACTGTGCGTTTCTTATATTCTAAGTTTTTCAGTGCAACTCACTCATATACTATGTACTACACTGTGCGTTTCTTATATTCTGAGTTTTTCAGTGCAACTCACTCATATACTATGTACTACACTGTGCGTTTCTTATATTCTAAGTTTTTCAGTGCAACTCACTCATATACTATGTACTACACTGTGCGTTTCTTAAATTCTAAGTTTTTCAGTGCAACTCACTCATATACTATGTACTACATTGTGCGTTTATTAAATTCTAAGTTTTTCAGTGCAACTCACTCATATACTATGTACTACACTGTGCGTTTCTTATATTCTAAGTTTTTCAGTGCAACTCACTCATATACTATGTACTACACTGTGCGTTTCTTATATTCTAAGTTTTTCAGTGCAACTCACTCATATACTATGTACTACACTGTGCGTTTCTTATATTCTAAGTTTTTCAGTGCAACTCACTCATATACTATGTACTACACTGTGCGTTTCTTAAATTCTAAGTTTTTCAGTGCAACTCACTCATATACTATGTACTACAATGTGCGTTTCTTATATTCTAAGTTTTTCAGTGCAACTCACTCATATACTATGTACTACACTGTGCGTTTCTTATATTCTAAGTTTTTAAGTGCAACTCACTCATATACTATGTACTACACTGTGCGTTTCTTATATTCTAAGTTTTTCAGTGCAACTCACTCATATACTATGTACTACACTGTGCGTTTCTTATATTCTGAGTTTTTCAGTGCAACTCACTCATATACTATGTACTACACTGTGCGTTTCTTATATTCTAAGTTTTTCAGTGCAACTCACTCATATACTATGTACTACACTGTGCGTTTCTTATATTCTAAGTTTTTCAGTGCAACTCACTCATATACTATGTACTACACTGTGCGTTTCTTATATTCTAAGTTTTTCAGTGCAACTCACTCATATACTAAGTACTACACTGTGCGTTTCTTATATTCTAAGTTTTTCAGTGCAACTCACTCATATACTATGTACTACATTGTGCGTTTATTAAATTCTAAGCTTTTCAGTGCAACTCACTCATATACTATGTACTACACTGTGCGTTTCTTATATTCTAAGTTTTTCAGTGCAACTCACTCATATAATATGTACTACACTGTGCGTTTCTTATATTCTAAGTTTTTCAGTGCAACTCACTCATATACTATGTACTACACTGTGCATTTCGTGTAATGCGGGTTTTTCAGTAAATTCTAAGTTTTTCAGTGCAACTCACTCATATACTATGTACTACACTGTGCGTTTCTTATATTCTAAGTTTTTCAGTGTAACTCACTCATATACTATGTACTACACTGTGCGTTTCTTATATTCTAAGTTTTTCAGTGCAACTCACTCATATACTATGTACTACACTGTGCGTTTCTTATATTCTAAGTTTTTCAGTGCAACTCACTCATATACTATGTACTACACTGTGCGTTTCTTATATTCTAAGTTTTTCAGTGCAACTCACTCATATACTATGTACTACAATGTGCGTTTCTTAAATTCTAAGTGTTTCAGTGCAACTCACTCATATACTATGTACTACACTGTGCGTTTCTTAAATTCTAAGTTTTTCAGTGCAACTCACTCATATACTATGTACTACACTGTGCGTTTCTTATATTCTAAGTTTTTCAGTGCAACTCACTCATATACTATGTACTACAATGTGCGTTTCTTATATTCTAAGTTTTTCAGTGCAACTCACTCATATACTATGTACTACACTGTGCGTTTCTTATATTCTAAGTTTTTCAGTGCAACTCACTCATATACTATGTACTACACTGTGCGTTTCTTATATTCTAAGTGTTTCAGTGCAACTCACTCATATACTATGTACTACAATGTGCGTTTCTTATATTCTAAGTGTTTCAGTGCAACTCACTCATATACTATGTACTACACTGTGCGTTTCTTAAATTCTAAGTTTTTCAGTGCAACTCACTCATATACTATGTACTACACTGTGCGTTTCTTAAATTCTAAGTTTTTCAGTGCAACTCACTCATATACTATGTACTACAATGTGCGTTTCTTATATTCTAAGTTTTTCAGTGCAACTCACTCATATACTATGTACTACACTGTGCGTTTCTTATATTCTAAGTTTTTCAGTGCAACTCACTCATATACTATGTACTACACTGTGCGTTTCTTATATTCTAAGTTTTTCAGTGCAACTCACAAATATACTATGTACTACACTGTGCGTTTCTTATATTCTAAGTTTTTCAGTGCAACTCACTCATATACTATGTACTACACTGTGCGTTTCTTAAATTCTAAGTTTTTCAGTGCAACTCACTCATATACTATGTACTACAATGTGCGTTTCTTATATTCTAAGTTTTTCAGTGCAACTCACTCATATACTACGTACTACACTGTGCGTTTCTAATATTCTAAGTTTTTAAGTGCAACTCACTCATATACTATGTACTACACTGTGCGTTTCTTATATTCTAAGTTTTTCAGTGCAACTCACTCATATACTATGTACTACAATGTGCGTTTCTTATATTCTAAGTTTTTCAGTGCAACTCACTCATATACTATGTACTACACTGTGCGTTTCTAATATTCTAAGTTTTTCAGAGCAACTCACTCATATACTATGTACTACAATGTGCGTTTCTTATATTCTTAGTTTTTCAGTGCAACTCACTCATATACTATGTACTACACTGTGCGTTTCTTAAATTCTAAGTTTTTCAGTGCAACTCACTCATATACTATGTACTACACTGTGCATTTCGTGTAATGCGGGTTTTTCAGTAAATTCTAAGTTTTTCAGTGCAACTCACTCATATACTATGTACTACACTGTGCGTTTCTTATATTCTAAGTTTTTCAGTGCAACTCACTCATATACTATGTACTACACTGTGCGTTTCTTATATTCTAAGTTTTTCAGTGCAACTCACTCATATACTATGTACTACACTGTGCATTTCGTGTAATGCGGGTTTTTCAGTAAATTCTAAGTTTTTCAGTGCAACTCACTCATATACTATGTACTACACTGTGCGTTTCTTATATTCTAAGTTTTTCAGTGCAACTCACTCATATACTATGTACTACACTGTGCGTTTCTTATATTCTAAGTTTTTCAGAGCAACTCACTCATATACTATGTACTACAATGTGCGTTTCTTATATTCTAAGTTTTTCAGTGCAACTCACTCATATACTATGTACTACACTGTGCGTTTCTTAAATTCTAAGTTTTTCAGTGCAACTCACTCATATACTATGTACTACACTGTGCGTTTCTTAAATTCTAAGTTTTTCAGTGCAACTCACTCATATACTATGTACTACACTGTGCGTTTCTTATATTCTAATTTTTTCATTGCAACTCACTCATATACTATGTACTACACTGTGCGTTTCTTATATTCTAAGTTTTTCAGTGCAACTCACTCATATACTATGTACTACACTGTGCATTTCTTATATTCTAAGTTTTTCAGTGCAACTCACTCATATACTATGTACTACACTGTGCGTTTCTTATATTCTAAGTTTTTCAGTGCAACTCACTCATATACTATGTACTACACTGTGCGTTTCTTATATTCAAAGTTTTTCAGTGCAACTCACTCATATACTATGTACTACAATGTGCGTTTCTTATATTCTAAGTGTTTCAGTGCAACTCACTCATATACTATGTACTACACTGTGCGTTTCTTAAATTCTAAGTTTTTCAGTGCAACTCACTCATATACTATGTACTACACTGTGCGTTTCTTAAATTCTAAGTTTTTCAGTGCAACTCACTCATATACTATGTACTACACTGTGCGTTTCTTATATTCTAAGTTTTTCAGTGCAACTCACTCATATACTATGTACTACACTGTGCGTTTCTTATATTCTAAGTTTTTCAGTGCAACTCACTCATATACTATGTACTACACTGTGCGTTTCTTAAATTCTAAGTTTTTCAGTGCAACTCACTCATATACTATGTACTACAATGTGCGTTTCTTATATTCTAAGTTTTTCAGTGCAACTCACTCATATACTATGTACTACACTGTGCGTTTCTTATATTCTAAGTTTTTCAGTGCAACTCACTCATATACTATGTACTACACTGTGCGTTTCTTATATTCTAAGTTTTTCAGTGCAACTCACTCATATACTATGTACTACACTGTGCGTTTCTTATATTCTAAGTTTTTCAGTGCAACTCACTCATATACTATGTACTACACTGTGCGTTTCTTATATTCTAAGTTTTTCAGTGCAACTCACTCATATACAATGTACTACACTGTGCGTTTCTTATATTCTAAGTTTTTCAGTGCAACTCACTCATATACTATGTACTACACTGTGCGTTTCTTATATTCTAAGTTTTTCAGTGCAACTCACTCATATACTATGTACTACACTGTGTGTTTCTTATATTCTAAGTTTTTCAGTGCAACTCACTCATATACTATGTACTACACTGTGCGTTTCTTATATTCTAAGTTTTTCAGTGCAACTCACTCATATACTATGTACTACACTCTGCATTTCGTGTAATGCGGGTTTTTCAGTAAATTCTAAGTTTTTCAGTGCAACTCACTCATATACTATGTACTACACTGTGCGTTTCTTATATTCTAAGTTTTTCAGTGCAACTCACTCATATACTATGTACTACACTGTGCGTTTCTTATATTCTAAGTTTTTCAGAGCAACTCACTCATATACTATGTACTACAATGTGCGTTTCTTATATTCTAAGTTTTTCAGTGCAACTCACTCATATACTATGTACTACACTGTGCGTTTCTTAAATTCTAAGTTTTTCAGTGCAACTCACTCATATACTATGTACTACACTGTGCGTTTCTTAAATTCTAAGTTTTTCAGTGCAACTCACTCATATACTATGTACTACACTGTGCGTTTCTTATATTCTAATTTTTTCATTGCAACTCACTCATATACTATGTACTACACTGTGCGATTCTTATATTCTAAGTTTTTCAGTGCAACTCACTCATATACTATGTACTACACTGTGCGTTTCTTATATTCTAAGTTTTTCAGTGCAACTCACTCATATACTATGTACTACACTGTGCGTTTCTTATATTCTAAGTTTTTCAGTGCAACTCACTCATATACTATGTACTACACTGTGCGTTTCTTATATTCTAAGTTTTTCAGTGCAACTCACTCATATACTATGTACTACACTGTGCGTTTCTTAAATTCTAAGTTTTTCAGTGCAACTCACTCATATACTATGTACTACACTGTGCGTTTCTTATATTCTAAGTTTTTCAGTGCAACTCACTCATATACTATGTACTACACTGTGCGTTTCTTAAATTCTAAGTTTTTCAGTGCAACTCACTCATATACTATGTACTACAATGTGCGTTTCTTATATTCTAAGTTTTTCAGTGCAACTCACTCATATACTATGTACTACAATGTGCGTTTCTTATATTCTAAGTTTTTCAGTGCAACTCACTCATATACTATGTACTACACTGTGCGTTTCTTATATTCTAAGTTTTTCAGTGCAACTCACTCATATACTATGTACTACACTGTGCGTTTCTTATATTCTAAGTTTTTCAGTGCAACTCACTCATATACTATGTACTACACTGTGCGTTTCTTAAATTCTAAGTTTTTCAGTGCAACTCACTCATATACTATGTACTACAATGTGCGTTTCTTATATTCTAAGTTTTTCAGTGCAACTCACTCATATACTATGTACTACACTGTGCGTTTCTTATATTCTAAGTTTTTAAGTGCAACTCACTCATATACTATGTACTACACTGTGCGTTTCTTATATTCTAAGTTTTTCAGTGCAACTCACTCATATACTATGTACTACACTGTGCGTTTCTTATATTCTAAGTTTTTCAGTGCAACTCACTCATATACTATGTACTACACTGTGCGTTTCTAATATTCTAAGTTTTTCAGAGCAACTCACTCATATACTATGTACTACAATGTGCGTTTCTAATATTCTAAGTTTTTCAGAGCAACTCACTCATATACTATGTACTACAATGTGCGTTTCTTATATTCTAAGTTTTTCAGTGCAACTCACTCATATACTATGTACTACACTGTGCGTTTCTTAAATTCTAAGTTTTTCAGTGCAACTCACTCATATACTATGTACTACATTGTGCGTTTCTTAAATTCTAAGTTTTTCAGTGCAACTCACTCATATACTATGTACTACACTGTGCGTTTCTTATATTCTAAGTTTTTCAGTGCAACTCACTCATATACTATGTACTACACTGTGCATTTCGTGTAATGCGGGTTTTTCAGTAAATTCTAAATTTTTCAGTGCAACTCACTCATATACTATGTACTACACTGTGCGTTTCTTATATTCTAAGTTTTTCAGTGCAACTCACTCATATACTATGTACTACACTGTGCGTTTCTTATATTCTACGTTTTTCAAAGCAACTCACTCATATACTATGTACTACAATGTGCGTTTCTTATAATCTAAGTTTTTCAGTGCAACTCACTCATATACTATGTACTACACTGTGCGTTTCTTAAATTCTAAGTTTTTCAGTGCAACTCACTCATATACTATGTACTACACTGTGCGTTTCTTAAATTCTAAGTTTTTCAGTGCAACTCACTCATATACTATGTACTACACTGTGCGTTTCTTATATTCTAATTTTTTCATTGCAACTCACTCATATACTATGTACTACACTGTGCGTTTCTTATATTCTAAGTTTTTCAGTGCAACTCACTCATATACTATGTACTACACTGTGCGTTTCTTATATTCTAAGTTTTTCAGTGCAACTCACTCATATACTATGTACTACACTGTGCGTTTCTTATATTCTAAGTTTTTCAGTGCAACTCACTCATATACTATGTACTACACTGTGCGTTTCTTAAATTCTAAGTTTTTCAGTGCAACTCACTCATATACTATGTACTACACTGTGCGTTTCTTAAATTCCAAGTTTTTCAGTGCAACTCACTCATATACTATGTACTACACTGTGCGTTTCTTATATTCTAAGTTTTTCAGTACAACTCACTCATATACTATGTACTACACTGTGCGTTTCTTATATTCTAAGTTTTTCATTGCAACTCACTCATATACTATGTACTACACTGTGCGTTTCTTATATTCTAAGTTTTTCAGTGCAACTCACTCATATACTATGTACTACACTGTGCGTTTCTTATATTCTAAGTTTTTCAGTGCAACTCACTCATATACTATGTACTACACTGTGCGTTTCTTATATTCTAAGTTTTTCAGTGCAACTCACTCATATACTATGTACTACACTGTGCGTTTCTTATATTCTAAGTGTTTCAGTGCAACTCACTCATATACTATGTACTACACTGTGCGTTTCTTAAATTCTAAGTTTTTCAGTGCAACTCACTCATATACTATGTACTACACTGTGCGTTTCTTAAATTCTAAGTTTTTCAGTGCAACTCACTCATATACTATGTACTACACTGTGCGTTTCTTATATTCTAAGTTTTTCAGTGCAACTCACTCATATACTATGTACTACACTGTGCGTTTCTTATATTCTAAGTTTTTCAGTGCAACTCACTCATATACTATGTACTACACTGTGCGTTTCTTAAATTCTAAGTTTTTCAGTGCAACTCACTCATATACTATGTACTACAATGTGCGTTTCTTATATTCTAAGTTTTTCAGTGCAACTCACTCATATACTATGTACTACACTGTGCGTTTCTTATATTCTAAGTTTTTCAGTGCAACTCACTCATATACTATGTACTACACTGTGCGTTTCTTATATTCTAAGTTTTTCAGTGCAACTCACTCATATACTATGTACTACACTGTGCGTTTCTTATATTCTAAGTTTTTCAGTGCAACTCACTCATATACTATGTACTACACTGTGCGTTTCTTAAATTCTAAGTTTTTCAGTGCAACTCACTCATATACTATGTACTACAATGTGCGTTTCTTATATTCTAAGTTTTTCAGTGCAACTCACTCATATACTATGTACTACACTGTGCGTTTCTTATATTCTAAGTTTTTCAGTGCAACTCACTCATATACTATGTACTACACTGTGCGTTTCTTATATTCTAAGTTTTTCAGTGCAACTCACTCATATACTATGTACTACACTGTGCGTTTCTTATATTCTAAGTTTTTCAGTGCAACTCACTCATATACTATGTACTACAATGTGCGTTTCTTAAATTCTAAGTGTTTCAGTGCAACTCACTCATATACTATGTACTACACTGTGCGTTTCTTAAATTCTAAGTTTTTCAGTGCAACTCACTCATATACTATGTACTACACTGTGCGTTTCTTATATTCTAAGTTTTTCAGTGCAACTCACTCATATACTATGTACTACAATGTGCGTTTCTTATATTCTAAGTTTTTCAGTGCAACTCACTCATATACTATGTACTACACTGTGCGTTTCTTATATTCTAAGTTTTTCAGTGCAACTCACTCATATACTATGTACTACACTGTGCGTTTCTTATATTCTAAGTTTTTCAGTGCAACTCACTCATATACTATGTACTACACTGTGCGTTTCTTATATTCTAAGTTTTTCAGTGCAACTCACTCATATACTATGTACTACACTGTGCGTTTCTTATATTCTAAGTTTTTCAGTGCAACTCACTCATATACTATGTACTACACTGTGCATTTCGTGTAATGCGGGTTTTTCAGTAAATTCTAAGTTTTTCAGTGCAACTCACTCATATACTATGTACTACACTGTGCGTTTCTTATATTCTAAGTTTTTCAGTGCAACTCACTCATATACTATGTACTACACTGTGCGTTTCTTATATTCTAAGTTTTTCAGAGCAACTCACTCATATACTATGTACTACAATGTGCGTTTCTTATATTCTAAGTTTTTCAGTGCAACTCACTCATATACTATGTACTACACTGTGCGTTTCTTAAATTCTAAGTTTTTCAGTGCAACTCACTCATATACTATGTACTACACTGTGCGTTTCTTAATTCTAAGTTTTTCAGTGCAACTCACTCATATACTATGTACTACACTGTGCGTTTCTTATATTCTAATTTTTTCATTGCAACTCACTCATATACTATGTACTACACTGTGCGTTTCTTATATTCTAAGTTTTTCAGTGCAACTCACTCATATACTATGTACTACACTGTGCGTTTCTTATATTCTAAGTTTTTCAGTGCAACTCACTCATATACTATGTACTACACTGTGAGTTTCTTATATTCTAAGTTTTTCAGTGCAACTCACTCATATACTATGTACTACACTGTGCGTTTCTTAAATTCTAAGTTTTTCAGTGCAACTCACTCATATACTATGTACTACACTGTGCGTTTCTTATATTCTAAGTTTTTCAGTGCAACTCACTCATATACTATGTACTACACTGTGCGTTTCTTATATTCTAAGTTTTTCAGTGCAACTCACTCATATACTATGTACTACACTGTGCATTTCGTGTAATGCGGGTTTTTCAGTAAATTCTAAGTTTTTCAGTGCAACTCACTCATATACTATGTACTACACTGTGCGTTTCTTATATTCTAAGTTTTTCAGTGCAACTCACTCATATACTATGTACTACACTGTGCGTTTCTTATATTCTAAGTTTTTCAGAGCAACTCACTCATATACTATGTACTACAATGTGCGTTTCTTAAATTCTAAGTTTTTCAGTGCAACTCACTCATATACTATGTACTACACTGTGCGTTTCTTAAATTCTAAGTTTTTCAGTGCAACTCACTCATATACTATGTACTACACTGTGCGTTTCTTAATTCTAAGTTTTTCAGTGCAACTCACTCATATACTATGTACTACACTGTGCGTTTCTTATATTCTAATTTTTTCATTGCAACTCACTCATATACTATGTACTACACTGTGCGTTTCTTATATTCTAAGTTTTTCAGTGCAACTCACTCATATACTATGTACTACACTGTGCGTTTCTTATATTCTAAGTTTTTCAGTGCAACTCACTCATATACTATGTACTACACTGTGAGTTTCTTATATTCTAAGTTTTTCAGTGCAACTCACTCATATACTATGTACTACACTGTGCGTTTCTTAAATTCTAAGTTTTTCAGTGCAACTCACTCATATACTATGTACTACACTGTGCGTTTCTTAAATTCTAAGTTTTTCAGTGCAACTCACTCATATACTATGTACTACACTGTGCGTTTCTTAAATTCTAAGTTTTTCAGTGCAACTCACTCATATACTATGTACTACACTGTGCGTTTCTTATATTCTAAGTTTTTCAGTGCAACTCACTCATATACTATGTACTACAATGTGCGTTTCTTATATTCTAAGTTTTTCAGTGCAACTCACTCATATACTATGTACTACACTGTGCGTTTCTTATATTCTAAGTTTTTCAGTGCAACTCACTCATATACTATGTACTACACTGTGCGTTTCTTATATTCTAAGTTTTTCAGTGCAACTCACTCATATACTATGTACTACACTGTGCGTTTCTTATATTCTAAGTTTTTCAGTGCAACTCACTCATATACTATGTACTACACTGTGCGTTTCTTAAATTCTAAGTTTTTCAGTGCAACTCACTCATATACTATGTACTACAATGTGCGTTTCTTATATTCTAAGTTTTTCAGTGCAACTCACTCATATACTATGTACTACACTGTGCGTTTCTAATATTCTAAGTTTTTCAGTGCAACTCACTCATATACTATGTACTACACTGTGCGTTTCTAATATTCTAAGTTTTTCAGTGCAACTCACTCATATACTATGTACTACACTGTGCGTTTCTTATATTCTAAGTTTTTCAGTGCAACTCACTCATATACTATGTACTACAATGTGCGTTTCTTATATTCTAAGTTTTTCAGTGCAACTCACTCATATACTATGTACTACACTGTGCGTTTCTAATATTCTAAGTTTTTCAGAGCAACTCACTCATATACTATGTACTACAATGTGCGTTTCTTATATTCTAAGTTTTTCAGTGCAACTCACTCATATACTATGTACTACACTGTGCGTTTATTAAATTCTAAGTTTTTCAGTGCAACTCACTCATATACTATGTACTACACTGTGCGTTTCTTATATTCTAAGTTTTTCAGTGCAACTCACTCATATACTATGTACTACACTGTGCGTTTCTTATATTCTAAGTTTTTCAGTGCAACTCACTCATATACTATGTACTACACTGTGCGTTTCTTATATTCTAAGTTTTTCAGTGCAACTCACTCATATACTATGTACTACAATGTGCGTTTCTTAAATTCTAAGTGTTTCAGTGCAACTCACTCATATACTATGTACTACACTGTGCGTTTCTTAAATTCTAAGTTTTTCAGTGCAACTCACTCATATACTATGTACTACACTGTGCGTTTCTTATATTCTAAGTTTTTCAGTGCAACTCACTCATATACTATGTACTACACTGTGCGTTTCTTATATTCTAAGTTTTTCAGTGCAACTCACTCATATACTATGTACTACACTGTGCGTTTCTTATATTCTAAGTTTTTCAGTGCAACTCACTCATATACTATGTACTACACTGTGCGTTTCTTATATTCTAAGTTTTTCAGTGCAACTCACTCATATACTATGTACTACACTGTGCATTTCGTGTAATGCGGGTTTTTCAGTAAATTCTAAGTTTTTCAGTGCAACTCACTCATATACTATGTACTACACTGTGCGTTTCTTATATTCTAAGTTTTTCAGTGCAACTCACTCATATACTATGTACTACACTGTGCGTTTCTTATATTCTAAGTTTTTCATAGCAACTCACTCATATACTATGTACTACAATGTGCGTTTCTTATATTCTAAGTTTTTCAGTGCAACTCACTCATATACTATGTACTACACTGTGCGTTTCTTAAATTCTAAGTTTTTCAGTGCAACTCACTCATATACTATGTACTACACTGTGCGTTTCTTAATTCTAAGTTTTTCAGTGCAACTCACTCATATACTATGTACTACACTGTGCGTTTCTTATATTCTAATTTTTTCATTGCAACTCACTCATATACTATGTACTACACTGTGCGTTTCTTATATTCTAAGTTTTTCAGTGCAACTCACTCATATACTATGTACTACACTGTGCGTTTCTTATATTCTAAGTTTTTCAGTGCAACTCACTCATATACTATGTACTACACTGTGCGTTTCTTATATTCTAAGTTTTTCAGTGCAACTCACTCATATACTATGTACTACACTGTGCGTTTCTTAAATTCTAAGTTTTTCAGTGCAACTCACTCATATACTATGTACTACAATGTGCGTTTCTTATATTCTAAGTTTTTCAGTGCAACTCACTCATATACTATGTACTACACTGTGCGTTTCTAATATTCTAAGTTTTTCAGTGCAACTCACTCATATACTATGTACTACACTGTGCGTTTCTTAAATTCTAAGTTTTTCAGTGCAACTCACTCATATACTATGTACTACACTGTGCGTTTCTTATATTCTAAGTTTTTCAGTGCAACTCACTCATATACTATGTACTACACTGTGCGTTTCTTATATTCTAAGTTTTTCAGTGCAACTCACTCATATACTATGTACTACACTGTGCGTTTCTTAAATTCTAAGTTTTTCAGTGCAACTCACTCATATACTATGTACTACAATGTGCGTTTCTTATATTCTAAGTTTTTCAGTGCAACTCACTCATATACTATGTACTACACTGTGCGTTTCTAATATTCTAAGTTTTTCAGTGCAACTCACTCATATACTATGTACTACACTGTGCGTTTCTAATATTCTAAGTTTTTCAGTGCAACTCACTCATATACTATGTACTACACTGTGCGTTTCTTATATTCTAAGTTTTTCAGTGCAACTCACTCATATACTATGTACTACAATGTGCGTTTCTTATATTCTAAGTTTTTCAGTGCAACTCACTCATATACTATGTACTACACTGTGCGTTTCTAATATTCTAAGTTTTTCAGAGCAACTCACTCATATACTATGTACTACAATGTGCGTTTCTTATATTCTAAGTTTTTCAGTGCAACTCACTCATATACTATGTACTACACTGTGCGTTTATTAAATTCTAAGTTTTTCAGTGCAACTCACTCATATACTATGTACTACACTGTGCGTTTCTTATATTCTAAGTTTTTCAGTGCAACTCACTCATATACTATGTACTACACTGTGCGTTTCTTATATTCTAAGTTTTTCAGTGCAACTCACTCATATACTATGTACTACACTGTGCGTTTCTTATATTCTAAGTTTTTCAGTGCAACTCACTCATATACTATGTACTACAATGTGCGTTTCTTAAATTCTAAGTGTTTCAGTGCAACTCACTCATATACTATGTACTACACTGTGCGTTTCTTAAATTCTAAGTTTTTCAGTGCAACTCACTCATATACTATGTACTACACTGTGCGTTTCTTATATTCTAAGTTTTTCAGTGCAACTCACTCATATACTATGTACTACACTGTGCGTTTCTTATATTCTAAGTTTTTCAGTGCAACTCACTCATATACTATGTACTACACTGTGCGTTTCTTATATTCTAAGTTTTTCAGTGCAACTCACTCATATACTATGTACTACACTGTGCGTTTCTTATATTCTAAGTTTTTCAGTGCAACTCACTCATATACTATGTACTACACTGTGCATTTCGTGTAATGCGGGTTTTTCAGTAAATTCTAAGTTTTTCAGTGCAACTCACTCATATACTATGTACTACACTGTGCGTTTCTTATATTCTAAGTTTTTCAGTGCAACTCACTCATATACTATGTACTACACTGTGCGTTTCTTATATTCTAAGTTTTTCATAGCAACTCACTCATATACTATGTACTACAATGTGCGTTTCTTATATTCTAAGTTTTTCAGTGCAACTCACTCATATACTATGTACTACACTGTGCGTTTCTTAAATTCTAAGTTTTTCAGTGCAACTCACTCATATACTATGTACTACACTGTGCGTTTCTTAATTCTAAGTTTTTCAGTGCAACTCACTCATATACTATGTACTACACTGTGCGTTTCTTATATTCTAATTTTTTCATTGCAACTCACTCATATACTATGTACTACACTGTGCGTTTCTTATATTCTAAGTTTTTCAGTGCAACTCACTCATATACTATGTACTACACTGTGCGTTTCTTATATTCTAAGTTTTTCAGTGCAACTCACTCATATACTATGTACTACACTGTGAGTTTCTTATATTCTAAGTTTTTCAGTGCAACTCACTCATATACTATGTACTACACTGTGCGTTTCTTAAATTCTAAGTTTTTCAGTGCAACTCACTCATATACTATGTACTACACTGTGCGTTTCTTATATTCTAAGTTTTTCAGTGCAACTCACTCATATACTATGTACTACACTGTGCGTTTCTTATATTCTAAGTTTTTCAGTGCAACTCACTCATATACTATGTACTACACTGTGCATTTCGTGTAATGCGGGTTTTTCAGTAAATTCTAAGTTTTTCAGTGCAACTCACTCATATACTATGTACTACACTGTGCGTTTCTTATATTCTAAGTTTTTCAGTGCAACTCACTCATATACTATGTACTACACTGTGCGTTTCTTATATTCTAAGTTTTTCAGAGCAACTCACTCATATACTATGTACTACAATGTGCGTTTCTTATATTCTAAGTTTTTCAGTGCAACTCACTCATATACTATGTACTACACTGTGCGTTTCTTAAATTCTAAGTTTTTCAGTGCAACTCACTCATATACTATGTACTACACTGTGCGTTTCTTAATTCTAAGTTTTTCAGTGCAACTCACTCATATACTATGTACTACACTGTGCGTTTCTTATATTCTAATTTTTTCATTGCAACTCACTCATATACTATGTACTACACTGTGCGTTTCTTATATTCTAAGTTTTTCAGTGCAACTCACTCATATAGTATGTACTACACTGTGCGTTTCTTATATTCTAAGTTTTTCAGTGCAACTCACTCATATACTATGTACTACACTGTGAGTTTCTTATATTCTAAGTTTTTCAGTGCAACTCACTCATATACTATGTACTACACTGTGCGTTTCTTAAATTCTAAGTTTTTCAGTGCAACTCACTCATATACTATGTACTACACTGTGCGTTTCTTAAATTCTAAGTTTTTCAGTGCAACTCACTCATATACTATGTACTACACTGTGCGTTTCTTAAATTCTAAGTTTTTCAGTGCAACTCACTCATATACTATGTACTACACTGTGCGTTTCTTATATTCTAAGTGTTTCAGTGCAACTCACTCATATACTATGTACTACAATGTGCGTTTCTTATATTCTAAGTGTTTCAGTGCAACTCACTCATATACTATGTACTACACTGTGCGTTTCTTAAATTCTAAGTTTTTCAGTGCAACTCACTCATATACTATGTACTACACTGTGCGTTTCTTAAATTCTAAGTTTTTCAGTGCAACTCACTCATATACTATGTACTACAATGTGCGTTTCTTATATTCTAAGTTTTTCAGTGCAACTCACTCATATACTATGTACTACACTGTGCGTTTCTTATATTCTAAGTTTTTCAGTGCAACTCACTCATATACTATGTACTACACTGTGCGTTTCTTATATTCTAAGTTTTTCAGTGCAACTCACAAATATACTATGTACTACACTGTGCGTTTCTTATATTCTAAGTTTTTCAGTGCAACTCACTCATATACTATGTACTACACTGTGCGTTTCTTAAATTCTAAGTTTTTCAGTGCAACTCACTCATATACTATGTACTACAATGTGCGTTTCTTATATTCTAAGTTTTTCAGTGCAACTCACTCATATACTACGTACTACACAGTGCGTTTCTAATATTCTAAGTTTTTAAGTGCAACTCACTCATATACTATGTACTACACTGTGCGTTTCTTATATTCTAAGTTTTTCAGTGCAACTCACTCATATACTATGTACTACAATGTGCGTTTCTTATATTCTAAGTTTTTCAGTGCAACTCACTCATATACTATGTACTACACTGTGCGTTTCTAATATTCTAAGTTTTTCAGAGCAACTCACTCATATACTATGTACTACAATGTGCGTTTCTTATATTCTTAGTTTTTCAGTGCAACTCACTCATATACTATGTACTACACTGTGCGTTTCTTAAATTCTAAGTTTTTCAGTGCAACTCACTCATATACTATGTACTACACTGTGCATTTCGTGTAATGCGGGTTTTTCAGTAAATTCTAAGTTTTTCAGTGCAACTCACTCATATACTATGTACTACACTGTGCGTTTCTTATATTCTAAGTTTTTCAGTGCAACTCACTCATATACTATGTACTACACTGTGCGTTTCTTATATTCTAAGTTTTTCAGTGCAACTCACTCATATACTATGTACTACACTGTGCATTTCGTGTAATGCGGGTTTTTCAGTAAATTCTAAGTTTTTCAGTGCAACTCACTCATATACTATGTACTACACTGTGCGTTTCTTATATTCTAAGTTTTTCAGTGCAACTCACTCATATACTATGTACTACACTGTGCGTTTCTTATATTCTAAGTTTTTCAGAGCAACTCACTCATATACTATGTACTACACTGTGCATTTCTTATATTCTAAGTTTTTCAGTGCAACTCACTCATATACTATGTACTACAATGTGCGTTTCTTATATTCTAAGTGTTTCAGTGCAACTCACTCATATACTATGTACTACACTGTGCGTTTCTTAAATTCTAAGTTTTTCAGTGCAACTCACTCATATACTATGTACTACACTGTGCGTTTCTTAAATTCTAAGTTTTTCAGTGCAACTCACTCATATACTATGTACTACACTGTGCGTTTCTTATATTCTAAGTTTTTCAGTGCAACTCACTCATATACTATGTACTACACTGTGCGTTTCTTATATTCTAAGTTTTTCAGTGCAACTCACTCATATACTATGTACTACACTGTGCGTTTCTTAAATTCTAAGTTTTTCAGTGCAACTCACTCATATACTATGTACTACAATGTGCGTTTCTTATATTCTAAGTTTTTCAGTGCAACTCACTCATATACTATGTACTACACTGTGCGTTTCTTATATTCTAAGTTTTTCAGTGCAACTCACTCATATACTATGTACTACACTGTGCGTTTCTTATATTCTAAGTTTTTCAGTGCAACTCACTCATATACTATGTACTACACTGTGCGTTTCTTATATTCTAAGTTTTTCAGTGCAACTCACTCATATACTATGTACTACACTGTGCGTTTCTTATATTCTAAGTTTTTCAGTGCAACTCACTCATATACAATGTACTACACTGTGCGTTTCTTATATTCTAAGTTTTTCAGTGCAACTCACTCATATACTATGTACTACACTGTGCGTTTCTTATATTCTAAGTTTTTCAGTGCAACTCACTCATATACTATGTACTACACTGTGTGTTTCTTATATTCTAAGTTTTTCAGTGCAACTCACTCATATACTATGTACTACACTGTGCGTTTCTTATATTCTAAGTTTTTCAGTGCAACTCACTCATATACTATGTACTACACTGTGCATTTCGTGTAATGCGGGTTTTTCAGTAAATTCTAAGTTTTTCAGTGCAACTCACTCATATACTATGTACTACACTGTGCGTTTCTTATATTCTAAGTTTTTCAGTGCAACTCACTCATATACTATGTACTACACTGTGCGTTTCTTATATTCTAAGTTTTTCAGAGCAACTCACTCATATACTATGTACTACAATGTGCGTTTCTTATATTCTAAGTTTTTCAGTGCAACTCACTCATATACTATGTACTACACTGTGCGTTTCTTAAATTCTAAGTTTTTCAGTGCAACTCACTCATATACTATGTACTACACTGTGCGTTTCTTAAATTCTAAGTTTTTCAGTGCAACTCACTCATATACTATGTACTACACTGTGCGTTTCTTATATTCTAATTTTTTCATTGCAACTCACTCATATACTATGTACTACACTGTGCGATTCTTATATTCTAAGTTTTTCAGTGCAACTCACTCATATACTATGTACTACACTGTGCGTTTCTTATATTCTAAGTTTTTCAGTGCAACTCACTCATATACTATGTACTACACTGTGCGTTTCTTATATTCTAAGTTTTTCAGTGCAACTCACTCATATACTATGTACTACACTGTGCGTTTCTTATATTCTAAGTTTTTCAGTGCAACTCACTCATATACTATGTACTACAATGTGCGTTTCTTATATTCTAAGTTTTTCAGTGCAACTCACTCATATACTATGTACTACACTGTGCGTTTCTTAAATTCTAAGTTTTTCAGTGCAACTCACTCATATACTATGTACTACACTGTGCGTTTCTTAAATTCTAAGTTTTTCAGTGCAACTCACTCATATACTATGTACTACACTGTGCGTTTCTTATATTCTAAGTTTTTCAGTGCAACTCACTCATATACTATGTACTACACTGTGCGTTTCTTAAATTCTAAGTTTTTCAGTGCAACTCACTCATATACTATGTACTACAATGTGCGTTTCTTATATTCTAAGTTTTTCAGTGCAACTCACTCATATACTATGTACTACAATGTGCGTTTCTTATATTCTAAGTTTTTCAGTGCAACTCACTCATATACTATGTACTACACTGTGCGTTTCTTATATTCTAAGTTTTTCAGTGCAACTCACTCATATACTATGTACTACACTGTGCGTTTCTTATATTCTAAGTTTTTCAGTGCAACTCACTCATATACTATGTACTACACTGTGCGTTTCTTAAATTCTAAGTTTTTCAGTGCAACTCACTCATATACTATGTACTACAATGTGCGTTTCTTATATTCTAAGTTTTTCAGTGCAACTCACTCATATACTATGTACTACACTGTGCGTTTCTTATATTCTAAGTTTTTAAGTGCAACTCACTCATATACTATGTACTACACTGTGCGTTTCTTATATTCTAAGTATTTCAGTGCAACTCACTCATATACTATGTACTACACTGTGCGTTTCTTATATTCTAAGTTTTTCAGTGCAACTCACTCATATACTATGTACTACACTGTGCGTTTCTAATATTCTAAGTTTTTCAAGCAAATCACTCATATACTATGTACTACAATGTGCGTTTCTAATATTCTAAGTTTTTCAGAGCAACTCACTCATATACTATGTACTACACTGTGCGTTTCTTAAATTCTAAGTTTTTCAGTGCAACTCACTCATATACTATGTACTACACTGTGCATTTCGTGTAATGCGGGTTTTTCAGTAAATTCTAAGTTTTTCAGTGCAACTCACTCATATACTATGTACTACACTGTGCGTTTCTTATATTCTAAGTTTTTCAGTGCAACTCACTCATATACTATGTACTACACTGTGCGTTTCTTATATTCTAAGTTTTTCAGTGCAACTCACTCATATACTATGTACTACACTGTGCATTTCGTGTAATGCGGGTTTTTCAGTAAATTCTAAGTTTTTCAGTGCAACTCACTCATATACTATGTACTACACTGTGCGTTTCTTATATTCTAAGTTTTTCAGAGCAACTCACTCATATACTATGTACTACAATGTGCGTTTCTTATATTCTTAGTTTTTCAGTGCAACTCACTCATATACTATGTACTACACTGTGCGTTTCTTAAATTCTAAGTTTTTCAGTGCAACTCACTCATATACTATGTACTACACTGTGCATTTCGTGTAATGCGGGTTTTTCAGTAAATTCTAAGTTTTTCAGTGCAACTCACTCATATACTATGTACTACACTGTGCGTTTCTTATATTCTAAGTTTTTCAGTGCAACTCACTCATATACTATGTACTACACTGTGCGTTTCTTATATTCTAAGTTTTTCAGTGCAACTCACTCATATACTATGTACTACACTGTGCATTTCGTGTAATGCGGGTTTTTCAGTAAATTCTAAGTTTTTCAGTGCAACTCACTCATATACTATGTACTACACTGTGCGTTTCTTATATTCTAAGTTTTTCAGTGCAACTCACTCATATACTATGTACTACACTGTGCGTTTCTTATATTCTAAGTTTTTCAGAGCAACTCACTCATATACTATGTACTACAATGTGCGTTTCTTATATTCTAAGTTTTTCAGTGCAACTCACTCATATACTATGTACTACACTGTGCGTTTCTTAAATTCTAAGTTTTTCAGTGCAACTCACTCATATACTATGTACTACACTGTGCGTTTCTTAAATTCTAAGTTTTTCAGTGCAACTCACTCATATACTATGTACTACACTGTGCGTTTCTTATATTCTAATTTTTTCATTGCAACTCACTCATATACTATGTACTACACTGTGCGTTTCTTATATTCTAAGTTTTTCAGTGCAACTCACTCATATACTATGTACTACACTGTGCATTTCTTATATTCTAAGTTTTTCAGTGCAACTCACTCATATACTATGTACTACACTGTGCGTTTCTTATATTCTAAGTTTTTCAGTGCAACTCACTCATATACTATGTACTACACTGTGCGTTTCTTATATTCTAAGTTTTTCAGTGCAACTCACTCATATACTATGTACTACAATGTGCGTTTCTTATATTCTAAGTGTTTCAGTGCAACTCACTCATATACTATGTACTACACTGTGCGTTTCTTAAATTCTAAGTTTTTCAGTGCAACTCACTCATATACTATGTACTACACTGTGCGTTTCTTAAATTCTAAGTTTTTCAGTGCAACTCACTCATATACTATGTACTACACTGTGCGTTTCTTATATTCTAAGTTTTTCAGTGCAACTCACTCATATACTATGTACTACACTGTGCGTTTCTTATATTCTAAGTTTTTCAGTGCAACTCACTCATATACTATGTACTACACTGTGCGTTTCTTATATTCTAAGTTTTTCAGTGCAACTCACTCATATACAATGTACTACACTGTGCGTTTCTTATATTCTAAGTTTTTCAGTGCAACTCACTCATATACTATGTACTACACTGTGCGTTTCTTATATTCTAAGTTTTTCAGTGCAACTCACTCATATACTATGTACTACACTGTGTGTTTCTTATATTCTAAGTTTTTCAGTGCAACTCACTCATATACTATGTACTACACTGTGCGTTTCTTATATTCTAAGTTTTTCAGTGCAACTCACTCATATACTATGTACTACACTGTGCATTTCGTGTAATGCGGGTTTTTCAGTAAATTCTAAGTTTTTCAGTGCAACTCACTCATATACTATGTACTACACTGTGCGTTTCTTATATTCTAAGTTTTTCAGTGCAACTCACTCATATACTATGTACTACACTGTGCGTTTCTTATATTCTAAGTTTTTCAGAGCAACTCACTCATATACTATGTACTACAATGTGCGTTTCTTATATTCTAAGTTTTTCAGTGCAACTCACTCATATACTATGTACTACACTGTGCGTTTCTTAAATTCTAAGTTTTTCAGTGCAACTCACTCATATACTATGTACTACACTGTGCGTTTCTTAAATTCTAAGTTTTTCAGTGCAACTCACTCATATACTATGTACTACACTGTGCGTTTCTTATATTCTAATTTTTTCATTGCAACTCACTCATATACTATGTACTACACTGTGCGATTCTTATATTCTAAGTTTTTCAGTGCAACTCACTCATATACTATGTACTACACTGTGCGTTTCTTATATTCTAAGTTTTTCAGTGCAACTCACTCATATACTATGTACTACACTGTGCGTTTCTTATATTCTAAGTTTTTCAGTGCAACTCACTCATATACTATGTACTACACTGTGCGTTTCTTATGTTCTAAGTTTTTCAGTGCAACTCACTCATATACTATGTACTACAATGTGCGTTTCTTATATTCTAAGTTTTTCAGTGCAACTCACTCATATACTATGTACTACACTGTGCGTTTCTTAAATTCTAAGTTTTTCAGTGCAACTCACTCATATACTATGTACTACACTGTGCGTTTCTTAAATTCTAAGTTTTTCAGTGCAACTCACTCATATACTATGTACTACACTGTGCGTTTCTTATATTCTAAGTTTTTCAGTGCAACTCACTCATATACTATGTACTACACTGTGCGTTTCTTAAATTCTAAGTTTTTCAGTGCAACTCACTCATATACTATGTACTACAATGTGCGTTTCTTATATTCTAAGTTTTTCAGTGCAACTCACTCATATACTATGTACTACAATGTGCGTTTCTTATATTCTAAGTTTTTCAGTGCAACTCACTCATATACTATGTACTACACTGTGCGTTTCTTATATTCTAAGTTTTTCAGTGCAACTCACTCATATACTATGTACTACACTGTGCGTTTCTTATATTCTAAGTTTTTCAGTGCAACTCACTCATATACTATGTACTACACTGTGCGTTTCTTAAATTCTAAGTTTTTCAGTGCAACTCACTCATATACTATGTACTACAATGTGCGTTTCTTATATTCTAAGTTTTTCAGTGCAACTCACTCATATACTATGTACTACACTGTGCGTTTCTTATATTCTAAGTTTTTAAGTGCAACTCACTCATATACTATGTACTACACTGTGCGTTTCTTATATTCTAAGTTTTTCAGTGCAACTCACTCATATACTATGTACTACACTGTGCGTTTCTTATATTCTAAGTTTTTCAGTGCAACTCACTCATATACTATGTACTACACTGTGCGTTTCTAATATTCTAAGTTTTTCAAGCAAATCACTCATATACTATGTACTACAATGTGCGTTTCTAATATTCTAAGTTTTTCAGAGCAACTCACTCATATACTATGTACTACAATGTGCGTTTCTTATATTCTAAGTTTTTCAGTGCAACTCACTCATATACTATGTACTACACTGTGCGTTTCTTATATTCTAAGTTTTTCAGTGCAACTCACTCATATACTATGTACTACACTGTGCATTTCGTGTAATGCGGGTTTTTCAGTAAATTCTAAGTTTTTCAGTGCAACTCACTCATATACTATGTACTACACTGTGCGTTTCTTATATTCTAAGTTTTTCAGTGCAACTCACTCATATACTATGTACTACACTGTGCGTTTCTTATATTCTAAGTTTTTCAGAGCAACTCACTCATATACTATGTACTACAATGTGCGTTTCTTATATTCTAAGTTTTTCAGTGCAACTCACTCATATACTATGTACTACACTGTGCGTTTCTTAAATTCTAAGTTTTTCAGTGCAACTCACTCATATACTATGTACTACACTGTGCGTTTCTTAAATTCTAAGTTTTTCAGTGCAACTCACTCATATACTATGTACTACACTGTGCGTTTCTTATATTCTAATTTTTTCAGTGCAACTCACTCATATACTATGTACTACACTGTGCGATTCTTATATTCTAAGTTTTTCAGTGCAACTCACTCATATACTATGTACTACACTGTGCGTTTCTTATATTCTAAGTTTTTCAGTGCAACTCACTCATATACTATGTACTACACTGTGCGTTTCTTATATTCTAAGTTTTTCAGTGCAACTCACTCATATACTATGTACTACACTGTGCGTTTCTTATATTCTAAGTTTTTCAGTGCAACTCACTCATATACTATGTACTACAATGTGCGTTTCTTATATTCTAAGTTTTTCAGTGCAACTCACTCATATACTATGTACTACACTGTGCGTTTCTTAAATTCTAAGTTTTTCAGTGCAACTCACTCATATACTATGTACTACACTGTGCGTTTCTTAAATTCTAAGTTTTTCAGTGCAACTCACTCATATACTATGTACTACACTGTGCGTTTCTTATATTCTAAGTTTTTCAGTGCAACTCACTCATATACTATGTACTACACTGTGCGTTTCTTAAATTCTAAGTTTTTCAGTGCAACTCACTCATATACTATGTACTACAATGTGCGTTTCTTATATTCTAAGTTTTTCAGTGCAACTCACTCATATACTATGTACTACAATGTGCGTTTCTTATATTCTAAGTTTTTCAGTGCAACTCACTCATATACTATGTACTACACTGTGCGTTTCTTATATTCTAAGTTTTTCAGTGCAACTCACTCATATACTATGTACTACACTGTGCGTTTCTTATATTCTAAGTTTTTCAGTGCAACTCACTCATATACTATGTACTACACTGTGCGTTTCTTAAATTCTAAGTTTTTCAGTGCAACTCACTCATATACTATGTACTACAATGTGCGTTTCTTATATTCTAAGTTTTTCAGTGCAACTCACTCATATACTATGTACTACACTGTGCGTTTCTTATATTCTAAGTTTTTAAGTGCAACTCACTCATATACTATGTACTACACTGTGCGTTTCTTATATTCTAAGTTTTTCAGTGCAACTCACTCATATACTATGTACTACACTGTGCGTTTCTTATATTCTAAGTTTTTCAGTGCAACTCACTCATATACTATGTACTACACTGTGCGTTTCTAATATTCTAAGTTTTTCAAGCAAATCACTCATATACTATGTACTACAATGTGCGTTTCTAATATTCTAAGTTTTTCAGAGCAACTCACTCATATACTATGTACTACAATGTGCGTTTCTTATATTCTAAGTTTTTCAGTGCAACTCACTCATATACTATGTACTACACTGTGCGTTTCTTAAATTCTAAGTTTTTCAGTGCAACTCACTCATATACTATGTACTACATTGTGCGTTTCTTAAATTCTAAGTTTTTCAGTGCAACTCACTCATATACTATGTACTACACTGTGCGTTTCTTATATTCTAAGTTTTTCAGTGCAACTCACTCATATACTATGTACTACACTGTGCATTTCGTGTAATGCGGGTTTTTCAGTAAATTCTAAATTTTTCAGTGCAACTCACTCATATACTATGTACTACACTGTGCGTTTCTTATATTCTAAGTTTTTCAGTGCAACTCACTCATATACTATGTACTACACTGTGCGTTTCTTAAATTCTAAGTTTTTCAGTGCAACTCACTCATATACTATGTACTACACTGTGCGTTTCTTATATTCTAATTTTTTCATTGCAACTCACTCATATACTATGTACTACACTGTGCGTTTCTTATATTCTAAGTTTTTCAGTGCAACTCACTCATATACTATGTACTACACTGTGCGTTTCTTATATTCTAAGTTTTTCAGTGCAACTCACTCATATACTATGTACTACACTGTGCGTTTCTTATATTCTAAGTTTTTCAGTGCAACTCACTCATATACTATGTACTACACTGTGCGTTTCTTAAATTCTAAGTTTTTCAGTGCAACTCACTCATATACTCTGTACTACACTGTGCGTTTCTTAAATTCTAAGTTTTTCAGTGCAACTCACTCATATACTATGTACTACACTGTGCGTTTCTTAAATTCCAAGTTTTTCAGTGCAACTCACTCATATACTATGTACTACACTGTGCGTTTCTTATATTCTAAGTTTTTCAGTACAACTCACTCATATACTATGTACTACACTGTGCGTTTCTTATATTCTAAGTTTTTCATTGCAACTCACTCATATACTATGTACTACACTGTGCGTTTCTTATATTCTAAGTTTTTCAGTGCAACTCACTCATATACTATGTACTACACTGTGCGTTTCTTATATTCTAAGTTTTTCAGTGCAACTCACTCATATACTATGTACTACACTGTGCGTTTCTTATATTCTAAGTTTTTCAGTGCAACTCACTCATATACTATGTACTACACTGTGCGTTTCTTATATTCTAAGTGTTTCAGTGCAACTCACTCATATACTATGTACTACACTGTGCGTTTCTTAAATTCTAAGTTTTTCAGTGCAACTCACTCATATACTATGTACTACACTGTGCGTTTCTTAAATTCTAAGTTTTTCAGTGCAACTCACTCATATACTATGTACTACACTGTGCGTTTCTTATATTCTAAGTTTTTCAGTGCAACTCACTCATATACTATGTACTACACTGTGCGTTTCTTATATTCTAAGTTTTTCAGTGCAACTCACTCATATACTATGTACTACACTGTGCGTTTCTTAAATTCTAAGTTTTTCAGTGCAACTCACTCATATACTATGTACTACAATGTGCGTTTCTTATATTCTAAGTTTTTCAGTGCAACTCACTCATATACTATGTACTACACTGTGCGTTTCTTATATTCTAAGTTTTTCAGTGCAACTCACTCATATACTATGTACTACACTGTGCGTTTCTTATATTCTAAGTTTTTCAGTGCAACTCACTCATATACTATGTACTACACTGTGCGTTTCTTATATTCTAAGTTTTTCAGTGCAACTCACTCATATACTATGTACTACACTGTGCGTTTCTTAAATTCTAAGTTTTTCAGTGCAACTCACTCATATACTATGTACTACAATGTGCGTTTCTTATATTCTAAGTTTTTCAGTGCAACTCACTCATATACTATGTACTACACTGTGCGTTTCTTATATTCTAAGTTTTTCAGTGCAACTCACTCATATACTATGTACTACACTGTGCGTTTCTTATATTCTAAGTTTTTCAGTGCAACTCACTCATATACTATGTACTACACTGTGCGTTTCTTATATTCTAAGTTTTTCAGTGCAACTCACTCATATACTATGTACTACAATGTGCGTTTCTTAAATTCTAAGTGTTTCAGTGCAACTCACTCATATACTATGTACTACACTGTGCGTTTCTTAAATTCTAAGTTTTTCAGTGCAACTCACTCATATACTATGTACTACACTGTGCGTTTCTTATATTCTAAGTTTTTCAGTGCAACTCACTCATATACTATGTACTACAATGTGCGTTTCTTATATTCTAAGTTTTTCAGTGCAACTCACTCATATACTATGTACTACACTGTGCGTTTCTTATATTCTAAGTTTTTCAGTGCAACTCACTCATATACTATGTACTACACTGTGCGTTTCTTATATTCTAAGTTTTTCAGTGCAACTCACTCATATACTATGTACTACACTGTGCGTTTCTTATATTCTAAGTTTTTCAGTGCAACTCACTCATATACTATGTACTACACTGTGCGTTTCTTATATTCTAAGTTTTTCAGTGCAACTCACTCATATACTATGTACTACACTGTGCATTTCGTGTAATGCGGGTTTTTCAGTAAATTCTAAGTTTTTCAGTGCAACTCACTCATATACTATGTACTACACTGTGCGTTTCTTATATTCTAAGTTTTTCAGTGCAACTCACTCATATACTATGTACTACACTGTGCGTTTCTTATATTCTAAGTTTTTCAGAGCAACTCACTCATATACTATGTACTACAATGTGCGTTTCTTATATTCTAAGTTTTTCAGTGCAACTCACTCATATACTATGTACTACACTGTGCGTTTCTTAAATTCTAAGTTTTTCAGTGCAACTCACTCATATACTATGTACTACACTGTGCGTTTCTTAATTCTAAGTTTTTCAGTGCAACTCACTCATATACTATGTACTACACTGTGCGTTTCTTATATTCTAATTTTTTCATTGCAACTCACTCATATACTATGTACTACACTGTGCGTTTCTTATATTCTAAGTTTTTCAGTGCAACTCACTCATATACTATGTACTACACTGTGCGTTTCTTATATTCTAAGTTTTTCAGTGCAACTCACTCATATATTATGTACTACACTGTGAGTTTCTTATATTCTAAGTTTTTCAGTGCAACTCACTCATATACTATGTACTACACTGTGCGTTTCTTAAATTCTAAGTTTTTCAGTGCAACTCACTCATATACTATGTACTACACTGTGCGTTTCTTATATTCTAAGTTTTTCAGTGCAACTCACTCATATACTATGTACTACACTGTGCGTTTCTTATATTCTAAGTTTTTCAGTGCAACTCACTCATATACTATGTACTACACTGTGCATTTCGTGTAATGCGGGTTTTTCAGTAAATTCTAAGTTTTTCAGTGCAACTCACTCATATACTATGTACTACACTGTGCGTTTCTTATATTCTAAGTTTTTCAGTGCAACTCACTCATATACTATGTACTACACTGTGCGTTTCTTATATTCTAAGTTTTTCAGAGCAACTCACTCATATACTATGTACTACAATGTGCGTTTCTTAAATTCTAAGTTTTTCAGTGCAACTCACTCATATACTATGTACTACACTGTGCGTTTCTTAAATTCTAAGTTTTTCAGTGCAACTCACTCATATACTATGTACTACACTGTGCGTTTCTTAATTCTAAGTTTTTCAGTGCAACTCACTCATATACTATGTACTACACTGTGCGTTTCTTATATTCTAATTTTTTCATTGCAACTCACTCATATACTATGTACTACACTGTGCGTTTCTTATATTCTAAGTTTTTCAGTGCAACTCACTCATATACTATGTACTACACTGTGCGTTTCTTATATTCTAAGTTTTTCAGTGCAACTCACTCATATACTATGTACTACACTGTGAGTTTCTTATATTCTAAGTTTTTCAGTGCAACTCACTCATATACTATGTACTACACTGTGCGTTTCTTAAATTCTAAGTTTTTCAGTGCAACTCACTCATATACTATGTACTACACTGTGCGTTTCTTAAATTCTAAGTTTTTCAGTGCAACTCACTCATATACTATGTACTACACTGTGCGTTTCTTAAATTCTAAGTTTTTCAGTGCAACTCACTCATATACTATGTACTACACTGTGCGTTTCTTATATTCTAAGTTTTTCAGTGCAACTCACTCATATACTATGTACTACAATGTGCGTTTCTTATATTCTAAGTTTTTCAGTGCAACTCACTCATATACTATGTACTACACTGTGCGTTTCTTATATTCTAAGTTTTTCAGTGCAACTCACTCATATACTATGTACTACACTGTGCGTTTCTTATATTCTAAGTTTTTCAGTGCAACTCACTCATATACTATGTACTACACTGTGCGTTTCTTATATTCTAAGTTTTTCAGTGCAACTCACTCATATACTATGTACTACACTGTGCGTTTCTTAAATTCTAAGTTTTTCAGTGCAACTCACTCATATACTATGTACTACAATGTGCGTTTCTTATATTCTAAGTTTTTCAGTGCAACTCACTCATATACTATGTACTACACTGTGCGTTTCTAATATTCTAAGTTTTTCAGTGCAACTCACTCATATACTATGTACTACACTGTGCGTTTCTAATATTCTAAGTTTTTCAGTGCAACTCACTCATATACTATGTACTACACTGTGCGTTTCTTATATTCTAAGTTTTTCAGTGCAACTCACTCATATACTATGTACTACAATGTGCGTTTCTTATATTCTAAGTTTTTCAGTGCAACTCACTCATATACTATGTACTACACTGTGCGTTTCTAATATTCTAAGTTTTTCAGAGCAACTCACTCATATACTATGTACTACAATGTGCGTTTCTTATATTCTAAGTTTTTCAGTGCAACTCACTCATATACTATGTACTACACTGTGCGTTTATTAAATTCTAAGTTTTTCAGTGCAACTCACTCATATACTATGTACTACACTGTGCGTTTCTTATATTCTAAGTTTTTCAGTGCAACTCACTCATATACTATGTACTACACTGTGCGTTTCTTATATTCTAAGTTTTTCAGTGCAACTCACTCATATACTATGTACTACACTGTGCGTTTCTTATATTCTAAGTTTTTCAGTGCAACTCACTCATATACTATGTACTACAATGTGCGTTTCTTAAATTCTAAGTGTTTCAGTGCAACTCACTCATATACTATGTACTACACTGTGCGTTTCTTAAATTCTAAGTTTTTCAGTGCAACTCACTCATATACTATGTACTACACTGTGCGTTTCTTATATTCTAAGTTTTTCAGTGCAACTCACTCATATACTATGTACTACACTGTGCGTTTCTTATATTCTAAGTTTTTCAGTGCAACTCACTCATATACTATGTACTACACTGTGCGTTTCTTATATTCTAAGTTTTTCAGTGCAACTCACTCATATACTATGTACTACACTGTGCGTTTCTTATATTCTAAGTTTTTCAGTGCAACTCACTCATATACTATGTACTACACTGTGCATTTCGTGTAATGCGGGTTTTTCAGTAAATTCTAAGTTTTTCAGTGCAACTCACTCATATACTATGTACTACACTGTGCGTTTCTTATATTCTAAGTTTTTCAGTGCAACTCACTCATATACTATGTACTACACTGTGCGTTTCTTATATTCTAAGTTTTTCAGAGCAACTCACTCATATACTATGTACTACAATGTGCGTTTCTTATATTCTAAGTTTTTCAGTGCAACTCACTCATATACTATGTACTACACTGTGCGTTTCTTAAATTCTAAGTTTTTCAGTGCAACTCACTCATATACTATGTACTACACTGTGCGTTTCTTAATTCTAAGTTTTTCAGTGCAACTCACTCATATACTATGTACTACACTGTGCGTTTCTTATATTCTAATTTTTTCATTGCAACTCACTCATATACTATGTACTACACTGTGCGTTTCTTATATTCTAAGTTTTTCAGTGCAACTCACTCATATACTATGTACTACACTGTGCGTTTCTTATATTCTAAGTTTTTCAGTGCAACTCACTCATATACTATGTACTACACTGTGAGTTTCTTATATTCTAAGTTTTTCAGTGCAACTCACTCATATACTATGTACTACACTGTGCGTTTCTTAAATTCTAAGTTTTTCAGTGCAACTCACTCATATACTATGTACTACACTGTGCGTTTCTTATATTCTAAGTTTTTCAGTGCAACTCACTCATATACTATGTACTACACTGTGCGTTTCTTATATTCTAAGTTTTTCAGTGCAACTCACTCATATACTATGTACTACACTGTGCATTTCGTGTAATGCGGGTTTTTCAGTAAATTCTAAGTTTTTCAGTGCAACTCACTCATATACTATGTACTACACTGTGCGTTTCTTATATTCTAAGTTTTTCAGTGCAACTCACTCATATACTATGTACTACACTGTGCGTTTCTTATATTCTAAGTTTTTCAGAGCAACTCACTCATATACTATGTACTACAATGTGCGTTTCTTATATTCTAAGTTTTTCAGTGCAACTCACTCATATACTATGTACTACACTGTGCGTTTCTTAAATTCTAAGTTTTTCAGTGCAACTCACTCATATACTATGTACTACACTGTGCGTTTCTTAATTCTAAGTTTTTCAGTGCAACTCACTCATATACTATGTACTACACTGTGCGTTTCTTATATTCTAATTTTTTCATTGCAACTCACTCATATACTATGTACTACACTGTGCGTTTCTTATATTCTAAGTTTTTCAGTGCAACTCACTCATATAGTATGTACTACACTGTGCGTTTCTTATATTCTAAGTTTTTCAGTGCAACTCACTCATATACTATGTACTACACTGTGAGTTTCTTATATTCTAAGTTTTTCAGTGCAACTCACTCATATACTATGTACTACACTGTGCGTTTCTTAAATTCTAAGTTTTTCAGTGCAACTCACTCTTATACTATGTACTACACTGTGCGTTTCTTAAATTCTAAGTTTTTCAGTGCAACTCACTCATATACTATGTACTACACTGTGCGTTTCTTAAATTCTAAGTTTTTCAGTGCAACTCACTCATATACTATGTACTACACTGTGCGTTTCTTATATTCTAAGTTTTTCAGTGCAACTCACTCATATACTATGTACTACAATGTGCGTTTCTTATATTCTAAGTTTTTCAGTGCAACTCACTCATATACTATGTACTACACTGTGCGTTTCTTAAATTCTAAGTTTTTCAGTGCAACTCACTCATATACTATGTACTACACTGTGCGTTTCTTATATTCTAAGTTTTTCAGTGCAACTCACTCATATACTATGTACTACACTGTGCGTTTCTTATATTCCAAGTTTTTCAGTGCAACTCACTCATATACTATGTACTACACTGTGCGTTTCTTAAATTCTAAGTTTTTCAGTGCAACTCACTCATATACTATGTACTACAATGTGCGTTTCTTATATTCTAAGTTTTTCAGTGCAACTCACTCATATACTATGTACTACACTGTGCGTTTCTAATATTCTAAGTTTTTCAGTGCAACTCACTCATATACTATGTACTACACTGTGCGTTTCTAATATTCTAAGTTTTTCAGTGCAACTCACTCATATACTATGTACTACACTGTGCGTTTCTTATATTCTAAGTTTTTCAGTGCAACTCACTCATATACTATGTACTACAATGTGCGTTTCTTATATTCTAAGTTTTTCAGTGCAACTCACTCATATACTATGTACTACACTGTGCGTTTCTAATATTCTAAGTTTTTCAGAGCAACTCACTCATATACTATGTACTACAATGTGCGTTTCTTATATTCTAAGTTTTTCAGTGCAACTCACTCATATACTATGTACTACACTGTGCGTTTATTAAATTCTAAGTTTTTCAGTGCAACTCACTCATATACTATGTACTACACTGTGCGTTTCTTATATTCTAAGTTTTTCAGTGCAACTCACTCATATACTATGTACTACACTGGGCGTTTCTTATATTCTAAGTTTTTCAGTGCAACTCACTCATATACTATGTACTACACTGTGCGTTTCTTAAATTCTAAGTTTTTCAGTGCAACTCACTCATATACTATGTACTACACTGTGCGTTTCTTAAATTCTAAGTTTTTCAGAGCAACTCACTCATATACTATGTACTACACTGTGCGTTTCTTATATTCTAAGTTTTTCAGTGCAATTCACTCATATACTATGTACTACACTGTGCGTTTCTTATATTCTAAGTTTTTCAGTGCAACTCACTCATATACTATGTACTACACTGTGCGTTTCTTATATTCTAAGTTTTTCAGTGCAACTCACTCATATACTATGTACTACACTGTGCGTTTCTTAAATTCTAAGTTTTTCAGTGCAACTCACTCATATACTATGTACTACAATGTGCGTTTTTATATTATAAGTTTTTCAGTGCAACTCACTCATATACTATGTACTACACTGTGCGTTTCTTATATTCTAAGTTTTTAAGTGCAACTCACTCATATACTATGTACTACACTGTGCGTTTCTTATATTCTAAGTTTTTCAGTGCAACTCACTCATATACTTTGTACTACACTGTGCGTTTCTTATATTCTGAGTTTTTCAGTGCAACTCACTCATATACTATGTACTACACTGTGCGTTTCTTATATTCTAAGTTTTTCAGTGCAACTCACTCATATACTATGTACTACACTGTGCGTTTCTTATATTCTAAGTTTTTCAGTGCAACTCACTCATATACTATGTACTACACTGTGCGTTTCTTATATTCTAAGTTTTTCAGTGCAACTCACTCATATACTATGTACTACACTGTGCGTTTCTTATATTCTAAGTTTTTCAGTGCAACTCACTCATATACTATGTACTACACTGTGCGTTTCTTATATTCTAAGTTTTTCAGTGCAACTCACTCTTATACTATGTACTACACTGTGCATTTCGTGTAATGCGGGTTTTTCAGTAAATTCTAAGTTTTTCAGTGCAACTCACTCATATACTATGTACTACACTGTGCGTTTCTTATATTCTAAGTTTTTCAGTGCAACTCACTCATATACTATGTACTACACTGTGCGTTTCTTATATTCTAAGTTTTTCAGTGCAACTCACTCATATACTATGTACTACAATGTGCGTTTCTTAAATTCTAAGTTTTTCAGTGCAACTCACTCATATACTATGTACTACACTGTGCGTTTCTTAAATTCTAAGTTTTTCAGTGCAACTCACTCATATACTATGTACTACACTGTGCGTTTCTTAAATTCTAAGTTTTTCAGTGCAACTCACTCATATACTATGTACTACACTGTGCGTTTCTTATATTCTAAGTTTTTCAGTGCAACTCACTCATATACTATGTACTACACTGTGCGTTTCTTATATTCTAAGTTTTTCAGTGCAACTCACTCATATACTATGTACTACACTGTGCGTTTCTTATATTCTAAGTTTTTCAGTGCAACTCACTCATATACTATGTACTACACTGTGCGTTTCTTATATTCTAAGTTTTTCAGTGCAACTCACTCATATACTATGTACTACAATGTGCGTTTCTTATATTCTAAGTGTTTCAGTGCAACTCACTCATATACTATGTACTACACTGTGCGTTTCTTATATTCTAAGTTTTTCAGTGCAACTCACTCATATACTATGTACTACACTGTGCGTTTCTTAAATTCTAAGTTTTTCAGTGCAACTCACTCATATACTATGTACTACACTGTGCGTTTCTTATATTCTAAGTTTTTCAGTGCAACTCACTCATATACTATGTACTACACTGTGCGTTTCTTATATTCTAAGTTTTTCAGTGCAACTCACTCATATACTATGTACTACACTGTGCGTTTCTTAAATTCTAAGTTTTTAAGTGCAACTCACTCATATACTATGTACTACAATGTGCGTTTCTTATATTCTAAGTTTTTCAGTGCAACTCACTCATATACTATGTACTACACTGTGCGTTTCTTATATTCTAAGTTTTTCAGTGCAACTCACTCATATACTATGTACTACACTGTGCGTTTCTTATATTCTAAGTTTTTCAGTGCAACTCACTCATATACTATGTACTACACTGTGCGTTTCTTATATTCTAAGTTTTTCAGTGCAACTCACTCATATACTATGTACTACACTGTGCGTTTCTTATATTCTAAGTTTTTCAGTGCAACTCACTCATATACTATGTACTACACTGTGCATTTCGTGTAATGCGGGTTTTTCAGTAAATTCTAAGTTTTTCAGTGCAACTCACTCATATACTATGTACTACACTGTGCGTTTCTTATATTCTAAGTTTTTCAGTGCAACTCACTCATATACTATGTACTACACTGTGCGTTTCTTATATTCTAAGTTTTTCAGAGCAACTCACTCATATACTATGTACTACAATGTGCGTTTCTTATATTCTAAGTTTTTCAGTGCAACTCACTCATATACTATGTACTACACTGTGCGTTTCTTAAATTCTAAGTTTTTCAGTGCAACTCACTCATATACTATGTACTACACTGTGCGTTTCTTAAATTCTAAGTTTTTCAGTGCAACTCACTCATATACTATGTACTACAATGTGCGTTTCTTATATTCTAAGTTTTTCAGTGCAACTCACTCATATACTTTGTACTACACTGTGCGTTTCTTATATTCTAACTTTTTCAGTGCAACT
Source organism: Mus caroli (assembly GCF_978045245.1). Taxonomy (NCBI): domain Eukaryota; kingdom Metazoa; phylum Chordata; class Mammalia; order Rodentia; family Muridae; genus Mus; species Mus caroli. Next base: position 3,865,527 of record NW_028227279.1, on the reverse strand, counting down.
CACTCATATACTATGTACTACACTGTGCGTTTCTTATATTCTAAGTTTTTCAGTGCAACTCACTCATATACTATGTACTACACTGTGCGTTTCTTATATTCTAAGTTTTTCAGTGCAACTCACTCATATACTATGTACTACACTGTGCGTTTCTTATATTCTAAGTTTTTCAGTGCAACTCACTCATATACTATGTACTACACTGTGCGTTTCTTATATTCTAAGTTTTTCAGTGCAACTCACTCATATACTATGTACTACACTGTGCGTTTCTTATATTCTAAGTTTTTCAGTGCAACTCACTCATATACTATGTACTACACTGTGCATTTCGTGTAATGCGGGTTTTTCAGTAAATTCTAAGTTTTTCAGTGCAACTCACTCATATACTATGTACTACACTGTGCGTTTCTTATATTCTAAGTTTTTCAGTGCAACTCACTCATATACTATGTACTACACTGTGCGTTTCTTATATTCTAAGTTTTTCAGTGCAACTCACTCATATACTATGTACTACACTGTGCGTTTCTTAAATTCTAAGTTTTTCAGTGCAACTCACTCATATACTATGTACTACACTGTGCGTTTATTAAATTCTAAGTTTTTCAGTGCAACTCACTCATATACTATGTACTACACTGTGCGTTTCTTATATTCTAAGTTTTTCAGTGCAACTCACTCATATACTATGTACTACACTGTGCGTTTCTTATATTCTAAGTTTTTCAGTGCAACTCACTCATATACTATGTACTACACTGTGCGTTTCTTATATTCTAAGTTTTTCAGTGCAACTCACTCATATACTATGTACTACACTGTGCGTTTCTTATATTCTAAGTTTTTCAGTGCAACTCACTCATATACTATGTACTACACTGTGCGTTTCTTATATTCTAAGTTTTTCAGTGCAACTCACTCATATACTATGTACTACACTGTGCATTTCGTGTAATGCGGGTTTTTCAGTAAATTCTAAGTTTTTCAGTGCAACTCACTCATATACTATGTACTACACTGTGCGTTTCTTATATTCTAAGTTTTTCAGTGCAACTCACTCATATACTATGTACTACACTGTGCGTTTCTTATATTCTAAGTTTTTCAGAGCAACTCACTCATATACTATGTACTACAATGTGCGTTTCTTATATTCTAAGTTTTTCAGTGCAACTCACTCATATACTATGTACTACACTGTGCGTTTCTTAAATTCTAAGTTTTTCAGTGCAACTCACTCATATACTATGTACTACACTGTGCGTTTCTTAAATTCTAAGTTTTTCAGTGCAACTCACTCATATACTATGTACTACACTGTGCGTTTCTTATATTCTAAGTTTTTCAGTGCAACTCACTCATATACTATGTACTACACTGTGCGTTTCTTAAATTCTAAGTTTTTCAGTGCAACTCACTCATATACTATGTACTACATTGTGCGTTTATTAAATTCTAAGTTTTTCAGTGCAACTCACTCATATACTATGTACTACACTGTGCGTTTCTTATATTCTAAGTTTTTCAGTGCAACTCACTCATATACTATGTACTACACTGTGCGTTTCTTATATTCTAAGTTTTTCAGTGCAGCTCACTCATATACTATGTACTACACTGTGCGTTTCTTAAATTCTAAGTTTTTCAGTGCAACTCACTCATATACTATGTACTACAATGTGCGTTTCTTATATTCTAAGTTTTTCAGTGCAACTCACTCATATACTATGTACTACACTGTGCGTTTCTTATATTCTAAGTTTTTAAGTGCAACTCACTCATATACTATGTACTACACTGTGCGTTTGTTATATTCTAAGTTTTTCAGTGCAACTCACTCATATACTATGTACTACACTGTGCGTTTCTTATATTCTGAGTTTTTCAGTGCAACTCACTCATATACTATGTACTACACTGTGCGTTTCTTATATTCTAAGTTTTTCAGTGCAACTCACTCATATACTATGTACTACACTGTGCGTTTCTTATATTCTAAGTTTTTTCAGTGCAACTCACTCATATACTATGTACTACACTGTGCGTTTCTTATATTCTAAGTTTTTCAGTGCAACTCACTCATATACTATGTACTACACTGTGCGTTTCTTATATTCTAAGTTTTTCAGTGCAACTCACTCATATACTATGTACTACATTGTGCGTAAATTAAATTCTAAGTTTTTCAGTGCAACTCACTCATATACTATGTACTACACTGTGCGTTTCTTATATTCTAAGTTTTTCAGTGCAACTCACTCATATAAATGTACTACACTGTGCGTTTCTTATATTCTAAGTTTTTCAGTGCAACTCACTCATATACTATGTACTACACTGTGCATTTCGTGTAATGCGGGTTTTTCAGTAAATTCTAAGTTTTTCAGTGCAACTCACTCATATACTATGTACTACACTGTTCGTTTCTTATATTCTAAGTTTTTCAGTGCAACTCACTCATATACTATGTACTACACTGTGCGTTTCTTATATTCTAAGTTTTTCAGTGCAACTCACTCATATACTATGTACTACACTGTGCGTTTCTTATATTCTAAGTTTTTCAGTGCAACTCACTCATATACTATGTACTACAATGTGCGTTTCTTAAATTCTAAGTGTTTCAGTGCAACTCACTCATATACTATGTACTACACTGTGCGTTTCTTAAATTCTAAGTTTTTCAGTGCAACTCACTCATATACTATGTACTACAATGTGCGTTTCTTATATTCTAAGTTTTTCAGTGCAACTCACTCATATACTATGTACTACAATGTGCGTTTCTTATATTCTAAGTTTTTCAGTGCAACTCACTCATATACTATGTACTACACTGTGCGTTTCTTATATTCTAAGTTTTTCAGTGCAACTCACTCATATACTATGTACTACACTGTGCGTTTCTTATATTCTAAGTTTTTCAGTGCAACTCACTCATATAATATGTACTACACTGTGCGTTTCTTATATTCTAAGTTTTTCAGTGCAACTCACTCATATACTATGTACTACACTGTGCATTTCGTGTAATGCGGGTTTTTCAGTAAATTCTAAGTTTTTCAGTGCAACTCACTCATATACTATGTACTACACTGTGCGTTTCTTATATTCTAAGTTTTTCAGTGCAACTCACTCATATACTATGTACTACACTGTGCGTTTCTTATATTCTAAGTTTTTCAGAGCAACTCACTCATATACTATGTACTACAATGTGCGTTTCTTAAATTCTAAGTTTTTCAGTGCAACTCACTCATATACTATGTACTACACTGTGCGTTTCTTAAATTCTAAGTTTTTCAGTGCAACTCACTCATATACTATGTACTACACTGTGCGTTTCTTATATTCTAAGTTTTTCAGTGCAACTCACTCATATACTATGTACTACACTGTGCGTTTCTTATATTCTAAGTTTTTCAGTGCAACTCACTCATATACTATGTACTACACTGTGCGTTTCTTATATTCTAAGTTTTTCAGTGCAACTCACTCATATACTATGTACTACACTGTGCGTTTCTTATATTCTAAGTTTTTCAGTGCAACTCACTCATATACTATGTACTACACTGTGCGTTTCTTATATTCTAAGTTTTTCAGTGCAACTCACTCATATACTATGTACTACAATGTGCGTTTCTTATATTCTAAGTGTTTCAGTGCAACTCACTCATATACTATGTACTACACTGTGCGTTTCTTAAATTCTAAGTTTTTCAGTGCAACTCACTCATATACTATGTACTACACTGTGCGTTTCTTAAATTCTAAGTTTTTCAGTGCAACTCACTCATATACTATGTACTACACTGTGCGTTTCTTATATTCTAAGTTTTTCAGTGCAACTCACTCATATACTATGTACTACACTGTGCGTTTCTTATATTCTAAGTTTTTCAGTGCAACTCACTCATATACTATGTACTACACCGTGCGTTTCTTAACTTATATAAACTTAAACTTAAAGTTTCTTAACTTATATAACTTAAACTTATATACTAAGTTTTTCAGTGCAACTCACTATGTACTACACTGTGCGTTTCTTATATTCTAAGTTTTTCAGTGCAACTCACTCATATACTATGTACTACACTGTGCATTTCGTGTAATGCGGGTTTTTCAGTAAATTCTAAGTTTTTCAGTGCAAATCACTCATATACTATGTACTACACTGTGCGTTTCTTATATTCTAAGTTTTTCAGTGCAACTCACTCATATACTATGTACTACACTGTGCGTTTCTTATATTCTAAGTTTTTCAGAGCAACTCACTCATATACTATGTACTACAATGTGCGTTTCTTATATTCTAAGTTTTTCAGTGCAACTCACTCATATACTATGTACTACACTGTGCGTTTCTTAAATTCTAAGTTTTTCAGTGCAACTCACTCATATACTATGTACTACACTGTGCGTTTCTTAAATTCTAAGTTTTTCAGTGCAACTCACTCATATACTATGTACTACACTGTGCGTTTCTTATATTCTAATTTTTTCATTGCAACTCACTCATATACTATGTACTACACTGTGCGTTTCTTATATTCTAAGTTTTTCAGTGCAACTCACTCATATACTATGTACTACACTGTGCGTTTCTTATACTCTAAGTTTTTCAGTGCAACTCACTCATATACTATGTACTACACTGTGCGTTTCTTAAATTCTAAGTTTTTCAGTGCAACTCACTCATATACTATGTACTACACTGTGCGTTTCTTATATTCTAAGTTTTTCAGTGCAACTCACTCATATACTATGTACTACACTGTGCGTTTCTTATATTCTAAGTTTTTCAGTGCAACTCACTCATATACTATGTACTACACTGTGCGTTTCTTAAATTCTAAGTTTTTCAGTGCAACTCACTCATATACCATGTACTACAATGTGCGTTTCTTATATTCTAAGTTTTTCAGTGCAACTCACTCATATACTATGTACTACACTGTGCGTTTCTTATATTCTAAGTTTTTCAGTGCAACTCACTCATATACTATGTACTACACTGTGCGTTTCTTATATTCTAAGTTTTTCAGTGCAACTCACTCATATATTATGTACTACACTGTGCGTTTCTTATATTCTAAGTTTTTCAGTGCAACTCACTCATATACTATGTACTACACTGTGCGTTTCTTATATTCTAAGTTTTTCAGTGCAACTCACTCATATACTATGTACTACACTGTGCGTTTCTTAAATTCTAAGTTTTTCAGTGCAACTCACTCATATACTATGTACTACACTGTGCGTTTCTTATATTCTAAGTTTTTCAGTGCAACTCACTCATATACTATGTACTACACTGTGCGTTTCTTATATTCTAAGTTTTTCAGTGCAACTCACTCATATACTATGTACTACACTGTGCGTTTCTTATATTCTAAGTTTTTCAGTGCAACTCACTCATATACTATGTACTACACTGTGCGTTTCTTATATTCTAAGTTTTTCAGTGCAACTCACTCATATACTATGTACTACACTGTGCGTTTCTTAAATTCTAAGTTTTTCAGTGCAACTCACTCATATACTATGTACTACACTGTGCGTTTCTTATATTCTAATTTTTTCATTGCAACTCACTCATATACTATGTACTACACTGTGCGTTTCTTATATTCTAAGTTTTTCAGTGCAACTCACTCATATACTATGTACTACACTGTGCGTTTCTTATATTCTAAGTTTTTCAGTGCAACTCACTCATATACTATGTACTACACTGTGCGTTTCTTATATTCTAAGTTTTTCAGTGCAACTCACTCATATACTATGTACTACACTGTGCGTTTCTTATATTCTAAGTTTTTCAGTGCAACTCACTCATATACTATGTACTACAATGTGCGTTTCTTATATTCTAAGTGTTTCAGTGCAACTCACTCATATACTATGTACTACACTGTGCGTTTCTTAAATTCTAAGTTTTTCAGTGCAACTCACTCATATACTATGTACTACACTGTGCGTTTCTTAAATTCTAAGTTTTTCAGTGCAACTCACTCATATACTATGTACTACACTGTGCGTTTCTTATATTCTAAGTTTTTAAGTGCAACTCACTCATATACTATGTACTACACTGTGCGTTTCTTATATTCTAAGTTTTTCAGTGCAACTCACTCATATACTATGTACTACACTGTGCGTTTCTTAAATTCTAAGTTTTTCAGTGCAACTCACTCATATACTATGTACTACAATGTGCGTTTCTTATATTCTAAGTTTTTCAGTGCAACTCACTCATATACTATGTACTACACTGTGCGTTTCTTATATTCTAAGTTTTTCAGTGCAACTCACTCATATACTATGTACTACACTGTGCGTTTCTTATATTCTAAGTTTTTCAGTGCAACTCACTCATATACTATGTACTACACTGTGCGTTTCTTATATTCTAAGTTTTTCAGTGCCACTCACTCATATACTATGTACTACACTGTGCGTTTCTTAAATTCTAAGTTTTTCAGTGCAACTCACTCATATACTATGTACTACAATGTGCGTTTCTTATATTCTAAGTTTTTCAGTGCAACTCACTCATATACTATGTACTACACTGTGCGTTTCTAATATTCTAAGTTTTTAAGTGCAACTCACTCATATACTATGTACTACACTGTGCGTTTCTTATATTCTAAGTTTTTCAGTGCAACTCACTCATATACTATGTACTACAATGTGCGTTTCTTATATTCTAAGTGTTTCAGTGCAACTCACTCATATACTATGTACTACACTGTACGTTTCTAATATTCTAAGTTTTTCAGAGCAACTCACTCATATACTATGTACTACAATGTGCGTTTCTTATATTCTAAGTTTTTCAGTGCAACTCACTCATATACTATGTACTACACTGTGCGTTTCTTAAATTCTAAGTTTTTCAGTGCAACTCACTCATATACTATGTACTACACTGTGCGTTTATTAAATTCTAAGTTTTTCAGTGCAACTCACTCATATACTATGTACTACACTGTGCGTTTCTTATATTCTAAGTTTTTCAGTGCAACTCACTCATATACTATGTACTACACTGTGCGTTTCTTATATTCTAAGTTTTTCAGTGCAACTCACTCATATACTATGTACTACACTGTGCGTTTCTTAAATTCTAAGTTTTTCAGTGCAACTCACTCATATACTATGTACTACATTGTGCGTTTATTAAATTCTAAGTTTTTCAGTGCAACTCACTCATATACTATGTACTACACTGTGCGTTTCTTATATTCTAAGTTTTTCAGTGCAACTCACTCATATACTATGTACTACACTGTGCGTTTCTTATATTCTAAGTTTTTCAGTGCAACTCACTCATATACTATGTACTACACTGTGCGTTTCTTATATTCTAAGTTTTTCAGTGCAACTCACTCATATACTATGTACTACACTGTGCGTTTCTTAAATTCTAAGTTTTTCAGTGCAACTCACTCATATACTATGTACTACAATGTGCGTTTCTTATATTATAAGTTTTTCAGTGCAACTCACTCATATACTATGTACTACACTGTGCGTTTCTTATATTCTAAGTTTTTAAGTGCAACTCACTCATATACTATGTACTACACTGTGCGTTTCTTATATTCTAAGTTTTTCAGTGCAACTCACTCATATACTATGTACTACACTGTGCGTTTCTTATATTCTAAGTTTTTCAGTGCAACTCACTCATATACTATGTACTACACTGTGCGTTTCTTATATTCTAAGTTTTTCAGTGCAACTCACTCATATACTATGTACTACACTGTGCGTTTCTTATATTCTAAGTTTTTCAGTGCAACTCACTCATATACTATGTACTACACTGTGCGTTTCTTATATTCTAAGTTTTTCAGTGCAACTCACTCATATACTATGTACTACACTGTGCGTTTCTTATATTCTAAGTTTTTCAGTGCAACTCACTCATATACTATGTACTACACTGTGCGTTTCTTATATTCTAAGTTTTTCAGTGCAACTCACTCATATACTATGTACTACACTGTGCATTTCGTGTAATGCGGGTTTTTCAGTAAATTCTAAGTTTTTCAGTGCAACTCACTCATATACTATGTACTACACTGTGCGTTTCTTATATTCTAAGTTTTTCAGTGCAACTCACTCATATACTATGTACTACACTGTGCGTTTCTTATATTCTAAGTTTTTCAGTGCAACTCACTCATATACTATGTACTACACTGTGCATTTCGTGTAATGCGGGTTTTTCAGTAAATTCTAAGTTTTTCAGTGCAACTCACTCATATACTATGTACTACACTGTGCGTTTCTTATATTCTAAGTTTTTCAGTGCAACTCACTCATATACTATGTACTACAATGTGCGTTTCTTATATTCTAAGTGTTTCAGTGCAACTCACTCATATACTATGTACTACACTGTGCGTTTCTTAAATTCTAAGTTTTTCAGTGCAACTCACTCATATACTATGTACTACACTGTGCATTTCTTAAATTCTAAGTTTTTCAGTGCAACTCACTCATATACTATGTACTACACTGTGCGTTTCTTATATTCTAAGTTTTTCAGTGCAACTCACTCATATACTATGTACTACACTGTGCGTTTCTTATATTCTAAGTTTTTCAGTGCAACTCACTCATATACTATGTACTACACTGTGCGTTTCTTAAATTCTAAGTTTTTCAGTGCAACTCACTCATATACTATGTACTACAATGTGCGTTTCTTATATTCTAAGTTTTTCAGTGCAACTCACTCATATACTATGTACTACACTGTGCGTTTCTTATATTCTAAGTTTTTCAGTGCAACTCACTCATATACTATGTACTACACTGTGCGTTTCTTATATTCTAAGTTTTTCAGTGCAACTCACTCATATACTATGTACTACACTGTGCGTTTCTTATATTCTAAGTTTTTCAGTGCAACTCACTCATATACTATGTACTACACTGTGCGTTTCTTATATTCTAAGTTTTTCAGTGCAACTCACTCATATACTATGTACTACACTGTGCGTTTCTTAAATTCTAAGTTTTTCAGTGCAACTCACTCATATACTATGTACTACAATGTGCGTTTCTTATATTCTAAGTTTTTCAGTGCAACTCACTCATATACTATGTACTACACTGTGCGTTTCTAATATTCTAAGTTTTTAAGTGCAACTCACTCATATACTATGTACTACACTGTGCGTTTCTTATATTCTAAGTTTTTCAGTGCAACTCACTCATATACTATGTACTACAATGTGCGTTTCTTATATTCTAAGTGTTTCAGTGCAACTCACTCATATACTATGTACTACACTGTGCGTTTCTAATATTCTAAGTTTTTCAGAGCAACTCACTCATATACTATGTACTACAATGTGCGTTTCTTATATTCTAAGTTTTTCAGTGCAACTCACTCATATACTATGTACTACACTGTGCGTTTCTTAAATTCTAAGTTTTTCAGTGCAACTCACTCATATACTATGTACTACACTGTGCGTTTATTAAATTCTAAGTTTTTCAGTGCAACTCACTCATATACTATGTACTACACTGTGCGTTTCTTATATTCTAAGTTTTTCAGTGCAACTCACTCATATACTATGTACTACACTGTGCGTTTCTTATATTCTAAGTTTTTCAGTGCAACTCACTCATATACTATGTACTACACTGTGCGTTTCTTAAATTCTAAGTTTTTCAGTGCAACTCACTCATATACTATGTACTACATTGTGCGTTTATTAAATTCTAAGTTTTTCAGTGCAACTCACTCATATACTATGTACTACACTGTGCGTTTCTTATATTCTAAGTTTTTCAGTGCAACTCACTCATATACTATGTACTACACTGTGCGTTTCTTATATTCTAAGTTTTTCAGTGCAACTCACTCATATACTATGTACTACACTGTGCGTTTCTTATATTCTAAGTTTTTCAGTGCAACTCACTCATATACTATGTACTACACTGTGCGTTTCTTAAATTCTAAGTTTTTCAGTGCAACTCACTCATATACTATGTACTACACTGTGCGTTTCTTATATTATAAGTTTTTCAGTGCAACTCACTCATATACTATGTACTACACTGTGCGTTTCTTATATTCTAAGTTTTTCAGTGCAACTCACTCATATACTATGTACTACACTGTGCGTTTCTTATATTCTGAGTTTTTCAGTGCAACTCACTCATATACTATGTACTACACTGTGCGTTTCTTATATTCTAAGTTTTTCAGTGCAACTCACTCATATACTATGTACTACACTGTGCGTTTCTTATATTTTATGTTTTTCAGTGCAACTCACTCATATACTATGTACTACACTGTGCGTTTCTTATATTCTAAGTTTTTCAGTGCAACTCACTCATATACTATGTACTACACTGTGCGTTTCTTATATTCTAAGTTTTTCAGTGCAACTCACTCATATACTATGTACTACACTGTGCGTTTCTTATATTCTAAGTTTTTCAGTGCAACTCACTCATATACTATGTACTACACTGTGCATTTCGTGTAATGCGGGTTTTTCAGTAAATTCTAAGTTTTTCAGTGCAACTCACTCATATACTATGTACTACACTGTGCGTTTCTTATATTCTAAGTTTTTCAGTGCAACTCACTCATATACTATGTACTACACTGTGCGTTTCTTGTATTCTAAGTTTTTCAGTGCAACTCATTCATATACTATGTACTACACTGTGCATTTCGTGTAATGCGGGTTTTTCAGTAAATTCTAAGTTTTTCAGTGCAACTCACTCATATACTATGTACTACACTGTGCGTTTCTTATATTCTAAGTTTTTCAGTGCAACTCACTCATATACTATGTACTACACTGTGCGTTTCTTATATTCTAAGTTTTTCAGAGCAACTCACTCATATACTATGTACTACACTGTGCGTTTCTTATATTCTAAGTTTTTCAGTGCAACTCACTCATATACTATGTACTACACTGTGCGTTTCTTATATTCTAAGTTTTTCAGTGCAACTCACTCATATACTATGTACTACACTGTGCGTTTCTTATATTCTAAGTTTTTCAGTGCAACTCACTCATATACTATGTACTACACTGTGCATTTCGTGTAATGCGGGTTTTTCAGTAAATTCTAAGTTTTTCAGTGCAACTCACTCATATACTATGTACTACACTGTGCGTTTCTTATATTCTAAGTTTTTCAGTGCAACTCACTCATATACTATGTACTACACTGTGCGTTTCTTATATTCTAAGTTTTTCAGTGCAACTCACTCATATACTATGTACTACACTGTGCATTTCGTGTAATGCGGGTTTTTCAGTAAATTCTAAGTTTTTCAGTGCAACTCACTCATATACTATGTACTACACTGTGCGTTTCTTATATTCTAAGTTTTTCAGTGCAACTCACTCATATACTATGTACTACAATGTGCGTTTCTTATATTCTAAGTGTTTCAGTGCAACTCACTCATATACTATGTACTACACTGTGCGTTTCTTAAATTCTAAGTTTTTCAGTGCAACTCACTCATATACTATGTACTACACTGTGCATTTCTTAAATTCTAAGTTTTTCAGTGCAACTCACTCATATACTATGTACTACACTGTGCGTTTCTTATATTCTAAGTTTTTCAGTGCAACTCACTCATATACTATGTACTACACTGTGCGTTTCTTATATTCTAAGTTTTTCAGTGCAACTCACTCATATACTATGTACTACACTGTGCGTTTCTTAAATTCTAAGTTTTTCAGTGCAACTCACTCATATACTATGTACTACAATGTGCGTTTCTTATATTCTAAGTTTTTCAGTGCAACTCACTCATATACTATGTACTACACTGTGCGTTTCTTATATTCTAAGTTTTTCAGTGCAACTCACTCATATACTATGTACTACACTGTGCGTTTCTTATATTCTAAGTTTTTCAGTGCAACTCACTCATATACTATGTACTACACTGTGCGTTTCTTATATTCTAAGTTTTTCAGTGCAACTCACTCATATACTATGTACTACACTGTGCGTTTCTTATATTCTAAGTTTTTCAGTGCAACTCACTCATATACTATGTACTACACTGTGCGTTTCTTAAATTCTAAGTTTTTCAGTGCAACTCACTCATATACTATGTACTACAATGTGCGTTTCTTATATTCTAAGTTTTTCAGTGCAACTCACTCATATACTATGTACTACACTGTGCGTTTCTAATATTCTAAGTTTTTAAGTGCAACTCACTCATATACTATGTACTACACTGTGCGTTTCTTATATTCTAAGTTTTTCAGTGCAACTCACTCATATACTATGTACTACAATGTGCGTTTCTTATATTCTAAGTGTTTCAGTGCAACTCACTCATATACTATGTACTACACTGTGCGTTTCTAATATTCTAAGTTTTTCAGAGCAACTCACTCATATACTATGTACTACAATGTGCGTTTCTTATATTCTAAGTTTTTCAGTGCAACTCACTCATATACTATGTACTACACTGTGCGTTTCTTAAATTCTAAGTTTTTCAGTGCAACTCACTCATATACTATGTACTACACTGTGCGTTTATTAAATTCTAAGTTTTTCAGTGCAACTCACTCATATACTATGTACTACACTGTGCGTTTCTTATATTCTAAGTTTTTCAGTGCAACTCACTCATATACTATGTACTACACTGTGCGTTTCTTATATTCTAAGTTTTTCAGTGCAACTCACTCATATACTATGTACTACACTGTGCGTTTCTTAAATTCTAAGTTTTTCAGTGCAACTCACTCATATACTATGTACTACATTGTGCGTTTATTAAATTCTAAGTTTTTCAGTGCAACTCACTCATATACTATGTACTACACTGTGCGTTTCTTATATTCTAAGTTTTTCAGTGCAACTCACTCATATACTATGTACTACACTGTGCGTTTCTTATATTCTAAGTTTTTCAGTGCAACTCACTCATATACTATGTACTACACTGTGCGTTTCTTATATTCTAAGTTTTTCAGTGCAACTCACTCATATACTATGTACTACACTGTGCGTTTCTTAAATTCTAAGTTTTTCAGTGCAACTCACTCATATACTATGTACTACACTGTGCGTTTCTTATATTATAAGTTTTTCAGTGCAACTCACTCATATACTATGTACTACACTGTGCGTTTCTTATATTCTAAGTTTTTCAGTGCAACTCACTCATATACTATGTACTACACTGTGCGTTTCTTATATTCTGAGTTTTTCAGTGCAACTCACTCATATACTATGTACTACACTGTGCGTTTCTTATATTCTAAGTTTTTCAGTGCAACTCACTCATATACTATGTACTACACTGTGCGTTTCTTATATTTTATGTTTTTCAGTGCAACTCACTCATATACTATGTACTACACTGTGCGTTTCTTATATTCTAAGTTTTTCAGTGCAACTCACTCATATACTATGTACTACACTGTGCGTTTCTTATATTCTAAGTTTTTCAGTGCAACTCACTCATATACTATGTACTACACTGTGCGTTTCTTATATTCTAAGTTTTTCAGTGCAACTCACTCATATACTATGTACTACACTGTGCATTTCGTGTAATGCGGGTTTTTCAGTAAATTCTAAGTTTTTCAGTGCAACTCACTCATATACTATGTACTACACTGTGCGTTTCTTATATTCTAAGTTTTTCAGTGCAACTCACTCATATACTATGTACTACACTGTGCGTTTCTTGTATTCTAAGTTTTTCAGTGCAACTCATTCATATACTATGTACTACACTGTGCATTTCGTGTAATGCGGGTTTTTCAGTAAATTCTAAGTTTTTCAGTGCAACTCACTCATATACTATGTACTACACTGTGCGTTTCTTATATTCTAAGTTTTTCAGTGCAACTCACTCATATACTATGTACTACACTGTGCGTTTCTTATATTCTAAGTTTTTCAGAGCAACTCACTCATATACTATGTACTACAATGTGCGTTTCTTATATTCTAAGTTTTTCAGTGCAACTCACTCATATACTATGTACTACACTGTGCGTTTCTTAAATTCTAAGTTTTTCAGTGCAACTCACTCATATACTATGTACTACACTGTGCGTTTCTTATATTCTAATTTTTTCAGTGCAACTCACTCATATACTATGTACTACACTGTGCGTTTCTTATATTCTAAGTTTTTCAGTGCAACTCACTCATATACAATGTACTACACTGTGCGTTTCTTATATTCTAAGTTTTTCAGTGCAACTCACTCATATACTATGTACTACACTGTGCGTTTCTTATATTCTAAGTTTTTCAGTGCAACTCACTCATATACTATGTACTACAATGTGCGTTTCTTATATTCTAAGTGTTTCAGTGCAACTCACTCATATACTATGTACTACACTGTGCGTTTCTTAAATTCTAAGTTTTTCAGTGCAACTCACTCATATACTATGTACTACACTGTGCGTTTCTTAAATTCTAAGTTTTTCAGTGCAACTCACTCATATACTATGTACTACACTGTGCGTTTCTTATATTCTAAGTTTTTCAGTGCAACTCACTCATATACTAAGTACTACACTGTGCGTTTCTTATATTCTAAGTTTTTCAGTGCAACTCACTCATATACTATGTACTACACTGTGCGTTTCTTAAATTCTAAGTTTTTCAGTGCAACTCACTCATATACTATGTACTACAATGTGCGTTTCTTATATTCTAAGTTTTTCAGTGCAACTCACTCATATACTATGTACTACACTGTGCGTTTCTTATATTCTAAGTTTTTCAGTGCAACTCACTCATATACTATGTACTACACTGTGCGTTTCTTATATTCTAAGTTTTTCAGTGCAACTCACTCATATACTATGTACTACACTGTGCGTTTCTTATATTCTAAGTTTTTCAGTGCAACTCACTCATATACTATGTACTACACTGTGCGTTTCTTAAATTCTAAGTTTTTCAGTGCAACTCACTCATATACTATGTACTACAATGTGCGTTTCTTATATTCTAAGTTTTTCAGTGCAACTCACTCATATACTATGTACTACACTGTGCGTTTCTAATATTCTAAGTTTTTAAGTGCAACTCACTCATATACTGTGTACTACACTGTGCGTTTCTTATATTCTAAGTTTTTCAGTGCAACTCACTCATATACTATGTACTACAATGTGCGTTTCTTATATTCTAAGTTTTTCAGTGCAACTCACTCATATACTATGTACTACACTGTGCGTTTCTAATATTCTAAGTTTTTCAGAGCAACTCACTCATATACTATGTACTACAATGTGCGTTTCTTATATTCTAAGTTTTTCAGTGCAACTCACTCATATACTATGTACTACACTGTGCGTTTCTTAAATTCTAAGTTTTTCAGTGCAACTCACTCATATACTATGTACTACATTGTGCGTTTATTAAATTCTAAGTTTTTCAGTGCAACTCACTCATATACTATGTACTACACTGTGCGTTTCTTATATTCTAAGTTTTTCAGTGCAACTCACTCATATACTATGTACTACACTGTGCATTTCTTATATTCTAAGTTTTTCAGTGCAACTCACTCATATACTATGTACTACACTGTGCGTTTCTTAAATTCTAAGTTTTTCAGTGCAACTCACTCATATACTATGTACTACATTGTGCGTTTATTAAATTCTAAGTTTTTCAGTGCAACTCACTCATATACTATGTACTACACTGTGCGTTTCTTATATTCTAAGTTTTTCAGTGCAACTCACTCATATACTATGTACTACACTGTGCGTTTCTTATATTCTAAGTTTTTCAGTGCAACTCACTCATATACTATGTACTACACTGTGCGTTTCTTATATTCTAAGTTTTTCAGTGCAACTCACTCATATACTATGTACTACACTGTGCGTTTCTTATATTCTAAGTTTTTCAGTGCAACTCACTCATATACTATGTACTACACTGTGCGTTTCTTATATTCTAAGTTTTTCAGTGCAACTCACTCATATACTATGTACTACACTGTGCATTTCGTGTAATGCGGGTTTTTCAGTAAATTCTAAGTTTTTCAGTGCAACTCACTCATATACTATGTACTACACTGTGCGTTTCTTATATTCTAAGTTTTTCAGTGCAACTCACTCATATACTATGTACTACACTGTGCGTTTCTTATATTCTAAGTTTTTCAGAGCAACTCACTCATATACTATGTACTACAATGTGCGTTTCTTATATTCTAAGTTTTTCAGTGCAACTCACTCATATACTATGTACTACACTGTGCGTTTCTTAAATTCTAAGTTTTTCAGTGCAACTCACTTATATACTATGTACTACATTGTGCGTTTATTAAATTCTAAGTTTTTCAGTGCAACTCACTCATATACTATGTACTACACTGTGCGTTTCTTATATTCTAAGTTTTTCAGTGCAACTCACTCATATACTATGTACTACACTGTGCGTTTCTTATATTCTAAGTTTTTCAGTGCAACTCACTCATATACTATGTACTACACTGTGCATTTCGTGTAATGCGGGTTTTTCAGTAAATTCTAAGTTTTTCAGTGCAACTCACTCATATACTATGTACTACACTGTGCGTTTCTTATATTCTAAGTTTTTCAGTGCAACTCACTCATATACTATGTACTACACTGTGCGTTTCTTATATTCTAAGTTTTTCAGTGCAACTCACTCATATACTATATACTACACTGTGCATTTCTTATATTCTAAGTTTTTCAGTGCAACTCACTCATATACTATGTACTACACTGTGCGTTTCTTATATTCTAAGTTTTTCAGTGCAACTCACTCATATACTATGTACTACAATGTGCGTTTCTTAAATTCTAAGTGTTTCAGTGCAACTCACTCATATACTATGTACTACACTGTGCGTTTCTTATACTCTAAGTTTTTCAGTGCAACTCACTCATATACTATGTACTACACTGTGCGTTTCTTATATTCTAAGTTTTTCAGTGCAACTCACTCATATACTATGTACTACACTGTGCGTTTCTTATATTCTAAGTTTTTCAGTGCAACTCACTCATATACTATGTACTACACTGTGCGTTTCTTATATTCTAAGTTTTTCAGTGCAACTCACTCATATACTATGTACTACACTGTGCGTTTCTTATATTCTAAGTTTTTCAGTGCAACTCACTCATATACTATGTACTACACTGTGCGTTTCTTAAATTCTAAGTTTTTCAGTGCAACTCACTCATATACTATGTACTACAATGTGCGTTTCTTATATTCTAAGTTTTTCAGTGCAACTCACTCATATACTATGTACTACACTGTGCGTTTCTAATATTCTAAGTTTTTAAGTGCAACTCACTCATATACTGTGTACTACACTGTGCGTTTCTTATATTCTAAGTTTTTCAGTGCAACTCACTCATATACTATGTACTACAATGTGCGTTTCTTATATTCTAAGTTTTTCAGTGCAACTCACTCATATACTATGTACTACACTGTGCGTTTCTAATATTCTAAGTTTTTCAGAGCAACTCACTCATATACTATGTACTACAATGTGCGTTTCTTATATTCTAAGTTTTTCAGTGCAACTCACTCATATACTATGTACTACACTGTGCGTTTCTTAAATTCTAAGTTTTTCAGTGCAACTCACTCATATACTATGTACTACATTGTGCGTTTATTAAATTCTAAGTTTTTCAGTGCAACTCACTCATATACTATGTACTACACTGTGCGTTTCTTATATTCTAAGTTTTTCAGTGCAACTCACTCATATACTATGTACTACACTGTGCATTTCTTATATTCTAAGTTTTTCAGTGCAACTCACTCATATACTATGTACTACACTGTGCGTTTCTTAAATTCTAAGTTTTTCAGTGCAACTCACTCATATACTATGTACTACATTGTGCGTTTATTAAATTCTAAGTTTTTCAGTGCAACTCACTCATATACTATGTACTACACTGTGCGTTTCTTATATTCTAAGTTTTTCAGTGCAACTCACTCATATACTATGTACTACACTGTGCGTTTCTTATATTCTAAGTTTTTCAGTGCAACTCACTCATATACTATGTACTACACTGTGCGTTTCTTATATTCTAAGTTTTTCAGTGCAACTCACTCATATACTATGTACTACACTGTGCGTTTCTTATATTCTAAGTTTTTCAGTGCAACTCACTCATATACTATGTACTACACTGTGCGTTTCTTATATTCTAAGTTTTTCAGTGCAACTCACTCATATACTATGTACTACACTGTGCATTTCGTGTAATGCGGGTTTTTCAGTAAATTCTAAGTTTTTCAGTGCAACTCACTCATATACTATGTACTACACTGTGCGTTTCTTATATTCTAAGTTTTTCAGTGCAACTCACTCATATACTATGTACTACACTGTGCGTTTCTTATATTCTAAGTTTTTCAGAGCAACTCACTCATATACTATGTACTACAATGTGCGTTTCTTATATTCTAAGTTTTTCAGTGCAACTCACTCATATACTATGTACTACACTGTGCGTTTCTTAAATTCTAAGTTTTTCAGTGCAACTCACTTATATACTATGTACTACATTGTGCGTTTATTAAATTCTAAGTTTTTCAGTGCAACTCACTCATATACTATGTACTACACTGTGCGTTTCTTATATTCTAAGTTTTTCAGTGCAACTCACTCATATACTATGTACTACACTGTGCGTTTCTTATATTCTAAGTTTTTCAGTGCAACTCACTCATATACTATGTACTACACTGTGCATTTCGTGTAATGCGGGTTTTTCAGTAAATTCTAAGTTTTTCAGTGCAACTCACTCATATACTATGTACTACACTGTGCGTTTCTTATATTCTAAGTTTTTCAGTGCAACTCACTCATATACTATGTACTACACTGTGCGTTTCTTATATTCTAAGTTTTTCAGTGCAACTCACTCATATACTATATACTACACTGTGCATTTCTTATATTCTAAGTTTTTCAGTGCAACTCACTCATATACTATGTACTACACTGTGCGTTTCTTATATTCTAAGTTTTTCAGTGCAACTCACTCATATACTATGTACTACAATGTGCGTTTCTTAAATTCTAAGTGTTTCAGTGCAACTCACTCATATACTATGTACTACACTGTGCGTTTCTTATACTCTAAGTTTTTCAGTGCAACTCACTCATATACTATGTACTACACTGTGCGTTTCTTATATTCTAAGTTTTTCAGTGCAACTCACTCATATACTATGTACTACACTGTGCGTTTCTTATATTCTAAGTTTTTCAGTGCAACTCACTCATATACTATGTACTACACTGTGCGTTTCTTATATTCTAAGTTTTTCAGTGCAACTCACTCATATACTATGTACTACACTGTGCGTTTCTTATATTCTAAGTTTTTCAGTGCAACTCACTCATATACTATGTACTACACTGTGCGTTTCTTATATTCTAAGTTTTTCAGTGCAACTCACTCATATACTATGTACTACACTGTGCGTTTCTTATATTCTAAGTTTTTCAGTGCAACTCACTCATATACTATGTACTACACTGTGCATTTCGTGTAATGCGGGTTTTTCAGTAAATTCTAAGTTTTTCAGTGCAACTCACTCATATACTATGTACTACACTGTGCGTTTCTTATATTCTAAGTTTTTCAGTGCAACTCACTCATATACTATGTACTACACTGTGCGTTTCTTATATTCTAAGTTTTTCAGAGCAACTCACTCATATACTATGTACTACAATGTGCGTTTCTTATATTCTAAGTTTTTCAGTGCAACTCACTCATATACTATGTACTACACTGTGCGTTTCTTAAATTCTAAGTTTTTCAGTGCAACTCACTCATATACTATGTACTACACTGTGCGTTTCTTATATTCTAAGTTTTTCAGTGCAACTCACTCATATACTATGTACTACACTGTGCGTTTCTTATATTCTAAGTTTTTCAGTGCAACTCACTCATATACTATGTACTACACTGTGCGTTTCTTATATTCTAAGTTTTTCAGTGCAACTCACTCATATACTATGTACTACACTGTGCGTTTCTTAAATTCTAAGTTTTTCAGTGCAACTCACTCATATACTATGTACTACAATGTGCGTTTCTTATATTCTAAGTTTTTCAGTGCAACTCACTCATATACTATGTACTACACTGTGCGTTTCTAATATTCTAAGTTTTTAAGTGCAACTCACTCATATACTATGTACTACACTGTGCGTTTCTTATATTCTAAGTTTTTCAGTGCAACTCACTCATATACTATGTACTACAATGTGCGTTTCTTATATTCTAAGTGTTTCAGTGCAACTCACTCATATACTATGTACTACACTGTGCGTTTCTAATATTCTAAGTTTTTCAGAGCAACTCACTCATATACTATGTACTACAATGTGCGTTTCTTATATTCTAAGTTTTTCAGTGCAACTCACTCATATACTATGTACTACACTGTGCGTTTCTTAAATTCTAAGTTTTTCAGTGCAACTCACTCATATACTATGTACTACACTGTGCGTTTCTTAAATTCTAAGTTTTTCAGTGCAACTCACTCATATACTATGTACTACACTGTGCGTTTCTTATATTCTAAGTTTTTCAGTGCAACTCACTCATATACTATGTACTACACTGTGCGTTTCTTATATTCTAAGTTTTTCAGTGCAACTCACTCATATACTATGTACTACACTGTGCGTTTCTTAAATTCTAAGTTTTTCAGTGCAACTCACTCATATACTATGTACTACATTGTGCGTTTATTAAATTCTAAGTTTTTCAGTGCAACTCACTCATATACTATGTACTACACTGTGCGTTTCTTATATTCTAAGTTTTTCAGTGCAACTCACTCATATACTATGTACTACACTGTGCGTTTCTTATATTCTAAGTTTTTCAGTGCAACTCACTCATATACTATGTACTACACTGTGCGTTTCTTATATTCTAAGTTTTTCAGTGCAACTCACTCATATACTATGTACTACACTGTGCGTTTCTTAAATTCTAAGTTTTTCAGTGCAACTCACTCATATACTATGTACTACACTGTGCGTTTCTTATATTATAAGTTTTTCAGTGCAACTCACTCATATACTATGTACTACACTGTGCGTTTCTTATATTCTAAGTTTTTCAGTGCAACTCACTCATATACTATGTACTACACTGTGCGTTTCTTATATTCTGAGTTTTTCAGTGCAACTCACTCATATACTATGTACTACACTGTGCGTTTCTTATATTCTAAGTTTTTCAGTGCAACTCACTCATATACTATGTACTACACTGTGCGTTTCTTATATTTTATGTTTTTCAGTGCAACTCACTCATATACTATGTACTACACTGTGCGTTTCTTATATTCTAAGTTTTTCAGTGCAACTCACTCATATACTATGTACTACACTGTGCGTTTCTTATATTCTAAGTTTTTCAGTGCAACTCACTCATATACTATGTACTACACTGTGCGTTTCTTATATTCTAAGTTTTTCAGTGCAACTCACTCATATACTATGTACTACACTGTGCATTTCGTGTAATGCGGGTTTTTCAGTAAATTCTAAGTTTTTCAGTGCAACTCACTCATATACTATGTACTACACTGTGCGTTTCTTATATTCTAAGTTTTTCAGTGCAACTCACTCATATACTATGTACTACACTGTGCGTTTCTTGTATTCTAAGTTTTTCAGTGCAACTCACTCATATACTATGTACTACACTGTGCATTTCGTGTAATGCGGGTTTTTCAGTAAATTCTAAGTTTTTCAGTGCAACTCACTCATATACTATGTACTACACTGTGCGTTTCTTATATTCTAAGTTTTTCAGTGCAACTCACTCATATACTATGTACTACACTGTGCGTTTCTTATATTCTAAGTTTTTCAGAGCAACTCACTCATATACTATGTACTACAATGTGCGTTTCTTATATTCTAAGTTTTTCAGTGCAACTCACTCATATACTATGTACTACACTGTGCGTTTCTTAAATTCTAAGTTTTTCAGTGCAACTCACTCATATACTATGTACTACACTGTGCGTTTCTTATATTCTAATTTTTTCAGTGCAACTCACTCATATACTATGTACTACACTGTGCGTTTCTTATATTCTAAGTTTTTCAGTGCAACTCACTCATATACAATGTACTACACTGTGCGTTTCTTATATTCTAAGTTTTTCAGTGCAACTCACTCATATACTATGTACTACACTGTGCGTTTCTTATATTCTAAGTTTTTCAGTGCAACTCACTCATATACTATGTACTACAATGTGCGTTTCTTATATTCTAAGTGTTTCAGTGCAACTCACTCATATACTATGTACTACACTGTGCGTTTCTTAAATTCTAAGTTTTTCAGTGCAACTCACTCATATACTATGTACTACACTGTGCGTTTCTTAAATTCTAAGTTTTTCAGTGCAACTCACTCATATACTATGTACTACACTGTGCGTTTCTTATATTCTAAGTTTTTCAGTGCAACTCACTCATATACTATGTACTACACTGTGCGTTTCTTATATTCTAAGTTTTTCAGTGCAACTCACTCATATACTATGTACTACACTGTGCGTTTCTTAAATTCTAAGTTTTTCAGTGCAACTCACTCATATACTATGTACTACAATGTGCGTTTCTTATATTCTAAGTTTTTCAGTGCAACTCACTCATATACTATGTACTACACTGTGCGTTTCTTATATTCTAAGTTTTTCAGTGCAACTCACTCATATACTATGTACTACACTGTGCGTTTCTTATATTCTAAGTTTTTCAGTGCAACTCACTCATATACTATGTACTACACTGTGCGTTTCTTATATTCTAAGTTTTTCAGTGCAACTCACTCATATACTATGTACTACACTGTGCGTTTCTTAAATTCTAAGTTTTTCAGTGCAACTCACTCATATACTATGTACTACAATGTGCGTTTCTTATATTCTAAGTTTTTCAGTGCAACTCACTCATATACTATGTACTACACTGTGCGTTTCTAATATTCTAAGTTTTTAAGTGCAACTCACTCATATACTGTGTACTACACTGTGCGTTTCTTATATTCTAAGTTTTTCAGTGCAACTCACTCATATACTATGTACTACAATGTGCGTTTCTTATATTCTAAGTTTTTCAGTGCAACTCACTCATATACTATGTACTACACTGTGCGTTTCTAATATTCTAAGTTTTTCAGAGCAACTCACTCATATACTATGTACTACAATGTGCGTTTCTTATATTCTAAGTTTTTCAGTGCAACTCACTCATATACTATGTACTACACTGTGCGTTTCTTAAATTCTAAGTTTTTCAGTGCAACTCACTCATATACTATGTACTACATTGTGCGTTTATTAAATTCTAAGTTTTTCAGTGCAACTCACTCATATACTATGTACTACACTGTGCGTTTCTTATATTCTAAGTTTTTCAGTGCAACTCACTCATATACTATGTACTACACTGTGCATTTCTTATATTCTAAGTTTTTCAGTGCAACTCACTCATATACTATGTACTACACTGTGCGTTTCTTAAATTCTAAGTTTTTCAGTGCAACTCACTCATATACTATGTACTACATTGTGCGTTTATTAAATTCTAAGTTTTTCAGTGCAACTCACTCATATACTATGTACTACACTGTGCGTTTCTTATATTCTAAGTTTTTCAGTGCAACTCACTCATATACTATGTACTACACTGTGCGTTTCTTATATTCTAAGTTTTTCAGTGCAACTCACTCATATACTATGTACTACACTGTGCGTTTCTTATATTCTAAGTTTTTCAGTGCAACTCACTCATATACTATGTACTACACTGTGCGTTTCTTATATTCTAAGTTTTTCAGTGCAACTCACTCATATACTATGTACTACACTGTGCGTTTCTTATATTCTAAGTTTTTCAGTGCAACTCACTCATATACTATGTACTACACTGTGCATTTCGTGTAATGCGGGTTTTTCAGTAAATTCTAAGTTTTTCAGTGCAACTCACTCATATACTATGTACTACACTGTGCGTTTCTTATATTCTAAGTTTTTCAGTGCAACTCACTCATATACTATGTACTACACTGTGCGTTTCTTATATTCTAAGTTTTTCAGAGCAACTCACTCATATACTATGTACTACAATGTGCGTTTCTTATATTCTAAGTTTTTCAGTGCAACTCACTCATATACTATGTACTACACTGTGCGTTTCTTAAATTCTAAGTTTTTCAGTGCAACTCACTTATATACTATGTACTACATTGTGCGTTTATTAAATTCTAAGTTTTTCAGTGCAACTCACTCATATACTATGTACTACACTGTGCGTTTCTTATATTCTAAGTTTTTCAGTGCAACTCACTCATATACTATGTACTACACTGTGCGTTTCTTATATTCTAAGTTTTTCAGTGCAACTCACTCATATACTATGTACTACACTGTGCATTTCGTGTAATGCGGGTTTTTCAGTAAATTCTAAGTTTTTCAGTGCAACTCACTCATATACTATGTACTACACTGTGCGTTTCTTATATTCTAAGTTTTTCAGTGCAACTCACTCATATACTATGTACTACACTGTGCGTTTCTTATATTCTAAGTTTTTCAGTGCAACTCACTCATATACTATATACTACACTGTGCATTTCTTATATTCTAAGTTTTTCAGTGCAACTCACTCATATACTATGTACTACACTGTGCGTTTCTTAAATTCTAAGTTTTTCAGTGCAACTCACTCATATACTATGTACTACAATGTGCGTTTCTTAAATTCTAAGTGTTTCAGTGCAACTCACTCATATACTATGTACTACACTGTGCGTTTCTTATACTCTAAGTTTTTCAGTGCAACTCACTCATATACTATGTACTACACTGTGCGTTTCTTATATTCTAAGTTTTTCAGTGCAACTCACTCATATACTATGTACTACACTGTGCGTTTCTTATATTCTAAGTTTTTCAGTGCAACTCACTCATATACTATGTACTACACTGTGCGTTTCTTATATTCTAAGTTTTTCAGTGCAACTCACTCATATACTATGTACTACACTGTGCGTTTCTTATATTCTAAGTTTTTCAGTGCAACTCACTCATATACTATGTACTACACTGTGCGTTTCTTATATTCTAAGTTTTTCAGTGCAACTCACTCATATACTATGTACTACACTGTGCGTTTCTTATATTCTAAGTTTTTCAGTGCAACTCACTCATATACTATGTACTACACTGTGCATTTCGTGTAATGCGGGTTTTTCAGTAAATTCTAAGTTTTTCAGTGCAACTCACTCATATACTATGTACTACACTGTGCGTTTCTTATATTCTAAGTTTTTCAGTGCAACTCACTCATATACTATGTACTACACTGTGCGTTTCTTATATTCTAAGTTTTTCAGAGCAACTCACTCATATACTATGTACTACAATGTGCGTTTCTTATATTCTAAGTTTTTCAGTGCAACTCACTCATATACTATGTACTACACTGTGCGTTTCTTAAATTCTAAGTTTTTCAGTGCAACTCACTCATATACTATGTACTACACTGTGCGTTTCTTAAATTCTAAGTTTTTCAGTGCAACTCACTCATATACTATGTACTACACTGTGCGTTTCTTATATTCTAATTTTTTCATTGCAACTCACTCATACACTATGTACTACACTGTGCGTTTCTTATATTCTAAGTTTTTCAGTGCAACTCACTCATATACTATATACTACACTGTGCGTTTCTTATATTCTAAGTTTTTCAGTGCAACTCACTCATATACTATGTACTACACTGTGCACTTCGTGTAATGCGGGTTTTTCAGTAAATTCTAAGTTTTTCAGTGCAACTCACTCATATACTATGTACTACACTGTGCGTTTCTTATATTCTAAGTTTTTCAGTGCAACTCACTCATATACTATGTACTACACTGTGCACTTCGTGTAATGCGGGTTTTTCAGTAAATTCTAAGTTTTTCAGTGCAACTCACTCATATACTATGTACTACACTGTGCGTTTCTTATATTCTAAGTTTTTCAGTGCAACTCACTCATATACTATGTACTACACTGTGCGTTTCTTAAATTCTAAGTTTTTCAGTGCAACTCACTCATATACTATGTACTACAATGTGCGTTTCTTATATTCTAAGTTTTTCAGTGCAACTCACTCATATACTATGTACTACACTGTGCGTTTCTTTTATTCTAAGTTTTTAAGTGCAACTCACTCATATACTATGTACTACACTGTGCGTTTCTTATATTCTAAGTTTTTCAGTGCAACTCACTCATATACTATGTACTACACTGTGCGTTTCTTATATTCTAAGTTTTTCAGTGCAACTCACTCATATACTATGTACTACACTGTGCATTTCGTGTAATGCGGGTTTTTCAGTAAATTCTAAGTTTTTCAGTGCAACTCACTCATATACTATGTACTACACTGTGCGTTTCTTATATTCTAAGTTTTTCAGTGCAACTCACTCATATACTATGTACTACACTGTGCGTTTCTTATATTCTAAGTTTTTCAGAGCAACTCACTCATATACTATGTACTACACTGTGCGTTTCTTATATTCTAAGTTTTTCAGAGCAACTCACTCATATACTATGTACTACAATGTGCGTTTCTTATATTCTAAGTTTTTCAGTGCAACTCACTCATATACTATGTACTACACTGTGCGTTTCTTAAATTCTAAGTTTTTCAGTGCAACTCACTCATATACTATGTACTACACTGTGCGTTTCTTAAATTCTAAGTTTTTCAGTGCAACTCACTCATATACTATGTACTACACTGTGCGTTTCTTATATTCTAATTTTTTCATTGCAACTCACTCATATACTATGTACTACACTGTGCGTTTCTTATATTCTAAGTTTTTCAGTGCAACTCACTCATATACTATATACTACACTGTGCGTTTCTTATATTCTAAGTTTTTCAGTGCAACTCACTCATATGCTATGTACTACACTGTGCACTTCGTGTAATGCGGGTTTTTCAGTAAATTCTAAGTTTTTCAGTGCAACTCACTCATATACTATGTACTACACTGTGCGTTTCTTATATTCTAAGTTTTTCAGTGCAACTCACTCATATACTATGTACTACACTGTGCGTTTCTTATATTCTAAGTTTTTCAGAGCAATTCACTCATATACTATGTACTACTATGTGCGTTTCTTATATTCTAAGTTTTTCAGTGCAACTCACTCATATACTATGTACTACACTGTGCGTTTCTTAAATTCTAAGTTTTTCAGTGCAACTCACTCATATACTATGTACTACACTGTGCGTTTCTTAAATTCTAAGTTTTTCAGTGCAACTCACTCATATACTAAGTACTACAATGTGCGTTTCTTATATTCTAAGTTTTTCAGTGCAACTCACTCATATACTATGTACTACACTGTGCGTTTCTTTTATTCTAAGTTTTTAAGTGCAACTCACTCATATACTATGTACTACACTGTGCGTTTCTTATATTCTAAGTTTTTCAGTGCAACTCACTCATATACTATGTACTACACTGTGCGTTTCTTATATTCTAAGTTTTTCAGTGCAACTCACTCATATACTATGTACTACACTGTGCATTTCGTGTAATGCGGGTTTTTCAGTAAATTCTAAGTTTTTCAGTGCAACTCACTCATATACTATGTACTACACTGTGCGTTTCTTATATTCTAAGTTTTTCAGTGCAACTCACTCATATACTATGTACTACACTGTGCGTTTCTTATATTCTAAGTTTTTCAGAGCAACTCACTCATATACTATGTACTACAATGTGCGTTTCTTATATTCTAAGTTTTTCAGTGCAACTCACTCATATACTATGTACTACACTGTGCGTTTCTTAAATTCTAAGTTTTTAGTGCAACTCACTCATATACTATGTACTACACTGTGCGTTTCTTAAATTCTAAGTTTTTCAGTGCAACTCACTCATATACTATGTACTACACTGTGCGTTTCTTATATTCTAATTTTTTCATTGCAACTCACTCATATACTATGTACTACACTGTGCGTTTCTTATATTCTAAGTTTTTCAGTGCAACTCACTCATATACTATGTACTACACTGTGCGTTTCTTATATTCTAAGTTTTTCAGTGCAACTCACTCATATACTATGTACTACACTGTGCGTTTCTTATATTCTAAGTTTTTCAGTGCAACTCACTCATATACTATGTACTACACTGTGCGTTTCTTATATACTAGTTTTTCAGTGCAACTCACTCATATACTATGTACTACAATGTGCGTTTCTTATATTCTAAGTGTTTCAGTGCAACTCACTCATATACTATGTACTACACTGTGTGTTTCTTAAATTCTAAGTTTTTCAGTGCAACTCACTCATATACTATGTACTACACTGTGCGTTTCTTAAATTCTAAGTTTTTCAGGGCAACTCACTCATATACTATGTACTACACTGTGCGTTTCTTATATTCTAAGTTTTTCAGTGCAACTCACTCATATACTATGTACTACACTGTGCGTTTCTTATATTCTAAGTTTTTCAGTGCAACTCACTCATATACTATGTACTACACTGTGCGTTTCTTAAATTCTAAGTTTTTCAGTGCAACTCACTCATATACTATGTACTACAATGTGCGTTTCTTATATTCTAAGTTTTTCAGTGCAACTCACTCATATACTATGTACTACACTGTGCGTTTCTTATATTCTAAGTTTTTCAGTGCAACTCACTCATATACTATGTACTACACTGTGCGTTTCTTATATTCTAAGTTTTTCAGTGCAACTCACTCATATACTATGTACTACACTGTGCGTTTCTTATATTCTAAGTTTTTCAGTGCAACTCACTCATATACTATGTACTACACTGTGCGTTTCTTAAATTCTAAGTTTTTCAGTGCAACTCACTCATATACTATGTACTACAATGTGCGTTTCTTATATTCTAAGTTTTTCAGTGCAACTCACTCATATACTATGTACTACACTGTGCGTTTCTAATATTCTAAGTTTTTAAGTGCAACTCACTCATATACTATGTACTACACTGTGCGTTTCTTATATTCTAAGTTTTTCAGTGCAACTCACTCATATACTATGTACTACACTGTGCGTTTCTTATATTCTAAGTTTTTCAGTGCAACTCACTCATATACTATGTACTACACTGTGCGTTTCTTATATTCTAAGTTTTTCAGTGCAACTCACTCATATACTATGTACTACACTGTGCGTTTCTTAAATTCTAAGTTTTTCAGTGCAACTCACTCATATACTATGTACTACATTGTGCGTTTATTAAATTCTAAGTTTTTCAGTGCAACTCACTCATATACTATGTACTACACTGTGCGTTTCTTATATTCTAAGTTTTTCAGTGCAACTCACTCATATACTATGTACTACACTGTGCGTTTCTTATATTCTAAGTTTTTCAGTGCAACTCACTCATATACTATGTACTACACTGTGCGTTTCTTATATTCTAAGTTTTTCAGTGCAACTCACTCATATACTATGTACTACACTGTGCGTTTCTTATATTCTAAGTTTTTCAGTGCAACTCACTCATATACTATGTACTACACTGTGCGTTTCTTATATTCTAAGTTTTTCAGTGCAACTCACTCATATACTATGTACTACACTGTGCATTTCGTGTAATGCGGGTTTTTCAGTAAATTCTAAGTTTTTCAGTGCAACTCACTCATATACTATGTACTACACTGTGCGTTTCTTATATTCTAAGTTTTTCAGTGCAACTCACTCATATACTATGTACTACACTGTGCGTTTCTTATATTCTAAGTTTTTCAGAGCAACTCACTCATATACTATGTACTACAATGTGCGTTTCTTATATTCTAAGTTTTTCAGTGCAACTCACTCATATACTATGTACTACACTGTGCGTTTCTTAAATTCTAAGTTTTTCAGTGCAACTCACTTATATACTATGTACTACATTGTGCGTTTATTAAATTCTAAGTTTTTCAGTGCAACTCACTCATATACTATGTACTACACTGTGCGTTTCTTATATTCTAATTTTTTCATTGCAACTCACTCATATACTATGTACTACACTGTGCGTTTCTTATATTCTAAGTTTTTCAGTGCAACTCACTCATATACTATGTACTACACTGTGCGTTTCTTATATTCTAAGTTTTTCAGTGCAACTCACTCATATACTATGTACTACACTGTGCGTTTCTTATATTCTAAGTTTTTCAGTGCAACTCACTCATATACTATGTACTACACTGTGCGTTTCTTATATACTAGTTTTTCAGTGCAACTCACTCATATACTATGTACTACAATGTGCGTTTCTTATATTCTAAGTGTTTCAGTGCAACTCACTCATATACTATGTACTACACTGTGTGTTTCTTAAATTCTAAGTTTTTCAGTGCAACTCACTCATATACTATGTACTACACTGTGCGTTTCTTAAATTCTAAGTTTTTCAGTGCAACTCACTCATATACTATGTACTACACTGTGCGTTTCTTATATTCTAAGTTTTTCAGTGCAACTCACTCATATACTATGTACTACACTGTGCGTTTCTTATATTCTAAGTTTTTCAGTGCAACTCACTCATATACTATGTACTACACTGTGCGTTTCTTAAATTCTAAGTTTTTCAGTGCAACTCACTCATATACTATGTACTACAATGTGCGTTTCTTATATTCTAAGTTTTTCAGTGCAACTCACTCATATACTATGTACTACACTGTGCGTTTCTTATATTCTAAGTTTTTCAGTGCAACTCACTCATATACTATGTACTACACTGTGCGTTTCTTATATTCTAAGTTTTTCAGTGCAACTCACTCATATACTATGTACTACACTGTGCGTTTCTTATATTCTAAGTTTTTCAGTGCAACTCACTCATATACTATGTACTACACTGTGCGTTTCTTAAATTCTAAGTTTTTCAGTGCAACTCACTCATATACTATGTACTACAATGTGCGTTTCTTATATTCTAAGTTTTTCAGTGCAACTCACTCATATACTATGTACTACACTGTGCGTTTCTAATATTCTAAGTTTTTAAGTGCAACTCACTCATATACTATGTACTACACTGTGCGTTTCTTATATTCTAAGTTTTTCAGTGCAACTCACTCATATACTATGTACTACACTGTGCGTTTCTTATATTCTAAGTTTTTCAGTGCAACTCACTCATATACTATGTACTACACTGTGCGTTTCTTATATTCTAAGTTTTTCAGTGCAACTCACTCATATACTATGTACTACACTGTGCGTTTCTTAAATTCTAAGTTTTTCAGTGCAACTCACTCATATACTATGTACTACATTGTGCGTTTATTAAATTCTAAGTTTTTCAGTGCAACTCACTCATATACTATGTACTACACTGTGCGTTTCTTATATTCTAAGTTTTTCAGTGCAACTCACTCATATACTATGTACTACACTGTGCGTTTCTTATATTCTAAGTTTTTCAGTGCAACTCACTCATATACTATGTACTACACTGTGCGTTTCTTATATTCTAAGTTTTTCAGTGCAACTCACTCATATACTATGTACTACACTGTGCGTTTCTTATATTCTAAGTTTTTCAGTGCAACTCACTCATATACTATGTACTACACTGTGCGTTTCTTATATTCTAAGTTTTTCAGTGCAACTCACTCATATACTATGTACTACACTGTGCATTTCGTGTAATGCGGGTTTTTCAGTAAATTCTAAGTTTTTCAGTGCAACTCACTCATATACTATGTACTACACTGTGCGTTTCTTATATTCTAAGTTTTTCAGTGCAACTCACTCATATACTATGTACTACACTGTGCGTTTCTTATATTCTAAGTTTTTCAGAGCAACTCACTCATATACTATGTACTACAATGTGCGTTTCTTATATTCTAAGTTTTTCAGTGCAACTCACTCATATACTATGTACTACACTGTGCGTTTCTTAAATTCTAAGTTTTTCAGTGCAACTCACTTATATACTATGTACTACATTGTGCGTTTATTAAATTCTAAGTTTTTCAGTGCAACTCACTCATATACTATGTACTACACTGTGCGTTTCTTATATTCTAAGTTTTTCAGTGCAACTCACTCATATACTATGTACTACACTGTGCGTTTCTTATATTCTAAGTTTTTCAGTGCAACTCACTCATATACTATGTACTATACTGTGCATTTCGTGTAATGCGGGTTTTTCAGTAAATTCTAAGTTTTTCAGTGCAACTCACTCATATACTATGTACTACACTGTGCGTTTCTTATATTCTAAGTTTTTCAGTGCAACTCACTCATATACTATGTACTACACTGTGCGTTTCTTATATTCTAAGTTTTTCAGTGCAACTCACTCATATACTATATACTACACTGTGCATTTCTTATATTCTAAGTTTTTCAGTGCAACTCACTCATATACTATGTACTACACTGTGCGTTTCTTATATTCTAAGTTTTTCAGTGCAACTCACTCATATACTATGTACTACAATGTGCGTTTCTTAAATTCTAAGTGTTTCAGTGCAACTCACTCATATACTATGTACTACACTGTGCGTTTCTTATACTCTAAGTTTTTCAGTGCAACTCACTCATATACTATGTACTACACTGTGCGTTTCTTATATTCTAAGTTTTTCAGTGCAACTCACTCATATACTATGTACTACACTGTGCGTTTCTTATATTCTAAGTTTTTCAGTGCAACTCACTCATATACTATGTACTACACTGTGCGTTTCTTATATTCTAAGTTTTTCAGTGCAACTCACTCATATACTATGTACTACACTGTGCGTTTCTTATATTCTAAGTTTTTCAGTGCAACTCACTCATATACTATGTACTACACTGTGCGTTTCTTATATTCTAAGTTTTTCAGTGCAACTCACTCATATACTATGTACTACACTGTGCGTTTCTTATATTCTAAGTTTTTCAGTGCAACTCACTCATATACTATGTACTACACTGTGCGTTTCTTATATTCTAAGTTTTTCAGTGCAACTCACTCATATACTATGTACTACACTGTGCGTTTCTTATATTCTAAGTTTTTCAGTGCAACTCACTCATATAGTATGTACTACACTGTGCGTTTCTTATATTCCAAATTTTTCAGTGCAACTCACTCATATACTATGTACTACACTGTGCGTTTCTTATATTCTAAGTTTTTCAGTGCAACTCACTCATATACTATGTACTACACTGTGCGTTTCTTATATTCTAAGTTTTTCAGTGCAACTCACTCATATACTATGTACTACACTGTGCGTTTCTTATATTCTAAGTTTTTCAGTGCAACTCACTCATATACTATGTACTACACTGTGCGTTTCTTATATTCTAAGTTTTTCAGTGCAACTCACTCATATACTATGTACTACACTGTGCATTTCGTGTAATGCGGGTTTTTCAGTAAATTCTAAGTTTTTCAGTGCAACTCACTCATATACTATGTACTACACTGTGCGTTTCTTATATTCTAAGTTTTTCAGTCCAACTCACTCATATACTATGTACTACACTGTGCGTTTCTTATATTCTAAGTTTTTCAGAGCAACTCACTCATATACTATGTACTACAATGTGCGTTTCTTATATTCTAAGTTTTTCAGTGCAACTCACTCATATACTATGTACTACACTGTGCGTTTCTTAAATTCTAAGTTTTTCAGTGCAACTCACTCATATACTATGTACTACACTGTGCGTTTCTTAAATTCTAAGTTTTTCAGTGCAACTCACTCATATACTATGTACTACACTGTGCGTTTCTTATATTCTAATTTTTTCATTGCAACTCACTCATATACTATGTACTACACTGTGCGTTTCTTATATTCTAAGTTTTTCAGTGCAACTCACTCATATACTATATACTACACTGTGCGTTTCTTATATTCTAAGTTTTTCAGTGCAACTCACTCATATACTATGTACTACACTGTGCACTTCGTGTAATGCGGGTTTTTCAGTAAATTCTAAGTTTTTCAGTGCAACTCACTCATATACTATGTACTACACTGTGCGTTTCTTATATTCTAAGTTTTTCAGTGCAACTCACTCATATACTATGTACTACACTGTGCGTTTCTTATATTCTAAGTTTTTCAGAGCAACTCACTCATATACTATGTACTACTATGTGCGTTTCTTATATTCTAAGTTTTTCAGTGCAACTCACTCATATACTATGTACTACACTGTGCGTTTCTTAAATTCTAAGTTTTTCAGTGCAACTCACTCATATACTATTTACTACACTGTGCGTTTCTTAAATTCTAAGTTTTTCAGTGCAACTCACTCATATACTATGTACTACAATGTGCGTTTCTTATATTCTAAGTTTTTCAGTGCAACTCACTCATATACTATGTACTACACTGTGCGTTTCTTTTATTCTAAGTTTTTAAGTGCAACTCACTCATATACTATGTACTACACTGTGCGTTTCTTATATTCTAAGTTTTTCAGTGCAACTCACTCATATACTATGTACTACACTGTGCGTTTCTTATATTCTGAGTTTTTCAGTGCAACTCACTCATATACTATGTACTACACTGTGCGTTTCTTATATTCTAAGTTTTTCAGTGCAACTCACTCATATACTATGTACTACACTGTGCGTTTCTTATATTCTAAGTTTTTCAGTGCAACTCACTCATATACTATGTACTACACTGTGCGTTTCTTATATTCTAAGTTTTTCAGTGCAACTCACTCATATACTATGTACTACACTGTGCGTTTCTTATATTCTAAGTTTTTCAGAGCAACTCACTCATATACTATGTACTACAATGTGCGTTTCTTATATTCTAAGTTTTTCAGTGCAACTCACTCATATACTATGTACTACACTGTGCGTTTCTTAAATTCTAAGTTTTTCAGTGCAACTCACTCATATACTATGTACTACACTGTGCGTTTCTTAAATTCTAAGTTTTTCAGTGCAACTCACTCATATACTATGTACTACACTGTGCGTTTCTTATATTCTAATTTTTTCATTGCAACTCACTCATATACTATGTACTACACTGTGCGTTTCTTATATTCTAAGTTTTTCAGTGCAACTCACTCATATACTATATACTACACTGTGCGTTTCTTATATTCTAAGTTTTTCAGTGCAACTCACTCATATACTATGTACTACACTGTGCACTTCGTGTAATGCGGGTTTTTCAGTAAATTCTAAGTTTTTCAGTGCAACTCACTCATATACTATGTACTACACTGTGCGTTTCTTATATTCTAAGTTTTTCAGTGCAACTCACTCATATACTATGTACTACACTGTGCGTTTCTTATATTCTAAGTTTTTCAGAGCAACTCACTCATATACTATGTACTACTATGTGCGTTTCTTATATTCTAAGTTTTTCAGTGCAACTCACTCATATACTATGTACTACACTGTGCGTTTCTTAAATTCTAAGTTTTTCAGTGCAACTCACTCATATACTATTTACTACACTGTGCGTTTCTTAAATTCTAAGTTTTTCAGTGCAACTCACTCATATACTATGTACTACAATGTGCGTTTCTTATATTCTAAGTTTTTCAGTGCAACTCACTCATATACTATGTACTACACTGTGCGTTTCTTTTATTCTAAGTTTTTAAGTGCAACTCACTCATATACTATGTACTACACTGTGCGTTTCTTATATTCTAAGTTTTTCAGTGCAACTCACTCATATACTATGTACTACACTGTGCGTTTCTTATATTCTGAGTTTTTCAGTGCAACTCACTCATATACTATGTACTACACTGTGCGTTTCTTATATTCTAAGTTTTTCAGTGCAACTCACTCATATACTATGTACTACACTGTGCGTTTCTTATATTCTAAGTTTTTCAGTGCAACTCACTCATATACTATGTACTACACAGTGCGTTTCTTATATTCTAAGTTTTTCAGTGCAACTCACTCATATACTATGTACTACACTGTGCGTTTCTTATATTCTAAGTTTTTCAGTGCAACTCACCCATATACTATGTACTACACTGTGCGTTTCTTATATTCTAAGTTTTTCAGAGCAACTCACTCATATACTATGTACTACAATGTGCGTTTCTTATATTCTAAGTTTTTCAGTGCAACTCACTCATATACTATGTACTACACTGTGCGTTTCTAATATTCTAAGTTTTTCAGAGCAACTCACTCATATACTATGTACTACAATGTGCGTTTCTTATATTCTAAGTTTTTCAGTGCAACTCACTCATATACTATGTACTACACTGTGCGTTTCTTAAATTCTAAGTTTTTCAGTGCAACTCACTCATATACTATGTACTACATTGTGCGTTTATTAAATTCTAAGTTTTTCAGTGCAACTCACTCATATACTATGTACTACACTGTGCGTTTCTTATATTCTAAGTTTTTCAGTGCAACTCACTCATATACTATGTACTACACTGTGCGTTTCTTATATTCTAAGTTTTTCAGTGCAACTCACTCATATACTATGTACTACACTGTGCGTTTCTTAAATTCTAAGTTTTTCAGTGCAACTCACTCATATACTATGTACTACATTGTGCGTTTATTAAATTCTAAGTTTTTCAGTGCAACTCACTCATATACTATGTACTACACTGTGCGTTTCTTATATTCTAAGTTTTTCAGTGCAACTCACTCATATACTATGTACTACACTGTGCGTTTCTTATATTCTAAGTTTTTCAGTGCAACTCACTCATATACTATGTACTACACTGTGCGTTTCTTATATTCTAAGTTTTTCAGTGCAACTCACTCATATACTATGTACTACACTGTGCATTTCGTGTAATGCGGGTTTTTCAGTAAATTCTAAGTTTTTCAGTGCAACTCACTCATATACTATGTACTACACTGTGCGTTTCTTATATTCTAAGTTTTTCAGTGCAACTCACTCATATACTATGTACTACACTGTGCGTTTCTTATATTCTAAGTTTTTCAGAGCAACTCACTCATATACTATGTACTACAATGTGCGTTTCTTATATTCTAAGTTTTTCAGTGCAACTCACTCATAAACTATGTACTACACTGTGCGTTTCTTAAATTCTAAGTTTTTCAGTGCAACTCACTTATATACTATGTACTACATTGTGCGTTTATTAAATTCTAAGTTTTTCAGTGCAACTCACTCATATACTATGTACTACACTGTGCGTTTCTTATATTCTAAGTTTTTCAGTGCAACTCACTCATATACTATGTACTACACTGTGTGTTTCTTATATTCTAAGTTTTTCAGTGCAACTCACTCATATACTATGTACTACACTGTGCATTTCGTGTAATGCGGGTTTTTCAGTAAATTCTAAGTTTTTCAGTGCAACTCACTCATATACTATGTACTACACTGTGCGTTTCTTATATTCTAAGTTTTTCAGTGCAACTCACTCATATACTATGTACTACACTGTGCGTTTCTTATATTCTAAGTTTTTCAGTGCAACTCACTCATATACTATATACTACACTGTGCATTTCTTATATTCTAAGTTTTTCAGTGCAACTCACTCATATACTATGTACTACACTGTGCGTTTCTTATATTCTAAGTTTTTCAGTGCAACTCACTCATATACTATGTACTACAATGTGCGTTTCTTAAATTCTAAGTGTTTCAGTGCAACTCACTCATATACTATGTACTACACTGTGCGTTTCTTATACTCTAAGTTTTTCAGTGCAACTCACTCATATACTATGTACTACACTGTGCGTTTCTTATATTCTAAGTTTTTCAGTGCAACTCACTCATATACTATGTACTACACTGTGCGTTTCTTATATTCTAAGTTTTTCAGTGCAACTCACTCATATACTATGTACTACACTGTGCGTTTCTTATATTCTAAGTTTTTCAGTGCAACTCACTCATATACTATGTACTACACTGTGCGTTTCTTATATTCTAAGTTTTTCAGTGCAACTCACTCATATACTATGTACTACACTGTGCGTTTCTTATATTCTAAGTTTTTCAGTGCAACTCACTCATATACTATGTACTACACTGTGCGTTTCTTATATTCTAAGTTTTTCAGTGCAACTCACTCATATACTATGTACTACACTGTGCGTTTCTTATATTCTAAGTTTTTCAGTGCAACTCACTCATATACTATGTACTACACTGTGCGTTTCTTATATTCTAAGTTTTTCAGTGCAACTCACTCATATACTATGTACTACACTGTGCATTTCGTGTAATGCGGGTTTTTCAGTAAATTCTAAGTTTTTCAGTGCAACTCACTCATATACTATGTACTACACTGTGCGTTTCTTATATTCTAAGTTTTTCAGTGCAACTCACTCATATACTATGTACTACACTGTGCGTTTCTTATATTCTAAGTTTTTCAGAGCAACTCACTCATATACTATGTACTACAATGTGCGTTTCTTATATTCTAAGTTTTTCAGTGCAACTCACTCATATACTATGTACTACACTGTGCGTTTCTTAAATTCTAAGTTTTTAGTGCAACTCACTCATATACTATGTACTACACTGTGCGTTTCTTAAATTCTAAGTTTTTCAGTGCAACTCACTCATATACTATGTACTACACTGTGCGTTTCTTATATTCTAATTTTTTCATTGCAACTCACTCATATACTATGTACTACACTGTGCGTTTCTTATATTCTAAGTTTTTCAGTGCAACTCACTCATATACTATGTACTACACTGTGCGTTTCTTATATTCTAAGTTTTTCAGTGCAACTCACTCATATACTATGTACTACACTGTGCGTTTCTTATATTCTAAGTTTTTCAGTGCAACTCACTCATATACTATGTACTACACTGTGCGTTTCTTATATACTAGTTTTTCAGTGCAACTCACTCATATACTATGTACTACAATGTGCGTTTCTTATATTCTAAGTGTTTCAGTGCAACTCACTCATATACTATGTACTACACTGTGTGTTTCTTAAATTCTAAGTTTTTCAGTGCAACTCACTCATATACTATGTACTACACTGTGCGTTTCTTAAATTCTAAGTTTTTCAGTGCAACTCACTCATATACTATGTACTACACTGTGCGTTTCTTATATTCTAAGTTTTTCAGTGCAACTCACTCATATACTATGTACTACACTGTGCGTTTCTTATATTCTAAGTTTTTCAGTGCAACTCACTCATATACTATGTACTACACTGTGCGTTTCTTAAATTCTAAGTTTTTCAGTGCAACTCACTCATATACTATGTACTACAATGTGCGTTTCTTATATTCTAAGTTTTTCAGTGCAACTCACTCATATACTATGTACTACACTGTGCGTTTCTTATATTCTAAGTTTTTCAGTGCAACTCACTCATATACTATGTACTACACTGTGCGTTTCTTATATTCTAAGTTTTTCAGTGCAACTCACTCATATACTATGTACTACACTGTGCGTTTCTTATATTCTAAGTTTTTCAGTGCAACTCACTCATATACTATGTACTACACTGTGCGTTTCTTAAATTCTAAGTTTTTCAGTGCAACTCACTCATATACTATGTACTACAATGTGCGTTTCTTATATTCTAAGTTTTTCAGTGCAACTCACTCATATACTATGTACTACACTGTGCGTTTCTAATATTCTAAGTTTTTAAGTGCAACTCACTCATATACTATGTACTACACTGTGCGTTTCTTATATTCTAAGTTTTTCAGTGCAACTCACTCATATACTATGTACTACAATGTGCGTTTCTTATATTCTAAGTTTTTCAGTGCAACTCACTCATATACTATGTACTACACTGTGCGTTTCTAATATTCTAAGTTTTTCAGAGCAACTCACTCATATACTATGTACTACAATGTGCGTTTCTTATATTCTAAGTTTTTCAGTGCAACTCACTCATATACTATGTACTACACTGTGCGTTTCTTAAATTCTAAGTTTTTCAGTGCAACTCACTCATATACTATGTACTACATTGTGCGTTTATTAAATTCTAAGTTTTTCAGTGCAACTCACTCATATACTATGTACTACACTGTGCGTTTCTTATATTCTAAGTTTTTCAGTGCAACTCACTCATATACTATGTACTACACTGTGCGTTTCTTATATTCTAAGTTTTTCAGTGCAACTCACTCATATACTATGTACTACACTGTGCGTTTCTTATATTCTAAGTTTTTCAGTGCAACTCACTCATATACTATGTACTACAATGTGCGTTTCTTAAATTCTAAGTGTTTCAGTGCAACTCACTCATATACTATGTACTACACTGTGCGTTTCTTATACTCTAAGTTTTTCAGTGCAACTCACTCATATACTATGTACTACACTGTGCGTTTCTTATATTCTAAGTTTTTCAGTGCAACTCACTCATATACTATGTACTACACTGTGCGTTTCTTATATTCTAAGTTTTTCAGTGCAACTCACTCATATACTATGTACTACACTGTGCGTTTCTTATATTCTAAGTTTTTCAGTGCAACTCACTCATATACTATGTACTACACTGTGCGTTTCTTATATTCTAAGTTTTTCAGTGCAACTCACTCATATACTATGTACTACACTGTGCGTTTCTTATATTCTAAGTTTTTCAGTGCAACTCACTCATATACTATGTACTACACTGTGCGTTTCTTATATTCTAAGTTTTTCAGTGCAACTCACTCATATACTATGTACTACACTGTGCGTTTCTTATATTCTAAGTTTTTCAGTGCAACTCACTCATATACTATGTACTACACTGTGCATTTCGTGTAATGCGGGTTTTTCAGTAAATTCTAAGTTTTTCAGTGCAACTCACTCATATACTATGTACTACACTGTGCGTTTCTTATATTCTAAGTTTTTCAGTGCAACTCACTCATATACTATGTACTACACTGTGCGTTTCTTATATTCTAAGTTTTTCAGTGCAACTCACTCATATACTATGTACTACACTGTGCGTTTCTTAAATTCTAAGTTTTTCAGTGCAACTCACTCATATACTATGTACTACATTGTGCGTTTATTAAATTCTAAGTTTTTCAGTGCAACTCACTCATATACTATGTACTACACTGTGCGTTTCTTATATTCTAAGTTTTTCAGTGCAACTCACTCATATACTATGTACTACACTGTGCGTTTCTTATATTCTAAGTTTTTCAGTGCAACTCACTCATATACTATGTACTACACTGTGCGTTTCTTATATTCTAAGTTTTTCAGTGCAACTCACTCATATACTATGTACTACACTGTGCGTTTCTTATATTCTAAGTTTTTCAGTGCAACTCACTCATATACTATGTACTACACTGTGCGTTTCTTATATTCTAAGTTTTTCAGTGCAACTCACTCATATACTATGTACTACACTGTGCATTTCGTGTAATGCGGGTTTTTCAGTAAATTCTAAGTTTTTCAGTGCAACTCACTCATATACTATGTACTACACTGTGCGTTTCTTATATTCTAAGTTTTTCAGTGCAACTCACTCATATACTATGTACTACACTGTGCGTTTCTTATATTCTAAGTTTTTCAGAGCAACTCACTCATATACTATGTACTACAATGTGCGTTTCTTATATTCTAAGTTTTTCAGTGCAACTCACTCATATACTATGTACTACACTGTGCGTTTCTTAAATTCTAAGTTTTTCAGTGCAACTCACTTATATACTATGTACTACATTGTGCGTTTATTAAATTCTAAGTTTTTCAGTGCAACTCACTCATATACTATGTACTACACTGTGCGTTTCTTATATTCTAAGTTTTTCAGTGCAACTCACTCATATACTATGTACTACACTGTGCGTTTCTTATATTCTAAGTTTTTCAGTGCAACTCACTCATATACTATGTACTACACTGTGCATTTCGTGTAATGCGGGTTTTTCAGTAAATTCTAAGTTTTTCAGTGCAACTCACTCATATACTATGTACTACACTGTGCGTTTCTTATATTCTAAGTTTTTCAGTGCAACTCACTCATATACTATGTACTACACTGTGCGTTTCTTATATTCTAAGTTTTTCAGTGCAACTCACTCATATACTATATACTACACTGTGCATTTCTTATATTCTAAGTTTTTCAGTGCAACTCACTCATATACTATGTACTACACTGTGCGTTTCTTATATTCTAAGTTTTTCAGTGCAACTCACTCATATACTATGTACTACAATGTGCGTTTCTTAAATTCTAAGTGTTTCAGTGCAACTCACTCATATACTATGTACTACACTGTGCGTTTCTTATACTCTAAGTTTTTCAGTGCAACTCACTCATATACTATGTACTACACTGTGCGTTTCTTATATTCTAAGTTTTTCAGTGCAACTCACTCATATACTATGTACTACACTGTGCGTTTCTTATATTCTAAGTTTTTCAGTGCAACTCACTCATATACTATGTACTACACTGTGCGTTTCTTATATTCTAAGTTTTTCAGTGCAACTCACTCATATACTATGTACTACACTGTGCGTTTCTTATATTCTAAGTTTTTCAGTGCAACTCACTCATATACTATGTACTACACTGTGCGTTTCTTATATTCTAAGTTTTTCAGTGCAACTCACTCATATACTATGTACTACACTGTGCGTTTCTTATATTCTAAGTTTTTCAGTGCAACTCACTCATATACTATGTACTACACTGTGCGTTTCTTATATTCTAAGTTTTTCAGTGCAACTCACTCATATAGTATGTACTACACTGTGCGTTTCTTATATTCCAAATTTTTCAGTGCAACTCACTCATATACTATGTACTACACTGTGCGTTTCTTATATTCTAAGTTTTTCAGTGCAACTCACTCATATACTATGTACTACACTGTGCGTTTCTTATATTCTAAGTTTTTCAGTGCAACTCACTCATATACTATGTACTACACTGTGCGTTTCTTATATTCTAAGTTTTTCAGTGCAACTCACTCATATACTATGTACTACACTGTGCGTTTCTTATATTCTAAGTTTTTCAGTGCAACTCACTCATATACTATGTACTACACTGTGCGTTTCTTATATTCTAAGTTTTTCAGTGCAACTCACTCATATACTATGTACTACACTGTGCGTTTCTTATATTCTAAGTTTTTCAGTGCAACTCACTCATATACTATGTACTACACTGTGCGTTTCTTATATTCTAAGTTTTTCAGTGCAACTCACTCATATACTATGTACTACACTGTGCATTTCGTGTAATGCGGGTTTTTTAGTAAATTCTAAGTTTTTCAGTGCAACTCACTCATATACTATGTACTACACTGTGCGTTTCTTATATTCTAAGTTTTTCAGTGCAACTCACTCATATACTATGTACTACACTGTGCGTTTCTTATATTCTAAGTTTTTCAGAGCAACTCACTCATATACTATGTACTACAATGTGCGTTTCTTATATTCTAAGTTTTTCAGTGCAACTCACTCATATACTATGTACTACACTGTGCGTTTCTTAAATTCTAAGTTTTTCAGTGCAACTCACTTATATACTATGTACTACATTGTGCGTTTATTAAATTCTAAGTTTTTCAGTGCAACTCACTCATATACTATGTACTACACTGTGCGTTTCTTATATTCTAAGTTTTTCAGTGCAACTCACTCATATACTATGTACTACACTGTGCGTTTCTTATATTCTAAGTTTTTCAGTGCAACTCACTCATATACTATGTACTACACTGTGCATTTCGTGTAATGCGGGTTTTTCAGTAAATTCTAAGTTTTTCAGTGCAACTCACTCATATACTATGTACTACACTGTGCGTTTCTTATATTCTAAGTTTTTCAGTGCAACTCACTCATATACTATGTACTACACTGTGCGTTTCTTATATTCTAAGTTTTTCAGTGCAACTCACTCATATACTATATACTACACTGTGCATTTCTTATATTCTAAGTTTTTCAGTGCAACTCACTCATATACTATGTACTACACTGTGCGTTTCTTATATTCTAAGTTTTTCAGTGCAACTCACTCATATACTATGTACTACAATGTGCGTTTCTTAAATTCTAAGTGTTTCAGTGCAACTCACTCATATACTATGTACTACACTGTGCGTTTCTTATACTCTAAGTTTTTCAGTGCAACTCACTCATATACTATGTACTACACTGTGCGTTTCTTATATTCTAAGTTTTTCAGTGCAACTCACTCATATACTATGTACTACACTGTGCGTTTCTTATATTCTAAGTTTTTCAGTGCAACTCACTCATATACTATGTCCTACACTGTGCGTTTCTTATATTCTAAGTTTTTCAGTGCAACTCACTCATATACTATGTACTACACTGTGCGTTTCTTATATTCTAAGTTTTTCAGTGCAACTCACTCATATACTATGTACTACACTGTGCGTTTCTTATATTCTAAGTTTTTCAGTGCAACTCACTCATATACTATGTACTACACTGTGCGTTTCTTATATTCTAAGTTTTTCAGTGCAACTCACTCATATACTATGTACTACACTGTGCGTTTCTTATATTCTAAGTTTTTCAGTGCAACTCACTCATATACTATGTACTACACTGTGCGTTTCTTATATTCTAAGTTTTTCAGTGCAACTCACTCATATAGTATGTACTACACTGTGCGTTTCTTATATTCCAAATTTTTCAGTGCAACTCACTCATATACTATGTACTACACTGTGCGTTTCTTATATTCTAAGTTTTTCAGTGCAACTCACTCATATACTATGTACTACACT
The DNA here is from genome assembly GCF_978045245.1 of Mus caroli. NCBI lineage: Eukaryota > Metazoa > Chordata > Mammalia > Rodentia > Muridae > Mus > Mus caroli. The sequence goes on along the minus strand of NW_028227279.1, from coordinate 3,820,627 downwards.
GTGCGTTTCTTATATTCTAAGTTTTTCAGTGCAACTCACTCATATACTATGTACTACACTGTGCGTTTCTTATATTCTAAGTTTTTCAGTGCAACTCACTCATATACTATGTACTACACTGTGCGTTTCTTATATTCTAAGTTTTTCAGTGCAACTCACTCATATACTATGTACTACACTGTGCGTTTCTTATATTCTAAGTTTTTCAGTGCAACTCACTCATATACTATGTACTACACTGTGCATTTCGTGTAATGCGGGTTTTTCAGTAAATTCTAAGTTTTTCAGTGCAACTCACTCATATACTATGTACTACACTGTGCGTTTCTTATATTCTAAGTTTTTCAGTGCAACTCACTCATATACTATGTACTACACTGTGCGTTTCTTATATTCTAAGTTTTTCAGTGCAACTCACTCATATACTATGTACTACACTGTGCGTTTCTTAAATTCTAAGTTTTTCAGTGCAACTCACTCATATACTATGTACTACATTGTGTGTTTATTAAATTCTAAGTTTTTCAGTGCAACTCACTCATATACTATGTACTACACTGTGCGTTTCTTATATTCTAAGTTTTTCAGTGCAACTCACTCATATACTATGTACTACACTGTGCGTTTCTTATATTCTAAGTTTTTCAGTGCAACTCACTCATATACTATGTACTACACTGTGCGTTTCTTATATTCTAAGTTTTTCAGTGCAACTCACTCATATACTATGTACTACACTGTGCGTTTCTTATATTCTAAGTTTTTCAGTGCAACTCACTCATATACTATGTACTACACTGTGCGTTTCTTATATTCTAAGTTTTTCAGTGCAACTCACTCATATACTATGTACTACACTGTGCATTTCGTGTAATGCGGGTTTTTCAGTAAATTCTAAGTTTTTCAGTGCAACTCACTCATATACTATGTACTACACTGTGCGTTTCTTATATTCTAAGTTTTTCAGTGCAACTCACTCATATACTATGTACTACACTGTGCGTTTCTTATATTCTAAGTTTTTCAGAGCAACTCACTCATATACTATGTACTACAATGTGCGTTTCTTATATTCTAAGTTTTTCAGTGCAACTCACTCATATACTATGTACTACACTGTGCGTTTCTTAAATTCTAAGTTTTTCAGTGCAACTCACTTATATACTATGTACTACATTGTGCGTTTATTAAATTCTAAGTTTTTCAGTGCAACTCACTCATATACTATGTACTACACTGTGCGTTTCTTATATTCTAAGTTTTTCAGTGCAACTCACTCATATACTATGTACTACACTGTGCGTTTCTTATATTCTAAGTTTTTCAGTGCAACTCACTCATATACTATGTACTACACTGTGCATTTCGTGTAATGCGGGTTTTTCAGTAAATTCTAAGTTTTTCAGTGCAACTCACTCATATACTATGTACTACACTGTGCGTTTCTTATATTCTAAGTTTTTCAGTGCAACTCACTCATATACTATGTACTACACTGTGCGTTTCTTATATTCTAAGTTTTTCAGTGCAACTCACTCATATACTATATACTACACTGTGCATTTCTTATATTCTAAGTTTTTCAGTGCAACTCACTCATATACTATGTACTACACTGTGCGTTTCTTATATTCTAAGTTTTTCAGTGCAACTCACTCATATACTATGTACTACACTGTGCGTTTCTTATATTCTAAGTTTTTCAGTGCAACTCACTCATATACTATGTACTACACTGTGCGTTTCTTATATTCTAAGTTTTTCAGTGCAACTCACTCATATACTATGTACTACACTGTGGGTTTCTTATATTCTAAGTTTTTCAGTGCAACTCACTCATATACTATGTACTACACTGTGCGTTTCTTATATTCTAAGTTTTTCAGTGCAACTCACTCATATACTATGTACTACACTGTGCGTTTCTTATATTCTAAGTTTTTCAGTGCAACTCACTCATATACTATGTACTACACTGTGCGTTTCTTATATTCTAAGTTTTTCAGTGCAACTCACTCATATACTATGTACTACACTGTGCGTTTCTTATATTCTAAGTTTTTCAGTGCAACTCACTCATATAGTATGTACTACACTGTGCGTTTCTTATATTCCAAATTTTTCAGTGCAACTCACTCATATACTATGTACTACACTGTGCGTTTCTTATATTCTAAGTTTTTCAGTGCAACTCACTCATATACTATGTACTACACTGTGCGTTTCTTATATTCTAAGTTTTTCAGTGCAACTCACTCATATACTATGTACTACACTGTGCGTTTCTTATATTCTAAGTTTTTCAGTGCAACTCACTCATATACTATGTACTACACTGTGCGTTTCTTATATTCTAAGTTTTTCAGTGCAACTCACTCATATACTATGTACTACACTGTGCGTTTCTTATATTCTAAGTTTTTCAGTGCAACTCACTCATATACTATGTACTACACTGTGCATTTCGTGTAATGCGGGTTTTTCAGTAAATTCTAAGTTTTTCAGTGCAACTCACTCATATACTATGTACTACACTGTGCGTTTCTTATATTCTAAGTTTTTCAGTGCAACTCACTCATATACTATGTACTACACTGTGCGTTTCTTATATTCTAAGTTTTTCAGAGCAACTCACTCATATACTATGTACTACAATGTGCGTTTCTTATATTCTAAGTTTTTCAGTGCAACTCACTCATATACTATGTACTACACTGTGCGTTTCTTAAATTCTAAGTTTTTCAGTGCAACTCACTCATATACTATGTACTACACTGTGCGTTTCTTAAATTCTAAGTTTTTCAGTGCAACTCACTCATATACTATGTACTACACTGTGCGTTTCTTATATTCTAATTTTTTCATTGCAACTCACTCATATACTATGTACTACACTGTGCGTTTCTTATATTCTAAGTTTTTCAGTGCAACTCACTCATATACTATATACTACACTCTGCGTTTCTTATATTCTAAGTTTTTCAGTGCAACTCACTCATATACTATGTACTACACTGTGCACTTCGTGTAATGCGGGTTTTTCAGTAAATTCTAAGTTTTTCAGTGCAACTCACTCATATACTATGTACTACACTGTGCGTTTCTTATATTCTAAGTTTTTCAGTGCAACTCACTCATATACTATCTACTACACTGTGCGTTTCTTATATTCTAAGTTTTTCAGAGCAACTCACTCATATACTATGTACTACTATGTGCGTTTCTTATATTCTAAGTTTTTCAGTGCAACTCACTCATATACTATGTACTACACTGTGCGTTTCTTAAATTCTAACTTTTTCAGTGCAACTCACTCATATACTATGTACTACACTGTGCGTTTCTTAAATTCTAAGTTTTTCAGTGCAACTCACTCATATACTATGTACTACAATGTGCGTTTCTTATATTCTAAGTTTTTCAGTGCAACTCACTCATATACTATGTACTACACTGTGCGTTTCTTTTATTCTAAGTTTTTAAGTGCAACTCACTCATATACTATGTACTACACTGTGCGTTTCTTATATTCTAAGTTTTTCAGTGCAACTCACTCATATACTATGTACTACACTGTGCGTTTCTTATATTCTGAGTTTTTCAGTGCAACTCACTCATATACTATGTACTACACTGTGTGTTTCTTATATTCTAAGTTTTTCAGTGCAACTCACTCATATACTATGTACTACACTGTGCGTTTCTTATATTCTAAGTTTTTCAGTGCAACTCACTCATATACTATGTACTACACTGTGCGTTTCTTATATTCTAAGTTTTTCAGTGCAACTCACTCATATACTATGTACTACACTGTGCGTTTCTTATATTCTAAGTTTTTCAGTGCAACTCACCCATATACTATGTACTACACTGTGCGTTTCTTATATTCTAAGTTTTTCAGAGCAACTCACTCATATACTATGTACTACAATGTGCGTTTCTTATATTCTAAGTTTTTCAGTGCAACTCACTCATATACTATGTACTACACTGTGCTTTTCTTAAATTCTAAGTTTTTCAGTGCAACTCACTCATATACTATGTACTACACTGTGCGTTTCTTAAATTCTAAGTTTTTCAGTGCAACTCACTCATATACTATGTACTACACTGTGCGTTTCTTATATTCTAAGTTTTTCAGTGCAACTCACTCATATACTATGTACTACACTGTGCGTTTCTTATATTCTAAGTTTTTCAGTGCAACTCACTCATATACTATGTACTACACTGTGCGTTTCTTAAATTCTAAGTTTTTCAGTGCAACAAACTCATATACTATGTACTACACTGTGCGTTTATTAAATTCTAAGTTTTTCAGTGCAACTCACTCATATACTATGTACTACACTGTGCGTTTCTTATATTCTAAGTTTTTCAGTGCAACTCACTCATATACTATGTACTACACTGTGCGTTTCTTATATTCTAAGTTTTTCAGTGCAACTCACTCATATACTATGTACTACACTGTGCGTTTCTTAAATTCTAAGTTTTTCAGTGCAACAAACTCATATACTATGTACTACACTGTGCGTTTATTAAATTCTAAGTTTTTCAGTGCAACTCACTCATATACTATGTACTACACTGTGCGTTTCTTATATTCTAAGTTTTTCAGTGCAACTCACTCATATACTATGTACTACACTGTGCATTTCTTATATTCTAAGTTTTTCAGTGCAACTCACTCATATACTATGTACTACACTGTGCGTTTCTTATATTCTAAGTTTTTCAGTGCAACTCACTCATATACTATGTACTACACTGTGCGTTTCTTATATTCTAAGTTTTTCAGAGCAACTCACTCATATACTATGTACTACAATGTGCGTTTCTTATATTCTAAGTTTTTCAGTGCAACTCACTCATATACTATGTACTACACTTTGCGTTTCTTATATTCTAAGTTTTTCAGTACAACTCACTCATATACTATGTACTACACTGTGCGTTTCTTATATTCTAAGTTTTTCAGTGCAACTCACTCATATACTATGTACTACACTGTGCATTTCGTGTAATGCGGGTTTTTCAGTAAATTCTAAGTTTTTCAGTGCAACTCACTCATATACTATGTACTACACTGTGCGTTTCTTAAATTCTAAGTTTTTCAGTGCAACTCACTCATACTATGTACTACATTGTGCGTTTATTAAATTCTAAGTTTTTCAGTGCAACTCACTCATATACTATGTACTACACTGTGCGTTTCTTATATTCTAAGTTTTTCAGTGCAAGTCACTCATATACTATGTACTACACTGTGCGTTTCTTATATTCTAAGTTTTTCAGTGCAACTCACTCATATACTATGAACTACACTGTGCATTTCGTGTAATGCGGGTTTTTCAGTAAATTCTAAGTTTTTCAGTGCAACTCACTCATATACTATGTACTACACTGTGCGTTTCTTATATTCTAAGTTTTTCAGTGCAAGTCACTCATATACTATGTACTACACTGTGCGTTTCTTATATTCTAAGTTTTTCAGTGCAACTCACTCATATACTATGAACTACACTGTGCATTTCGTGTAATGCGGGTTTTTCAGTAAATTCTAAGTTTTTCAGTGCAACTCACTCATATACTATGTACTACACTGTGCGTTTCTTATATTCTAAGTTTTTCAGTGCAACTCACTCATATACAATGTACTACACTGTGCGTTTCTTATATTCTAAGTTTTTCAGTGCAACTCACTCATATACTATGTACTACACTGTGCGTTTCTTATATTCTAAGTTTTTCAGTGCAACTCACTCATATACTATGTACTACACTGTGCGTTTCTTATATTCTAAGTTTTTCAGTGCAACTCACTCATATACTATGTACTACACTGTGCATTTCTTATATTCTAAGTTTTTCAGTGCAACTCACTCATATACTATGTACTACACTGTGCGTTTCTTATATTCTAAGTTTTTCAGTGCAACTCACTCATATACTATGTACTACACTGTGCGTTTCTTATATTCTAAGTTTTTCAGTGCAACTCACTCATATACTATGTACTACACTGTGCGTTTCTTATATTCTAAGTTTTTCAGTGCAACTCACTCATATACTATGTACTACACTGTGCGTTTCTTATATTCTAAGTTTTTCAGTGCAACTCACTCATATACTATGTACTACACTGTGCGTTTCTTATATTCTAAGTTTTTCAGTGCAACTCACTCATATACTATGTACTACACTGTGCATTTCGTGTAATGCGGGTTTTTCAGTAAATTCTAAGTTTTTCAGTGCAACTCACTCATATACTATGTACTACACTGTGCGTTTCTTATATTCTAAGTTTTTCAGTGCAACTCACTCATATACTATGTACTACACTGTGCGTTTCTTATATTCTAAGTTTTTCAGAGCAACTCACTCATATACTATGTACTACAATGTGCGTTTCTTATATTCTAAGTTTTTCAGTGCAACTCACTCATATACTATGTACTACACTGTGCGTTTCTTAAATTCTAAGTTTTTCAGTGCAACTCACTTATATACTATGTACTACATTGTGCGTTTATTAAATTCTAAGTTTTTCAGTGCAACTCACTCATATACTATGTACTACACTGTGCGTTTCTTATATTCTAAGTTTTTCAGTGCAACTCACTCATATACTATGTACTACACTGTGCGTTTCTTATATTCTAAGTTTTTCAGTGCAACTCACTCATATACTATGTACTACACTGTGCATTTCGTGTAATGCGGGTTTTTCAGTAAATTCTAAGTTTTTCAGTGCAACTCACTCATATACTATGTACTACACTGTGCGTTTCTTATATTCTAAGTTTTTCAGTGCAACTCACTCATATACTATGTACTACACTGTGCGTTTCTTATATTCTAAGTTTTTCAGTGCAACTCACTCATATACTATATACTACACTGTGCATTTCTTATATTCTAAGTTTTTCAGTGCAACTCACTCATATACTATGTACTACACTGTGCGTTTCTTATATTCTAAGTTTTTCAGTGCAACTCACTCATATACTATGTACTACACTGTGCGTTTCTTATATTCTAAGTTTTTCAGTGCAACTCACTCATATACTATGTACTACACTGTGCGTTTCTTATATTCTAAGTTTTTCAGTGCAACTCACTCATATACTATGTACTACACTGTGGGTTTCTTATATTCTAAGTTTTTCAGTGCAACTCACTCATATACTATGTACTACACTGTGCGTTTCTTATATTCTAAGTTTTTCAGTGCAACTCACTCATATACTATGTACTACACTGTGCGTTTCTTATATTCTAAGTTTTTCAGTGCAACTCACTCATATACTATGTACTACACTGTGCGTTTCTTATATTCTAAGTTTTTCAGTGCAACTCACTCATATACTATGTACTACACTGTGCGTTTCTTATATTCTAAGTTTTTCAGTGCAACTCACTCATATAGTATGTACTACACTGTGCGTTTCTTATATTCCAAATTTTTCAGTGCAACTCACTCATATACTATGTACTACACTGTGCGTTTCTTATATTCTAAGTTTTTCAGTGCAACTCACTCATATACTATGTACTACACTGTGCGTTTCTTATATTCTAAGTTTTTCAGTGCAACTCACTCATATACTATGTACTACACTGTGCGTTTCTTATATTCTAAGTTTTTCAGTGCAACTCACTCATATACTATGTACTACACTGTGCGTTTCTTATATTCTAAGTTTTTCAGTGCAACTCACTCATATACTATGTACTACACTGTGCGTTTCTTATATTCTAAGTTTTTCAGTGCAACTCACTCATATACTATGTACTACACTGTGCATTTCGTGTAATGCGGGTTTTTCAGTAAATTCTAAGTTTTTCAGTGCAACTCACTCATATACTATGTACTACACTGTGCGTTTCTTATATTCTAAGTTTTTCAGTGCAACTCACTCATATACTATGTACTACACTGTGCGTTTCTTATATTCTAAGTTTTTCAGAGCAACTCACTCATATACTATGTACTACAATGTGCGTTTCTTATATTCTAAGTTTTTCAGTGCAACTCACTCATATACTATGTACTACACTGTGCGTTTCTTAAATTCTAAGTTTTTCAGTGCAACTCACTCATATACTATGTACTACACTGTGCGTTTCTTAAATTCTAAGTTTTTCAGTGCAACTCACTCATATACTATGTACTACACTGTGCGTTTCTTATATTCTAATTTTTTCATTGCAACTCACTCATATACTATGTACTACACTGTGCGTTTCTTATATTCTAAGTTTTTCAGTGCAACTCACTCATATACTATATACTACACTCTGCGTTTCTTATATTCTAAGTTTTTCAGTGCAACTCACTCATATACTATGTACTACACTGTGCACTTTGTGTAATGCGGGTTTTTCAGTAAATTCTAAGTTTTTCAGTGCAACTCACTCATATACTATGTACTACACTGTGCGTTTCTTATATTCTAAGTTTTTCAGTGCAACTCACTCATATACTATCTACTACACTGTGCGTTTCTTATATTCTAAGTTTTTCAGAGCAACTCACTCATATACTATGTACTACTATGTGAGTTTCTTATATTCTAAGTTTTTCAGTGCAACTCACTCATATACTATGTACTACACTGTGCGTTTCTTAAATTCTAACTTTTTCAGTGCAACTCACTCATATACTATGTACTACACTGTGCGTTTCTTAAATTCTAAGTTTTTCAGTGCAACTCACTCATATACTATGTACTACAATGTGCGTTTCTTATATTCTAAGTTTTTCAGTGCAACTCACTCATATACTATGTACTACACTGTGCGTTTCTTTTATTCTAAGTTTTTAAGTGCAACTCACTCATATACTATGTACTACACTGTGCGTTTCTTATATTCTAAGTTTTTCAGTGCAACTCACTCATATACTATGTACTACACTGTGCGTTTCTTATATTCTGAGTTTTTCAGTGCAACTCACTCATATACTATGTACTACACTGTGTGTTTCTTATATTCTAAGTTTTTCAGTGCAACTCACTCATATACTATGTACTACACTGTGCGTTTCTTATATTCTAAGTTTTTCAGTGCAACTCACTCATATACTATGTACTACACTGTGCGTTTCTTATATTCTAAGTTTTTCAGTGCAACTCACTCATATACTATGTACTACACTGTGCGTTTCTTATATTCTAAGTTTTTCAGTGCAACTCACCCATATACTATGTACTACACTGTGCGTTTCTTATATTCTATGTTTTTCAGAGCAACTCACTCATATACTATGTACTACAATGTGCGTTTCTTATATTCTAAGTTTTTCAGTGCAACTCACTCATATACTATGTACTACACTGTGCTTTTCTTAAATTCTAAGTTTTTCAGTGCAACTCACTCATATACTATGTACTACACTGTGCGTTTCTTAAATTCTAAGTTTTTCAGTGCAACTCACTCATATACTATGTACTACACTGTGCGTTTCTTATATTCTAAGTTTTTCAGTGCAACTCACTCATATACTATGTACTACACTGTGCGTTTCTTATATTCTAAGTTTTTCAGTGCAACTCACTCATATACTATGTACTACACTGTGCGTTTCTTAAATTCTAAGTTTTTCAGTGCAACAAACTCATATACTATGTACTACACTGTGCGTTTATTAAATTCTAAGTTTTTCAGTGCAACTCACTCATATACTATGTACTACACTGTGCGTTTCTTATATTCTAAGTTTTTCAGTGCAACTCACTCATATACTATGTACTACACTGTGCGTTTCTTATATTCTAAGTTTTTCAGTGCAACTCACTCATATACTATGTACTACACTGTGCGTTTCTTAAATTCTAAGTTTTTCAGTGCAACAAACTCATATACTATGTACTACACTGTGCGTTTATTAAATTCTAAGTTTTTCAGTGCAACTCACTCATATACTATGTACTACACTGTGCGTTTCTTATATTCTAAGTTTTTCAGTGCAACTCACTCATATACTATGTACTACACTGTGCGTTTCTTAAATTCTAAGTTTTTCAGTGCAACTCACTCATATACTATGTACTACATTGTGCGTTTATTAAATTCTAAGTTTTTCAGTGCAACTCACTCATATACTATGTACTACACTGTGCGTTTCTTATATTCTAAGTTTTTCAGTGCAACTCACTCATATACTATGTACTACACTGTGCGTTTCTTATATTCTAAGTTTTTCAGTGCAACTCACTCATATACTATGTACTACACTGTGCGTTTCTTAAATTCTAAGTTTTTCAGTGCAACTCACTCATATACTATGTACTACATTGTGCGTTTATTAAATTCTAAGTTTTTCAGTGCAACTCACTCATATACTATGTACTACACTGTGCGTTTCTTATATTCTAAGTTTTTCAGTGCAACTCACTCATATACTATGTACTACACTGTGCGTTTCTTATATTCTAAGTTTTTCAGTGCAACTCACTCATATACTATGTACTACACTGTGCGTTTCTTATATTCTAAGTTTTTCAGTGCAACTCACTCATATACTATGTACTACACTGTGCGTTTCTTATATTCTAAGTTTTTCAGTGCAACTCACTCATATACTATGTACTACACTGTGCGTTTCTTATATTCTAAGTTTTTCAGTGCAACTCACTCATATACTATGTACTACACTGTGCATTTCGTGTAATGCGGGTTTTTCAGTAAATTCTAAGTTTTTCAGTGCAACTCACTCATATACTATGTACTACACTGTGCGTTTCTTATATTCTAAGTTTTTCAGTGCAACTCACTCATATACTATGTACTACACTGTGCGTTTCTTAAATTCTAAGTTTTTCAGTGCAACTCACTTATATACTATGTACTACATTGTGCGTTTATTAAATTCTAAGTTTTTCAGTGCAACTCACTCATATACTATGTACTACACTGTGCGTTTCTTATATTCTAAGTTTTTCAGTGCAACTCACTCATATACTATGTACTACACTGTGCGTTTCTTATATTCTAAGTTTTTCAGTGCAACTCACTCATATACTATGTACTACACTGTGCATTTCGTGTAATGCGGGTTTTTCAGTAAATTCTAAGTTTTTCAGTGCAACTCACTCATATACTATGTACTACACTGTGCGTTTCTTATATTCTAAGTTTTTCAGTGCAACTCACTCATATACTATGTACTACACTGTGCGTTTCTTATATTCTAAGTTTTTCAGTGCAACTCACTCATATACTATATACTACACTGTGCGTTTCTTATATTCTAAGTTTTTCAGTGCAACTCACTCATATACTATGTACTACACTGTGCGTTTCTTATATTCTAAGTTTTTCAGTGCAACTCACTCATATACTATGTACTACAATGTGCGTTTCTTAAATTCTAAGTGTTTCAGTGCAACTCACTCATATACTATGTACTACACTGTGCGTTTCTTATACTCTAAGTTTTTCAGTGCAACTCACTCATATACTATGTACTACACTGTGCGTTTCTTATATTCTAAGTTTTTCAGTGCAACTCACTCATATACTATGTACTACACTGTGCGTTTCTTATATTCTAAGTTTTTCAGTGCAACTCACTCATATACTATGTACTACACTGTGCGTTTCTTATATTCTAAGTTTTTCAGTGCAACTCACTCATATACTATGTACTACACTGTGCGTTTCTTATATTCTAAGTTTTTCAGTGCAACTCACTCATATACTATGTACTACACTGTGCGTTTCTTATATTCTAAGTTTTTCAGTGCAACTCACTCATATACTATGTACTACACTGTGCGTTTCTTATATTCTAAGTTTTTCAGTGCAACTCACTCATATACTATGTACTACACTGTGCGTTTCTTATATTCTAAGTTTTTCAGTGCAACTCACTCATATACTATGTACTACACTGTGCGTTTCTTATATTCCAAATTTTTCAGTGCAACTCACTCATATACTATGTACTACACTGTGCGTTTCTTATATTCTAAGTTTTTCAGTGCAACTCACTCATATACTATGTACTACACTGTGCGTTTCTTATATTCTAAGTTTTTCAGTGCAACTCACTCATATACTATGTACTACACTGTGCGTTTCTTATATTCTAAGTTTTTCAGTGCAACTCACTCATATACTATGTACTACACTGTGCGTTTCTTATATTCTAAGTTTTTCAGTGCAACTCACTCATATACTATGTACTACACTGTGCGTTTCTTATATTCTAAGTTTTTCAGTGCAACTCACTCATATACTATGTACTACACTGTGCATTTCGTGTAATGCGGGTTTTTCAGTAAATTCTAAGTTTTTCAGTGCAACTCACTCATATACTATGTACTACACTGTGCGTTTCTTATATTCTAAGTTTTTCAGTGCAACTCACTCATATACTATGTACTACACTGTGCGTTTCTTATATTCTAAGTTTTTCAGAGCAACTCACTCATATACTATGTACTACAATGTGCGTTTCTTATATTCTAAGTTTTTCAGTGCAACTCACTCATATACTATGTACTACACTGTGCGTTTCTTAAATTCTAAGTTTTTCAGTGCAACTCACTCATATACTATGTACTACACTGTGCGTTTCTTAAATTCTAAGTTTTTCAGTGCAACTCACTCATATACTATGTACTACACTGTGCGTTTCTTATATTCTAAGTTTTTCAGTGCAACTCACTCATATACTATGTACTACACTGTGCGTTTCTTATATTCTAAGTTTTTCAGTGCAACTCACTCATATACTATATACTACACTGTGCGTTTCTTATATTCTAAGTTTTTCAGTGCAACTCACTCATATACTATGTACTACACTGTGCACTTCGTGTAATGCGGGTTTTTCAGTAAATTCTAAGTTTTTCAGTGCAACTCACTCATATACTATGTACTACACTGTGCGTTTCTTATATTCTAAGTTTTTCAGTGCAACTCACTCATATACTATGTACTACACTGTGCGTTTCTTATATTCTAAGTTTTTCAGAGCAACTCACTCATATACTATGTACTACTATGTGCGTTTCTTATATTCTAAGTTTTTCAGTGCAACTCACTCATATACTATGTACTACACTGTGCGTTTCTTAAATTCTAAGTTTTTCAGTGCAACTCACTCATATACTATGTACTACACTGTGCGTTTCTTAAATTCTAAGTTTTTCAGTGCAACTCACTCATATACTATGTACTACAATGTGCGTTTCTTATATTCTAAGTTTTTCAGTGCAACTCACTCATATACTATGTACTACACTGTGCGTTTCTTTTATTCTAAGTTTTTAAGTGCAACTCACTCATATACTATGTACTACACTGTGCGTTTCTTATATTCTAAGTTTTTCAGTGCAACTCACTCATATACTATGTACTACACTGTGCGTTTCTTATATTCTGAGTTTTTCAGTGCAACTCACTCATATACTATGTACTACACTGTGCGTTTCTTATATTCTAAGTTTTTCAGTGCAACTCACTCATATACTATGTACTACACTGTGCGTTTCTTATATTCTAAGTTTTTCAGTGCAACTCACTCATATACTATGTACTACACTGTGCGTTTCTTATATTCTAAGTTTTTCAGTGCAACTCACTCATATACTATGTACTACACTGTGCGTTTCTTATATTCTAAGTTTTTCAGTGCAACTCACCCATATACTATGTACTACACTGTGCGTTTCTTATATTCTAAGTTTTTCAGAGCAACTCACTCATATACTATGTACTACAATGTGCGTTTCTTAAATTCTAAGTTTTTCAGTGCAACTCACTCATATACTATGTACTACATTGTGCGTTTATTAAATTCTAAGTTTTTCAGTGCAACTCACTCATATACTATGTACTACACTGTGCGTTTCTTAAATTCTAAGTTTTTCAGTGCAACTCACTCATATACTATGTACTACACTGTGCGTTTCTTAAATTCTATGTTTTTCAGTGCAACTCACTCATATACTATGTACTACACTGTGCGTTTCTTATATTCTAAGTTTTTCAGTGCAACTCACTCATATACTATGTACTACACTGTGCGTTTCTTATATTCTAAGTTTTTCAGTGCAACTCACTCATATACTATGTACTACACTGTGCGTTTCTTAAATTCTAAGTTTTTCAGTGCAACAAACTCATATACTATGTACTACACTGTGCGTTTATTAAATTCTAAGTTTTTCAGTGCAACTCACTCATATACTATGTACTACACTGTGCGTTTCTTATATTCTAAGTTTTTCAGTGCAACTCACTCATATACTATGTACTACACTGTGCGTTTCTTATATTCTAAGTTTTTCAGTGCAACTCACTCATATACTATGTACTACACTGTGCGTTTCTTAAATTCTAAGTTTTTCAGTGCAACTCACTCATATACTATGTACTACAATGTGCGTTTCTTATATTCTAAGTTTTTCAGTGCAACTCACTCATATACTATGTACTACACTGTGCGTTTCTTATATTCTAAGTTTTTAAGTGCAACTCACTCATATACTATGTACTACACTGTGCGTTTCTTATATTCTAAGTTTTTCAGTGCAACTCACTCATATACTATGTACTACACTGTGCGTTTCTTATATTCTGAGTTTTTCAGTGCAACTCACTCATATACTATGTACTACACTGTGCGTTTCTTTTATTCTAAGTTTTTCAGTGCAACTCACTCATATACTATGTACTACACTGTGCGTTTCTTATATTCTAAGTTTTTCAGTGCAACTCACTCATATACTATGTACTACACTGTGCGTTTCTTATATTCTAAGTTTTTCAGAGCAACTCACTCATATACTATGTACTACAATGTGCGTTTCTTATATTCTAAGTTTTTCAGTGCAACTCACTCATATACTATGTACTACACTGTGCGTTTCTTAAATTCTAAGTTTTTCAGTGCAACTCACTCATATACTATGTACTACACTGTGCGTTTCTTAAATTCTAAGTTTTTCAGTGCAACTCACTCATATACTATGTACTACACTGTGCGTTTCTTATATTCTAAGTTTTTCAGTGCAACTCACTCATATACTATATACTACACTGTGCGTTTCTTATATTCTAAGTTTTTCAGTGCAACTCACTCATATACTATGTACTACACTGTGCACTTCGTGTAATGCGGGTTTTTCAGTAAATTCTAAGTTTTTCAGTGCAACTCACTCATATACTATATACTACACTGTGCGTTTCTTATATTCTAAGTTTTTCAGTGCAACTCACTCATATACTATGTACTACACTGTGCGTTTCTTATATTCTAAGTTTTTCAGAGCAACTCACTCATATACTATGTACTACTATGTGCGTTTCTTATATTCTAAGTTTTTCAGTGCAACTCACTCATATACTATGTACTACACTGTGCGTTTCTTAAATTCTAAGTTTTTCAGTGCAACTCACTCATATACTATGTACTACACTGTGCGTTTCTTAAATTCTAAGTTTTTCAGTGCAACTCACTCATATACTATGTACTACACTGTGCGTTTCTTATATTCTAAGTTTTTCAGTGCAACTCACTCATATACTATGTACTACACTGTGCGTTTCTTTTATTCTAAGTTTTTAAGTGCAACTCACTCATATACTATGTACTACACTGTGCGTTTCTTATATTCTAAGTTTTTCAGTGCAACTCACTCATATACTATGTACTACACTGTGCGTTTCTTATATTCTGAGTTTTTCAGTGCAACTCACTCATATACTATGTACTACACTGTGCGTTTCTTATATTCTAAGTTTTTCAGTGCAACTCACTCATATACTATGTACTACACTGTGCGTTTCTTATATTCTAAGTTTTTCAGTGCACCTCACTCATATACTATGTACTACACTGTGCGTTTCTTATATTCTAAGTTTTTCAGTGCAACTCACTCATATACTATGTACTACACTGTGCGTTTCTTATATTCTAAGTTTTTCAGTGCAACTCACCCATATACTATGTACTACACTGTGCGTTTCTTATATTCTAAGTTTTTCAGAGCAACTCACTCATATACTATGTACTACAATGTGCGTTTCTTATATTCTAAGTTTTTCAGTGCAACTCACTCATATACTATGTACTACACTGTGCGTTTCTTAAATTCTAAGTTTTTCAGTGCAACTCACTCATATACTATGTACTACACTGTGCATTTCGTGTAATGCGGGTTTTTCAGTAAATTCTAAGTTTTTCAGTGCAACTCACTCATATACTATGTACTACACTGTGCGTTTCTTATATTCTAAGTTTTTCAGTGCAACTCACTCATATACTATGTACTACACTGTGCGTTTCTTATATTCTAAGTTTTTCAGAGCAACTCACTCATATACTATGTACTACAATGTGCGTTTCTTATATTCTAAGTTTTTCAGTGCAACTCACTCATATACTATGTACTACACTGTGCGTTTCTTAAATTCTAAGTTTTTCAGTGCAACTCACTCATATACTATGTACTACACTGTGCGTTTCTTAAATTCTAAGTTTTTCAGTGCAACTCACTCATATACTATGTACTACACTGTGCGTTTCTTATATTCTAATTTTTTCATTGCAACTCACTCATATACTATGTACTACACTGTGCGTTTCTTAAATTCTAAGTTTTTCAGTGCAACTCACTCATATACTATGTACTACACTGTGCGTTTCTTAAATTCTAAGTTTTTCAGTGCAACTCACTCATATACTATGTACTACAATGTGCGTTTCTTATATTCTGAGTTTTTCAGTGCAACTCACTCATATACTATGTACTACACTGTGCGTTTCTTATATTCTAAGTTTTTCAGTGCAACTCACTCATATACTATGTACTACACTGTGCGTTTCTTATATTCTAAGTTTTTCAGTGCAACTCACTCATATACTATGTACTACACTGTGCGTTTCTTATATTCTAAGTTTTTCAGTGCAACTCACTCATATACTATGTACTACAATGTGCGTTTCTTATATTCTAAGTTTTTCAGTGCAACTCACTCATATACTATGTACTACACTGTGCGTTTCTTATATTCTAAGTTTTTAAGTGCAACTCACTCATATACTATGTACTACACTGTGCGTTTCTTATATTCTAAGTTTTTCAGTGCAACTCACTCATATACTATGTACTACACTGTGCGTTTCTTATATTCTGAGTTTTTCAGTGCAACTCACTCATATACTATGTACTACACTGTGCGTTTCTTATATTCTAAGTTTTTCAGTGCAACTCACTCATATACTATGTACTACACTGTGCGTTTCTTATATTCTAAGTTTTTCAGTGCAACTCACTCATATACTATGTACTACACTGTGCGTTTCTTATATTCTAAGTTTTTCAGAGCAACTCACTCATATACTATGTACTACAATGTGCGTTTCTTATATTCTAAGTTTTTCAGTGCAACTCACTCATATACTATGTACTACACTGTGCGTTTCTTAAATTCTAAGTTTTTCAGTGCAACTCACTCATATACTATGTACTACACTGTGCGTTTCTTAAATTCTAAGTTTTTCAGTGCAACTCACTCATATACTATGTACTACACTGTGCGTTTCTTATATTCTAAGTTTTTCAGTGCAACTCACTCATATACTATATACTACACTGTGCGTTTCTTATATTCTAAGTTTTTCAGTGCAACTCACTCATATACTATGTACTACACTGTGCACTTCGTGTAATGCGGGTTTTTCAGTAAATTCTAAGTTTTTCAGTGCAACTCACTCATATACTATGTACTACACTGTGCGTTTCTTATATTCTAAGTTTTTCAGTGCAACTCACTCATATACTATGTACTACACTGTGCGTTTCTTATATTCTAAGTTTTTCAGAGCAACTCACTCATATACTATGTACTACTATGTGCGTTTCTTATATTCTAAGTTTTTCAGTGCAACTCACTCATATACTATGTACTACACTGTGCGTTTCTTAAATTCTAAGTTTTTCAGTGCAACTCACTCATATACTATGTACTACACTGTGCGTTTCTTAAATTCTAAGTTTTTCAGTGCAACTCACTCATATACTATGTACTACACTGTGCGTTTCTTATATTCTAAGTTTTTCAGTGCAACTCACTCATATACTATGTACTACACTGTGCGTTTCTTTTATTCTAAGTTTTTAAGTGCAACTCACTCATATACTATGTACTACACTGTGCGTTTCTTATATTCTAAGTTTTTCAGTGCAACTCACTCATATACTATGTACTACACTGTGCGTTTCTTATATTCTGAGTTTTTCAGTGCAACTCACTCATATACTATGTACTACACTGTGCGTTTCTTATATTCTAAGTTTTACAGTGCAACTCACTCATATACTATGTACTACACTGTGCGTTTCTTATATTCTAAGTTTTTCAGTGCAACTCACTCATATACTATGTACTACACTGTGCGTTTCTTATATTCTAAGTTTTTCAGTGCAACTCACTCATATACTATGTACTACACTGTGCGTTTCTTATATTCTAAGTTTTTCAGTGCAACTCACCCATATACTATGTACTACACTGTGCGTTTCTTATATTCTAAGTTTTTCAGAGCAACTCACTCATATACTATGTACTACAATGTGCGTTTCTTATATTCTAAGTTTTTCAGTGCAACTCACTCATATACTATGTACTACACTGTGCGTTTCTTAAATTCTAAGTTTTTCAGTGCAACTCACTCATATACTATGTACTACACTGTGCATTTCGTGTAATGCGGGTTTTTCAGTAAATTCTAAGTTTTTCAGTGCAACTCACTCATATACTATGTACTACACTGTGCGTTTCTTATATTCTAAGTTTTTCAGTGCAACTCACTCATATACTATGTACTACACTGTGCACTTCGTGTAATGCGGGTTTTTCAGTAAATTCTAAGTTTTTCAGTGCAACTCACTCATATACTATGTACTACACTGTGCGTTTCTTATATTCTAAGTTTTTCAGTGCAACTCACTCATATACTATGTACTACACTGTGCGTTTCTTATATTCTAAGTTTTTCAGAGCAACTCACTCATATACTATGTACTACTATGTGCGTTTCTTATATTCTAAGTTTTTCAGTGCAACTCACTCATATACTATGTACTACACTGTGCGTTTCTTAAATTCTAAGTTTTTCAGTGCAACTCACTCATATACTATGTACTACACTGTGGGTTTCTTAAAATCTAAGTTTTTCAGTGCAACTCACTCATATACTATGTACTACAATGTGCGTTTCTTATATTCTGAGTTTTTCAGTGCAACTCACTCATATACTATGTACTACACTGTGCGTTTCTTATATTCTAAGTTTTTCAGTGCAACTCACTCATATACTATGTACTACACTGTGCGTTTCTTATATTCTAAGTTTTTCAGTGCAACTCACTCATATACTATGTACTACACTGTGCGTTTCTTATATTCTAAGTTTTTCAGTGCAACTCACTCATATACTATGTACTACAATGTGCGTTTCTTATATTCTAAGTTTTTCAGTGCAACTCACTCATATACTATGTACTACACTGTGCGTTTCTTATATTCTAAGTTTTTAAGTGCAACTCACTCATATACTATGTACTACACTGTGCGTTTCTTATATTCTAAGTTTTTCAGTGCAACTCACTCATATACTATGTACTACACTGTGCGTTTCTTATATTCTGAGTTTTTCAGTGCAACTCACTCATATACTATGTACTACACTGTGCGTTTCTTATATTCTAAGTTTTTCAGTGCAACTCACTCATATACTATGTACTACACTGTGCGTTTCTTATATTCTAAGTTTTTCAGTGCAACTCACTCATATACTATGTACTACACTGTGCGTTTCTTATATTCTAAGTTTTTCAGAGCAACTCACTCATATACTATGTACTACAATGTGCGTTTCTTATATTCTAAGTTTTTCAGTGCAACTCACTCATATACTATGTACTACACTGTGCGTTTCTTAAATTCTAAGTTTTTCAGTGCAACTCACTCATATACTATGTACTACACTGTGCGTTTCTTAAATTCTAAGTTTTTCAGTGCAACTCACTCATATACTATGTACTACACTGTGCGTTTCTTATATTCTTATTTTTTCATTGCAACTCACTCATATACTATGTACTACACTGTGCGTTTCTTATATTCTAAGTTTTTCAGTGCAACTCACTCATATACTATATACTACACTGTGCGTTTCTTATATTCTAAGTTTTTCAGTGCAACTCACTCATATACTATGTACTACACTGTGCACTTCGTGTAATGCGGGTTTTTCAGTAAATTCTAAGTTTTTCAGTGCAACTCACTCATATACTATGTACTACACTGTGCGTTTCTTATATTCTAAGTTTTTCAGTGCAACTCACTCATATACTATGTACTACACTGTGCGTTTCTTAAATTCTAAGTTTTTCAGTGCAACTCACTCATATACTATGTACTACACTGTGCGTTTCTTAAATTCTAAGTTTTTCAGTGCAACTCACTCATATACTATGTACTACAATGTGCGTTTCTTATATTCTAAGTTTTTCAGTGCAACTCACTCATATACTATGTACTACACTGTGCGTTTCTTTTATTCTAAGTTTTTAAGTGCAACTCACTCATATACTATGTACTACACTGTGCGTTTCTTATATTCTAAGTTTTTCAGTGCAACTCACTCATATACTATGTACTACACTGTGCGTTTCTTATATTCTGAGTTTTTCAGTGCAACTCACTCATATACTATGTACTACACTGTGCGTTTCTTATATTCTAAGTTTTTCAGTGCAACTCACTCATATACTATGTACTACACTGTGCGTTTCTTATATTCTAAGTTTTTCAGTGCAACTCACTCATATACTATGTACTACACTGTGCGTTTCTTATATTCTAAGTTTTTCAGTGCAACTCACTCATATACTATGTACTACACTGTGCGTTTCTTATATTCTAAGTTTTTCAGTGCAACTCACCCATATACTATGTACTACACTGTGCGTTTCTTATATTCTAAGTTTTTCAGTGCAACTCACTCATATACTATGTACTACACTGTGCGTTTCTTATATTCTAAGTTTTTCAGTGCAACTCACTCATATACTATGTACTACAATGTGCGTTTCTTATATTCTAAGTTTTTCAGTGCAACTCACTCATATACTATGTACTACACTGTGCGTTTCTTATATTCTAAGTTTTTAAGTGCAACTCACTCATATACTATGTACTACACTGTGCGTTTCTTATATTCTAAGTTTTTCAGTGCAACTCACTCATATACTATGTACTACACTGTGCGTTTCTTATATTCTGAGTTTTTCAGTGCAACTCACTCATATACTATGTACTACACTGTGCGTTTCTTATATTCTAAGTTTTTCAGTGCAACTCACTCATATACTATGTACTACACTGTGCGTTTCTTATATTCTAAGTTTTTCAGTGCAACTCACTCATATACTATGTACTACACTGTGCGTTTCTTATATTCTAAGTTTTTCAGAGCAACTCACTCATATACTATGTACTACAATGTGCGTTTCTTATATTCTAAGTTTTTCAGTGCAACTCACTCATATACTATGTACTACACTGTGCGTTTCTTAAATTCTAAGTTTTTCAGTGCAACTCACTCATATACTATGTACTACACTGTGCGTTTCTTAAATTCTAAGTTTTTCAGTGCAACTCACTCATATACTATGTACTACACTGTGCGTTTCTTATATTCTAAGTTTTTCAGTGCAACTCACTCATATACTATATACTACACTGTGCGTTTCTTATATTCTAAGTTTTTCAGTGCAACTCACTCATATACTATGTACTACACTGTGCACTTCGTGTAATGCGGGTTTTTCAGTAAATTCTAAGTTTTTCAGTGCAACTCACTCATATACTATGTACTACACTGTGCGTTTCTTATATTCTAAGTTTTTCAGTGCAACTCACTCATATACTATGTACTACACTGTGCGTTTCTTATATTCTAAGTTTTTCAGAGCAACTCACTCATATACTATGTACTACTATGTGCGTTTCTTATATTCTAAGTTTTTCAGTGCAACTCACTCATATACTATGTACTACACTGTGCGTTTCTTAAATTCTAAGTTTTTCAGTGCAACTCACTCATATACTATGTACTACACTGTGCGTTTCTTAAATTCTAAGTTTTTCAGTGCAACTCACTCATATACTATGTACTACACTGTGCGTTTCTTATATTCTAAGTTTTTCAGTGCAACTCACTCATATACTATGTACTACACTGTGCGTTTCTTTTATTCTAAGTTTTTAAGTGCAACTCACTCATATACTATGTACTACACTGTGCGTTTCTTATATTCTAAGTTTTTCAGTGCAACTCACTCATATACTATGTACTACACTGTGCGTTTCTTATATTCTGAGTTTTTCAGTGCAACTCACTCATATACTATGTACTACACTGTGCGTTTCTTATATTCTAAGTTTTACAGTGCAACTCACTCATATACTATGTACTACACTGTGCGTTTCTTATATTCTAAGTTTTTCAGTGCAACTCACTCATATACTATGTACTACACTGTGCGTTTCTTATATTCTAAGTTTTTCAGTGCAACTCACTCATATACTATGTACTACACTGTGCGTTTCTTATATTCTAAGTTTTTCAGTGCAACTCACCCATATACTATGTACTACACTGTGCGTTTCTTATATTCTAAGTTTTTCAGAGCAACTCACTCATATACTATGTACTACAATGTGCGTTTCTTATATTCTAAGTTTTTCAGTGCAACTCACTCATATACTATGTACTACACTGTGCGTTTCTTAAATTCTAAGTTTTTCAGTGCAACTCACTCATATACTATGTACTACACTGTGCATTTCGTGTAATGCGGGTTTTTCAGTAAATTCTAAGTTTTTCAGTGCAACTCACTCATATACTATGTACTACACTGTGCGTTTCTTATATTCTAAGTTTTTCAGTGCAACTCACTCATATACTATGTACTACACTGTGCACTTCGTGTAATGCGGGTTTTTCAGTAAATTCTAAGTTTTTCAGTGCAACTCACTCATATACTATGTACTACACTGTGCGTTTCTTATATTCTAAGTTTTTCAGTGCAACTCACTCATATACTATGTACTACACTGTGCGTTTCTTATATTCTAAGTTTTTCAGAGCAACTCACTCATATACTATGTACTACTATGTGCGTTTCTTATATTCTAAGTTTTTCAGTGCAACTCACTCATATACTATGTACTACACTGTGCGTTTCTTAAATTCTAAGTTTTTCAGTGCAACTCACTCATATACTATGTACTACACTGTGGGTTTCTTAAAATCTAAGTTTTTCAGTGCAACTCACTCATATACTATGTACTACAATGTGCGTTTCTTATATTCTGAGTTTTTCAGTGCAACTCACTCATATACTATGTACTACACTGTGCGTTTCTTATATTCTAAGTTTTTCAGTGCAACTCACTCATATACTATGTACTACACTGTGCGTTTCTTATATTCTAAGTTTTTCAGTGCAACTCACTCATATACTATGTACTACACTGTGCGTTTCTTATATTCTAAGTTTTTCAGTGCAACTCACTCATATACTATGTACTACAATGTGCGTTTCTTATATTCTAAGTTTTTCAGTGCAACTCACTCATATACTATGTACTACACTGTGCGTTTCTTATATTCTAAGTTTTTAAGTGCAACTCACTCATATACTATGTACTACACTGTGCGTTTCTTATATTCTAAGTTTTTCAGTGCAACTCACTCATATACTATGTACTACACTGTGCGTTTCTTATATTCTGAGTTTTTCAGTGCAACTCACTCATATACTATGTACTACACTGTGCGTTTCTTATATTCTAAGTTTTTCAGTGCAACTCACTCATATACTATGTACTACACTGTGCGTTTCTTATATTCTAAGTTTTTCAGTGCAACTCACTCATATACTATGTACTACACTGTGCGTTTCTTATATTCTAAGTTTTTCAGAGCAACTCACTCATATACTATGTACTACAATGTGCGTTTCTTATATTCTAAGTTTTTCAGTGCAACTCACTCATATACTATGTACTACACTGTGCGTTTCTTAAATTCTAAGTTTTTCAGTGCAACTCACTCATATACTATGTACTACACTGTGCGTTTCTTAAATTCTAAGTTTTTCAGTGCAACTCACTCATATACTATGTACTACACTGTGCGTTTCTTATATTCTTATTTTTTCATTGCAACTCACTCATATACTATGTACTACACTGTGCGTTTCTTATATTCTAAGTTTTTCAGTGCAACTCACTCATATACTATATACTACACTGTGCGTTTCTTATATTCTAAGTTTTTCAGTGCAACTCACTCATATACTATGTACTACACTGTGCACTTCGTGTAATGCGGGTTTTTCAGTAAATTCTAAGTTTTTCAGTGCAACTCACTCATATACTATGTACTACACTGTGCGTTTCTTATATTCTAAGTTTTTCAGTGCAACTCACTCATATACTATGTACTACACTGTGCGTTTCTTAAATTCTAAGTTTTTCAGTGCAACTCACTCATATACTATGTACTACACTGTGCGTTTCTTAAATTCTAAGTTTTTCAGTGCAACTCACTCATATACTATGTACTACAATGTGCGTTTCTTATATTCTAAGTTTTTCAGTGCAACTCACTCATATACTATGTACTACACTGTGCGTTTCTTTTATTCTAAGTTTTTAAGTGCAACTCACTCATATACTATGTACTACACTGTGCGTTTCTTATATTCTAAGTTTTTCAGTGCAACTCACTCATATACTATGTACTACACTGTGCGTTTCTTATATTCTGAGTTTTTCAGTGCAACTCACTCATATACTATGTACTACACTGTGCGTTTCTTATATTCTAAGTTTTTCAGTGCAACTCACTCATATACTATGTACTACACTGTGCGTTTCTTATATTCTAAGTTTTTCAGTGCAACTCACTCATATACTATGTACTACACTGTGCGTTTCTTATATTCTAAGTTTTTCAGTGCAACTCACTCATATACTATGTACTACACTGTGCGTTTCTTATATTCTAAGTTTTTCAGTGCAACTCACCCATATACTATGTACTACACTGTGCGTTTCTTATATTCTAAGTTTTTCAGAGCAACTCACTCATATACTATGTACTACAATGTGCGTTTCTTATATTCTAAGTTTTTCAGTGCAACTCACTCATATACTATGTACTACACTGTGCGTTTCTTAAATTCTAAGTTTTTCAGTGCAACTCACTTATATACTATGTACTACACTGTGCATTTCGTGTAATGCGGGTTTTTCAGTAAATTCTAAGTTTTTCAGTGCAACTCACTCATATACTATGTACTACACTGTGCGTTTCTTATATTCTAAGTTTTTCAGTGCAACTCACTCATATACTATGTACTACACTGTGCGTTTCTTATATTCTAAGTTTTTCAGAGCAACTCACTCATATACTATGTACTACAATGTGCGTTTCTTATATTCTAAGTTTTTCAGTGCAACTCACTCATATACTATGTACTACACTGTGTGTTTCTTAAATTCTAAGTTTTTCAGTGCAACTCACTCATATACTATGTACTACACTGTGCGTTTCTTAAATTCTAAGTTTTTCAGTGCAACTCACTCATATACTATGTACTACACTGTGCGTTTCTTATATTCTAATTTTTTCATTGCAACTCACTCATATACTATGTACTACACTGTGCGTTTCTTATATTCTAAGTTTTTCAGTGCAACTCACTCATATACTATATACTACACTGTGCGTTTCTTATATTCTAAGTTTTTCAGTGCAACTCACTCATATACTATGTACTACACTGTGCACTTCGTGTAATGCGGGTTTTTCAGTAAATTCTAAGTTTTTCAGTGCAACTCACTCATATACTATGTACTACACTGTGCGTTTCTTATATTCTAAGTTTTTCAGTGCAACTCACTCATATACTATGTACTACACTGTGCGTTTCTTATATTCTAAGTTTTTCAGTGCAACTCACTCATATACTATGTACTACACTGTGCGTTTCTTATATTCTAAGTTTTTCAGAGCAACTCACTCATATACTATGTACTACTATGTGCGTTTCTTATATTCTAAGTTTTTCAGTGCAACTCACTCATATACTATGTACTACACTGTGCGTTTCTTAAATTCTAAGTTTTTCAGTGCAACTCACTCATATACTATGTACTACACTGTGCGTTTCTTAAATTCTAAGTTTTTCAGTGCAACTCACTCATATACTATGTACTACAATGTGCGTTTCTTATATTCTGAGTTTTTCAGTGCAACTCACTCATATACTATGTACTACACTGTGCGTTTCTTATATTCTAAGTTTTTCAGTGCAACTCACTCATATACTATGTACTACACTGTGCGTTTCTTATATTCTAAGTTTTTCAGTGCAACTCACTCATATACTATGTACTACACTGTGCGTTTCTTATATTCTAAGTTTTTCAGTGCAACTCACTCATATACTATGTACTACACTGTGCGTTTCTTATATTCTAAGTTTTTCAGTGCAACTCACCCATATACTATGTACTACACTGTGCGTTTCTTATATTCTAAGTTTTTCAGAGCAACTCACTCATATACTATGTACTACAATGTGCGTTTCTTATATTCTAAGTTTTTCAGTGCAACTCACTCATATACTATGTACTACACTGTGCGTTTCTTAAATTCTAAGTTTTTCAGTGCAACTCACTCATATACTATGTACTACATTGTGCGTTTATTAAATTCTAAGTTTTTCAGTGCAACTCACTCATATACTATGTACTACACTGTGCGTTTCTTATATTCTAAGTTTTTCAGTGCAACTCACTCATATACTATGTACTACACTGTGCGTTTCTTATATTCTAAGTTTTTCAGTGCAACTCACTCATATACTATGTACTACACTGTGCGTTTCTTAAATTCTAAGTTTTTCAGTGCAACAAACTCATATACTATGTACTACATTGTGCGTTTATTAAATTCTAAGTTTTTCAGTGCAACTCACTCATATACTATGTACTACACTGTGCGTTTCTTATATTCTAAGTTTTTCAGTGCAACTCACTCATATACTATGTACTACACTGTGCGTTTCTTATATTCTAAGTTTTTCAGTGCAACTCACTCATATACTATGTACTACACTGTGCGTTTCTTAAATTCTAAGTTTTTCAGTGCAACTCACTCATATACTATGTACTACACTGTGCGTTTCTTATATTCTAAGTTTTTCAGTGCAACTCACTCATATACTATGTACTACACTGTGCGTTTCTTATATTCTAAGTTTTTAAGTGCAACTCACTCATATACTATGTACTACACTGTGCGTTTCTTATATTCTAAGTTTTTCAGTGCAACTCACTCATATACTATGTACTACACTGTGCGTTTCTTATATTCTGAGTTTTTCAGTGCAACTCACTCATATACTATGTACTACACTGTGCGTTTCTTATATTCTAAGTTTTTCAGTGCAACTCACTCATATACTATGTACTACACTGTGCGTTTCTTATATTCTAAGTTTTTCAGTGCAACTCACTCATATACTATGTACTACACTGTGCGTTTCTTATATTCTAAGTTTTTCAGTGCAACTCACTCATATACTATGTACTACACTGTGCGTTTCTTATATTCTAAGTTTTTCAGTGCAACTCACTCATATACTATGTACTACACTGTGCGTTTCTTATATTCTAAGTTTTTCAGTGCAACTCACTCATATACTATGTACTACACTGTGCGTTTCTTATATTCTAAGTTTTTCAGTGCAACTCACTCATATACTATGTACTACACTGTGCGTTTCTTATATTCTAAGTTTTTCAGTGCAACTCACTCATATACTATGTACTACACTGTGCATTTCGTGTAATGCGGGTTTTTCAGTAAATTCTAAGTTTTTCAGTGCAACTCACTCATATACTATGTACTACACTGTGCGTTTCTTATATTCTAAGTTTTTCAGTGCAACTCACTCATATACTATGTACTACACTGTGCGTTTCTTATATTCTAAGTTTTTCAGAGCAACTCACTCATATACTATGTACTACACTGTGCGTTTCTTATATTCTAAGTTTTTCAGTGCAACTCACTCATATACTATGTACTACACTGTGCGTTTCTTATATTCTAAGTTTTTCAGTGCAACTCACTCATATACTATGTACTACACTGTGCGTTTCTTATATTCTAAGTTTTTCAGTGCAACTCACTCATATACTATGTACTACACTGTGCATTTCTTATATTCTAAGTTTTTCAGTGCAACTCACTCATATACTATGTACTACACTGTGCGTTTCTTATATTCTAAGTTTTTCAGTGCAACTCACTCATATACTATGTACTACACTGTGCGTTTCTTATATTCTAAGTTTTTCAGTGCAACTCACTCATATACTATGTACTACACTGTGCGTTTCTTATATTCTAAGTTTTTCAGTGCAACTCACTCATATACTATGTACTACACTGTGCATTTCGTGTAATGCGGGTTTTTCAGTAAATTCTAAGTTTTTCAGTGCAACTCACTCATATACTATGTACTACACTGTGCGTTTCTTATATTCTAAGTTTTTCAGTGCAACTCACTCATATACTATGTACTACACTGTGCGTTTCTTATATTCTAAGTTTTTCAGTGCAACTCACTCATATACTATGTACTACACTGTGCGTTTCTTATATTCTAAGTTTTTCAGTGCAACTCAATCATATACTATGTACTACAATGTGCGTTTCTTATATTCTAAGTGTTTCAGTGCAACTCACTCATATACTATGTACTACACTGTGCGTTTCTTAAATTCTAAGTTTTTCAGTGCAACTCACTCATATACTATGTACTACACTGTGCGTTTCTTAAATTCTAAGTTTTTCAGTGCAACTCACTCATATACTATGTACTACACTGTGCGTTTCTTAAATTCTAAGTTTTTCAGTGCAACTCACTCATATACTATGTACTACACTGTGCGTTTCTTATATTCTAAGTTTTTCAGTGCAACTCACTCATATACTATGTACTACACTGTGCGTTTCTTATATTCTAAGTTTTTCAGTGCAACTCAGTCATATACTATGTACTACACTGTGCGTTTCTTATATTCTAAGTTTTTCAGTGCAACTCACTCATATACTATGTACTACACTGTGCGTTTCTTAAATTCTAAGTTTTTCAGTGCAACTCACTCATATACTATGTACTACAATGTGCGTTTCTTATATTCTAGGTTTTTCAGTGCAACTCACTCATATACTATGTACTACACTGTGCGTTTCTTATATTCTAAGTTTTTAAGTGCAACTCACTCATATACTATGTACTACACTGTGCGTTTCTTATATTCTAAGTTTTTCAGTGCAACTCACTCATATACTATGTACTACACTGTGCGTTTCTTATATTCTAAGTTTTTAAGTGCAACTCACTCATATACTATGTACTACACTGTGCGTTTCTAATATTCTAAGTTTTTCAGAGCAACTCACTCATATACTATGTACTACAATGTGCGTTTCTTATATTCTAAGTTTTTCAGTGCAACTCACTCATATACTATGTACTACACTGTGCGTTTCTTAAATTCTAAGTTTTTCAGTGCAACTCACTCATATACTATGTACTACATTGTGCGTTTATTAAATTCTAAGTTTTTCAGTGCAACTCACTCATATACTATGTACTACACTGTGCGTTTCTTATATTCTAAGTTTTTCAGTGCAACTCACTCATATACTATGTACTACACTGTGCGTTTCTTATATTCTAAGTTTTTCAGTGCAACTCACTCATATACTATGTACTACACTGTGCGTTTCTTAAATTCTAAGTTTTTCAGTGCAACTCACTCATATACTATGTACTACATTGTGCGTTTATTAAATTCTAAGTTTTTCAGTGCAACTCACTCATATACTATGTACTACACTGTGCGTTTCTTATATTCTAAGTTTTTAAGTGCAACTCACTCATATACTATGTACTACACTGTGCGTTTCTTATATTCTAAGTTTTTCAGTGCAACTCACTCATATACTATGTACTACACTGTGCGTTTCTTATATTCTGAGTTTTTCAGTGCAACTCACTCATATACTATGTACTACACTGTGCGTTTCTTATATTCTAAGTTTTTCAGTGCAACTCACTCATATACTATGTACTACACTGTGCGTTTCTTATATTCTAAGTTTTTCAGTGCAACTCACTCATATACTATGTACTACACTGTGCGTTTCTTATATTCTAAGTTTTTCAGTGCAACTCACTCATATACTATGTACTACACTGTGCGTTTCTTATATTCTAAGTTTTTCAGTGCAACTCACTCATATACTATGTACTACACTGTGCGTTTCTTATATTCTAAGTTTTTCAGTGCAACTCACTCATATACTATGTACTACACTGTGCGTTTCTTATATTCTAAGTTTTTCAGTGCAACTCACTCATATACTATGTACTACACTGTGCGTTTCTTATATTCTAAGTTTTTCAGTGCAACTCACTCATATACTATGTACTACACTGTGCGTTTCTTATATTCTAAGTTTTTCAGTGCAACTCACTCATATACTATGTACTACACTGTGCGTTTCTTATATTCTAAGTTTTTCAGAGCAACTCACTCATATACTATGTACTACAATGTGCGTTTCTTATATTCTAAGTTTTTCAGTGCAACTCACTCATATACTATGTACTACATTGTGCGTTTATTAAATTCTAAGTTTTTCAGTGCAACTCACTCATATACTATGTACTACACTGTGCGTTTCTTATATTCTAAGTTTTTCAGTGCAACTCACTCATATACTATGTACTACACTGTGCGTTTCTTATATTCTAAGTTTTTCAGTGCAACTCACTCATATACTATGTACTACACTGTGCGTTTCTTATATTCTAAGTTTTTAAGTGCAACTCACTCATATACTATGTACTACACTGTGCGTTTCTTATATTCTAAGTTTTTCAGTGCAACTCACTCATATACTATGTACTACACTGTGCATTTCGTGTAATGCGGGTTTTTCAGTAAATTCTAAGTTTTTCAGTGCAACTCACTCATATACTGTGTACTACACTGTGCGTTTCTTATATTCTAAGTTTTTCAGTGCAACTCACTCATATACTATGTACTACACTGTGCGTTTCTTATATTCTAAGTTTTTCAGAGCAACTCACTCATATACTATGTACTACAATGTGCGTTTCTTATATTCTAAGTTTTTCAGTGCAACTCACTCATATACTATGTACTACATTGTGCGTTTATTAAATTCTAAGTTTTTCAGTGCAACTCACTCATATACTATGTACTACACTGTGCGTTTCTTATATTCTAAGTTTTTCAGTGCAACTCACTCATATACTATGTACTACACTGTGCGTTTCTTATATTCTAAGTTTTTCAGTGCAACTCACTCATATACTATGTACTACACTGTGCGTTTCTTATATTCTGAGTTTTTCAGTGCAACTCACTCATATATTATGTACTACACTGTGCATTTCTTATATTCTAAGTTTTTCAGTGCAACTCACTCATATACTATGTACTACACTGTGCGTTTCTTATATTCTAAGTTTTTCAGTGCAACTCACTCATAACTATGTACTACACTGTGCGTTTCTTATATTCTAAGTTTTTCAGTGCAACTCACTCATATACTATGTACTACACTCTGTGTTTCTTATATTCTAAGTTTTTCAGTGCAACTCACTCATATACTATGTACTACACTGTGCGTTTCTTATATTCTAAGTTTTTCAGTGCAACTCACTCATATACTATGTACTACACTGTGCGTTTCTTATATTCTAAGTTTTTCAGTGCAACTCACTCATATACTATGTACTACACTGTGCGTTTCTTATATTCTAAGTTTTTCAGTGCAACTCACTCATATACTATGTACTACACTGTGCATTTCGTGTAATGCGGGTTTTTCAGTAAATTCTAAGTTTTTCAGTGCAACTCACTCATATACTATGTACTACACTGTGCGTTTCTTATATTCTAAGTTTTTCAGTGCAACTCACTCATATACTATGTACTACACTGTGCGTTTCTTATATTCTAAGTTTTTCAGAGCAACTCACTCATATACTATGTACTACACTGTGCGTTTCTTATATTCTAAGTTTTTCAGTGCAACTCACTCATATACTATGTACTACACTGTGCGTTTCTTATATTCTAAGTTTTTCAGTGCAACTCACTCATATACTATGTACTACACTGTGCGTTTCTTATATTCTAAGTTTTTCAGTGCAACTCACTCATATACTATGTACTACACTGTGCATTTCTTATATTCTAAGTTTTTCAGTGCAACTCACTCATATACTATGTACTACACTGTGCGTTTCTTATATTCTAAGTTTTTCAGTGCAACTCACTCATATACTATGTACTACACTGTGCGTTTCTTATATTCTAAGTTTTTCAGTGCAACTCACTCATATACTATGTACTACACTGTGTGTTTCTTATATTCTAAGTTTTTCAGTGCAACTCACTCATATACTATGTACTACACTGTGCGTTTCTTATATTCTAAGTTTTTCAGTGCAACTCACTCATATACTATGTACTACACTGTGCATTTCGTGTAATGCGGGTTTTTCAGTAAATTCTAAGTTTTTCAGTGCAACTCACTCATATACTATGTACTACACTGTGCGTTTCTTATATTCTAAGTTTTTCAGTGCAACTCACTCATATACTATGTACTACACTGTGCGTTTTTTATATTCTAAGTTTTTCAGTGCAACTCACTCATATACTATGTACTACACTGTGCGTTTCTTATATTCTAAGTTTTTCAGTGCAACTCAATCATATA
Source organism: Mus caroli (assembly GCF_978045245.1). NCBI lineage: Eukaryota > Metazoa > Chordata > Mammalia > Rodentia > Muridae > Mus > Mus caroli. The sequence goes on along the minus strand of NW_028227279.1, from coordinate 3,787,677 downwards.
CTATGTACTACAATGTGCGTTTCTTATATTCTAAGTGTTTCAGTGCAACTCACTCATATACTATGTACTACACTGTGCGTTTCTTAAATTCTAAGTTTTTCAGTGCAACTCACTCATATACTATGTACTACACTGTGCGTTTCTTAAATTCTAAGTTTTTCAGTGCAACTCACTCATATACTATGTACTACACTGTGCGTTTCTTAAATTCTAAGTTTTTCAGTGCAACTCACTCATATACTATGTACTACACTGTGCGTTTCTTATATTCTAAGTTTTTCAGTGCAACTCACTCATATACTATGTACTACACTGTGCGTTTCTTATATTCTAAGTTTTTCAGTGCAACTCACTCATAACTATGTACTACACTGTGCGTTTCTTATATTCTAAGTTTTTCAGTGCAACTCACTCATATACTATGTACTACACTCTGCGTTTCTTATATTCTAAGTTTTTCAGTGCAACTCACTCATATACTATGTACTACACTGTGCGTTTCTTATATTCTAAGTTTTTCAGTGCAACTCACTCATATACTATGTACTACACTGTGCGTTTCTTATATTCTAAGTTTTTCAGTGCAACTCACTCATATACTATGTACTACACTGTGCGTTTCTTATATTCTAAGTTTTTCAGTGCAACTCACTCATATACTATGTACTACACTGTGCGTTTTTTATATTCTAAGTTTTTCAGTGCAACTCACTCATATACTATGTACTACACTGTGCGTTTCTTATATTCTAAGTTTTTCAGTGCAACTCAATCATATACTATGTACTACAATGTGCGTTTCTTATATTCTAAGTGTTTCAGTGCAACTCACTCATATACTATGTACTACACTGTGCGTTTCTTAAATTCTAAGTTTTTCAGTGCAACTCACTCATATACTATGTACTACACTGTGCGTTTCTTAAATTCTAAGTTTTTCAGTGCAACTCACTCATATACTATGTACTACACTGTGCGTTTCTTAAATTCTAAGTTTTTCAGTGCAACTCACTCATATACTATGTACTACACTGTGCGTTTCTTATATTCTAAGTTTTTCAGTGCAACTCACTCATATACTATGTACTACACTGTGCGTTTCTTATATTCTAAGTTTTTCAGTGCAACTCACTCATATACTATGTACTACACTGTGCGTTTCTTATATTCTAAGTTTTTCAGTGCAACTCACTCATATACTATGTACTACACTGTGTGTTTCTTATATTCTAAGTTTTTCAGTGCAACTCACTCATATACTATGTACTACACTGTGCGTTTCTTATATTCTAAGTTTTTCAGTGCAACTCACTCATATACTATGTACTACACTGTGCATTTCGTGTAATGCGGGTTTTTCAGTAAATTCTAAGTTTTTCAGTGCAACTCACTCATATACTATGTACTACACTGTGCGTTTCTTATATTCTAAGTTTTTCAGTGCAACTCACTCATATACTATGTACTACACTGTGCGTTTTTTATATTCTAAGTTTTTCAGTGCAACTCACTCATATACTATGTACTACACTGTGCGTTTCTTATATTCTAAGTTTTTCAGTGCAACTCAATCATATACTATGTACTACAATGTGCGTTTCTTATATTCTAAGTGTTTCAGTGCAACTCACTCATATACTATGTACTACACTGTGCGTTTCTTAAATTCTAAGTTTTTCAGTGCAACTCACTCATATACTATGTACTACACTGTGCGTTTCTTAAATTCTAAGTTTTTCAGTGCAACTCACTCATATACTATGTACTACACTGTGCGTTTCTTAAATTCTAAGTTTTTCAGTGCAACTCACTCATATACTATGTACTACACTGTGCGTTTCTTATATTCTAAGTTTTTCAGTGCAACTCACTCATATACTATGTACTACACTGTGCGTTTCTTATATTCTAAGTTTTTCAGTGCAACTCACTCATAACTATGTACTACACTGTGCGTTTCTTATATTCTAAGTTTTTCAGTGCAACTCACTCATATACTATGTACTACACTCTGCGTTTCTTATATTCTAAGTTTTTCAGTGCAACTCACTCATATACTATGTACTACACTGTGCGTTTCTTATATTCTAAGTTTTTCAGTGCAACTCACTCATATACTATGTACTACACTGTGCGTTTCTTATATTCTAAGTTTTTCAGTGCAACTCACTCATATACTATGTACTACACTGTGCGTTTCTTATATTCTAAGTTTTTCAGTGCAACTCACTCATATACTATGTACTACACTGTGCGTTTTTTATATTCTAAGTTTTTCAGTGCAACTCACTCATATACTATGTACTACACTGTGCGTTTCTTATATTCTAAGTTTTTCAGTGCAACTCAATCATATACTATGTACTACAATGTGCGTTTCTTATATTCTAAGTGTTTCAGTGCAACTCACTCATATACTATGTACTACACTGTGCGTTTCTTAAATTCTAAGTTTTTCAGTGCAACTCACTCATATACTATGTACTACACTGTGCGTTTCTTAAATTCTAAGTTTTTCAGTGCAACTCACTCATATACTATGTACTACACTGTGCGTTTCTTAAATTCTAAGTTTTTCAGTGCAACTCACTCATATACTATGTACTACACTGTGCGTTTCTTATATTCTAAGTTTTTCAGTGCAACTCACTCATATACTATGTACTACACTGTGCGTTTCTTATATTCTAAGTTTTTCAGTGCAACTCACTCATAACTATGTACTACACTGTGCGTTTCTTATATTCTAAGTTTTTCAGTGCAACTCACTCATATACTATGTACTACACTCTGCGTTTCTTATATTCTAAGTTTTTCAGTGCAACTCACTCATATACTATGTACTACACTGTGCGTTTCTTATATTCTAAGTTTTTCAGTGCAACTCACTCATATACTATGTACTACACTGTGCGTTTCTTATATTCTAAGTTTTTCAGTGCAACTCACTCATATACTATGTACTACACTGTGCGTTTCTTATATTCTAAGTTTTTCAGTGCAACTCACTCATATACTATGTACTACACTGTGCATTTCGTGTAATGCGGGTTTTTCAGTAAATTCTAAGTTTTTCAGTGCAACTCACTCATATACTATGTACTACACTGTGCGTTTCTTATATTCTAAGTTTTTCAGTGCAACTCACTCATATACTATGTACTACACTGTGCGTTTCTTATATTCTAAGTTTTTCAGAGCAACTCACTCATATACTATGTACTACACTGTGCGTTTCTTATATTCTAAGTTTTTCAGTGCAACTCACTCATATACTATGTACTACACTGTGCGTTTCTTATATTCTAAGTTTTTCAGTGCAACTCACTCATATACTATGTACTACACTGTGCGTTTCTTATATTCTAAGTTTTTCAGTGCAACTCACTCATATACTATGTACTACACTGTGCATTTCTTATATTCTAAGTTTTTCAGTGCAACTCACTCATATACTATGTACTACACTGTGCGTTTCTTATATTCTAAGTTTTTCAGTGCAACTCACTCATATACTATGTACTACACTGTGCGTTTCTTATATTCTAAGTTTTTCAGTGCAACTCACTCATATACTATGTACTACACTGTGTGTTTCTTATATTCTAAGTTTTTCAGTGCAACTCACTCATATACTATGTACTACACTGTGCGTTTCTTATATTCTAAGTTTTTCAGTGCAACTCACTCATATACTATGTACTACACTGTGCATTTCGTGTAATGCGGGTTTTTCAGTAAATTCTAAGTTTTTCAGTGCAACTCACTCATATACTATGTACTACACTGTGCGTTTCTTATATTCTAAGTTTTTCAGTGCAACTCACTCATATACTATGTACTACACTGTGCGTTTCTTATATTCTAAGTTTTTCAGTGCAACTCACTCATATACTATGTACTACACTGTGCGTTTCTTATATTCTAAGTTTTTCAGTGCAACTCAATCATATACTATGTACTGCAATGTGCGTTTCTTATATTCTAAGTGTTTCAGTGCAACTCACTCATATACTATGTACTACACTGTGCGTTTCTTAAATTCTAAGTTTTTCAGTGCAACTCACTCATATACTATGTACTACACTGTGCGTTTCTTAAATTCTAAGTTTTTCAGTGCAACTCACTCATATACTATGTACTACACTGTGCGTTTCTTAAATTCTAAGTTTTTCAGTGCAACTCACTCATATACTATGTACTACACTGTGCGTTTCTTATATTCTAAGTTTTTCAGTGCAACTCACTCATATACTATGTACTACACTGTGCGTTTCTTATATTCTAAGTTTTTCAGTGCAACTCACTCATATACTATGTACTACACTGTGCGTTTCTTATATTCTAAGTTTTTCAGTGCAACTCACTCATATACTATGTACTACACTGTGCGTTTCTTAAATTCTAAGTTTTTCAGTGCAACTCACTCATATACTATGTACTACAATGTGCGTTTCTTATATTCTAGGGATTTCAGTGCAACTCACTCATATACTATGTACTACACTGTGCGTTTCTTATATTCTAAGTTTTTAAGTGCAACTCACTCATATACTATGTACTACACTGTGCGTTTCTTATATTCTAAGTTTTTCAGTGCAACTCACTCATATACTATGTACTACACTGTGCGTTTCTTATATTCTAAGTTTTTAAGTGCAACTCACTCATATACTATGTACTACACTGTGAGTTTCTAATATTCTAAGTTTTTCAGAGCAACTCACTCATATACTATGTACTACAATGTGCGTTTCTTATATTCTAAGTTTTTCAGTGCAACTCACTCATATACTATGTACTACACTGTGCGTTTCTTAAATTCTAAGTTTTTCAGTGCAACTCACTCATATACTATGTACTACATTGTGCGTTTATTAAATTCTAAGTTTTTCAGTGCAACTCACTCATATACTATGTACTACACTGTGCGTTTCTTATATTCTAAGTTTTTCAGTGCAACTCACTCATATACTATGTACTACACTGTGCGTTTCTTATATTCTAAGTTTTTCAGTGCAACTCACTCATATACTATGTACTACACTGTGCGTTTCTTAAATTCTAAGTTTTTCAGTGCAACTCACTCATATACTATGTACTACATTGTGCGTTTATTAAATTCTAAGTTTTTCAGTGCAACTCACTCATATACTATGTACTACACTGTGCGTTTCTTATATTCTAAGTTTTTAAGTGCAACTCACTCATATACTATGTACTACACTGTGCGTTTCTTATATTCTAAGTTTTTCAGTGCAACTCACTCATATACTATGTACTACACTGTGCGTTTCTTATATTCTGAGTTTTTCAGTGCAACTCACTCATATACTATGTACTACACTGTGCGTTTCTTATATTCTAAGTTTTTCAGTGCAACTCACTCATATACTATGTACTACACTGTGCGTTTCTTATATTCTAAGTTTTTCAGTGCAACTCACTCATATACTATGTACTACACTGTGCGTTTCTTATATTCTAAGTTTTTCAGTGCAACTCACTCATATACTATGTACTACACTGTGCGTTTCTTATATTCTAAGTTTTTCAGTGCAACTCACTCATATACTATGTACTACACTGTGCGTTTCTTATATTCTAAGTTTTTCAGTGCAACCCACTCATATACTATGTACTACACTGTGCGTTTCTTATATTCTAAGTTTTTCAGTGCAACTCACTCATATACTATGTACTACACTGTGCGTTTCTTATATTCTAAGTTTTTCAGTGCAACTCACTCATATACTATGTACTACACTGTGCGTTTCTTATATTCTAAGTTTTTCAGTGCAACTCACTCATATACTATGTACTACACTGTGCGTTTCTTAAATTCTGAGTTTTTCAGTGCAACTCACTCATATACTATGTACTACACTGTGCGTTTCTTATATTCTAAGTTTTTCAGTGCAACTCACTCATATACTATGTACTACACTGTGCGTTTCTTATATTCTAAGTTTTTCAGTGCAACTCACTCATATACTATGTACTACACTGTGCGTTTCTTATATTCTAAGTTTTTCAGTGCAACTCACTCATATACTATGTACTACACTGTGCGTTTCTTATATTCTAAGTTTTTCAGTGCAACTCACTCATATACTATGTACTACACTGTGCGTTTCTTATATTCTAAGTTTTTCAGTGCAACCCACTCATATACTATGTACTACACTGTGCGTTTCTTATATTCTAAGTTTTTCAGTGCAACTCACTCATATACTATGTACTACACTGTGCGTTTCTTATATTCTAAGTTTTTCAGTGCAACTCACTCATATACTATGTACTACACTGTGCGTTTCTTATATTCTAAGTTTTTCAGTGCAACTCACTCATATACTATGTACTACACTGTGCGTTTCTTATATTCTAAGTTTTTCAGAGCAACTCACTCATATACTATGTACTACAATGTGCGTTTCTTATATTCTAAGTTTTTCAGTGCAACTCACTCATATACTATGTACTACATTGTGCGTTTATTAAATTCTAAGTTTTTCAGTGCAACTCACTCATATACTATGTACTACACTGTGCGTTTCTTATATTCTAAGTTTTTCAGTGCAACTCACTCATATACTATGTACTACACTGTGCGTTTCTTATATTCTAAGTTTTTCAGTGCAACTCACTCATATACTATGTACTACACTGTGCGTTTCTTATATTCTAAGTTTTTAAGTGCAACTCACTCATATACTATGTACTACACTGTGCGTTTCTTATATTCTAAGTTTTTCAGTGCAACTCACTCATATACTATGTACTACACTGTGCATTTCGTGTAATGCGGGTTTTTCAGTAAATTCTAAGTTTTTCAGTGCAACTCACTCATATACTGTGTACTACACTGTGCGTTTCTTATATTCTAAGTTTTTCAGTGCAACTCACTCATATACTATGTACTACACTGTGCGTTTCTTATATTCTAAGTTTTTCAGAGCAACTCACTCATATACTATGTACTACAATGTGCGTTTCTTATATTCTAAGTTTTTCAGTGCAACTCACTCATATACTATGTACTACATTGTGCGTTTATTAAATTCTAAGTTTTTCAGTGCAACTCACTCATATACTATGTACTACACTGTGCGTTTCTTATATTCTAAGTTTTTCAGTGCAACTCACTCATATACTATGTACTACACTGTGCGTTTCTTATATTCTAAGTTTTTCAGTGCAACTCACTCATATACTATGTACTACACTGTGCGTTTCTTATATTCTAAGTTTTTAAGTGCAACTCACTCATATACTATGTACTACACTGTGCGTTTCTTATATTCTAAGTTTTTCAGTGCAACTCACTCATATACTATGTACTACACTGTGCGTTTCTTATATTCTGAGTTTTTCAGTGCAACTCACTCATATACTATGTACTACACTGTGCGTTTCTTATATTCTAAGTTTTTCAGTGCAACTCACTCATATACTATGTACTACACTGTGCGTTTCTTATATTCTAAGTTTTTCAGTGCAACTCACTCATATACTATGTACTACACTGTGCGTTTCTTATATTCTAAGTTTTTCAGTGCAACTCACTCATATACTATGTACTACACTGTGCGTTTCTTATATTCTAAGTTTTTCAGTGCAACTCACTCATATACTATGTACTACACTGTGCGTTTCTTATATTCTAAGTTTTTCAGTGCAACTCACTCATATACTATGTACTACACTGTGCGTTTCTTATATTCTAAGTTTTTCAGTGCAACTCACTCATATACTATGTACTACACTGTGCATTTCGTGTAATGCGGGTTTTTCAGTAAATTCTAAGTTTTTCAGTGCAACTCACTCATATACTATGTACTACACTGTGCGTTTCTTATATTCTAAGTTTTTCAGTGCAACTCACTCATATACTATGTACTACACTGTGCGTTTCTTATATTCTAAGTTTTTCAGAGCAACTCACTCATATACTATGTACTACAATGTGCGTTTCTTATATTCTAAGTTTTTCAGTGCAACTCACTCATATACTATGTACTACATTGTGCGTTTATTAAATTCTAAGTTTTTCAGTGCAACTCACTCATATACTATGTACTACAATGTGCGTTTCTTAAATTCTAAGTGTTTCAGTGCAACTCACTCATATACTATGTACTACACTGTGCGTTTCTTAAATTCTAAGTTTTTCAGTACAATTCACTCATATACTATGTACTACACTGTGCGTTTCTTATATTCTAAGTTTTTCAGTGCAACTCACTCATATACTATGTACTACACTGTGCGTTTCTTATATTCTAAGTTTTTCAGTGCAACTCACTCATATACTATGTACTACACTGTGCGTTTCTTATATTCTAAGTTTTTCAGTGCAACTCACTCATATACTATGTACTACACTGTGCTTTTCTTATATTCTAAGTTTTTCAGTGCAACTCACTCATATACTATGTACTACACTGTGCGTTTCTTATATTCTAAGTTTTTCAGTGCAACTCACTCATATACTATGTACTACACTGTGTGTTTCTTATCTTCTAAGTTTTTCAGTGCAACTCACTCATATACTATGTACTACACTGTGCGTTTCTTATATTCTAAGTTTTTCAGTGCAACTCAATCATATACTATGTACTACACTGTGCATTTCGTGTAATGCGGGTTTTTCAGTAAATTCTAAGTTTTTCAGTGCAACTCACTCATATACTATGTACTACACTGTGCGTTTCTTATATTCTAAGTTTTTCAGTGCAACTCACTCATATACTATGTACTACACTGTGCGTTTCTTATATTCTAAGTTTATCAGAGCAACTCACTCATATACTATGTACTACAATGTGCGTTTCTTATATTCTAAGTTTTTCAGTGCAACTCACTCATATACTATGTACTACACTGTGCGTTTCTTAAATTCTAAGTTTTTCAGTGCAACTCACTCATATACTATGTACTACACTGTGCGTTTCTTAAATTCTAAGTTTTTCAGTGCAACTCACTCATATACTATGTACTACACTGTGCGTTTCTTATATTCTAAGTTTTTCAGTGCAACTCACTCATATACTATGTACTACACTGTGCGTTTCTTATATTCTACGTTTTTCAGTGCAACTCACTCATATACTATGTACTACACTGTGCGTTTCTTATATTCTAAGTTTTTCAGTGCAACTCACTCATATACTATGTACTACACTGTGCGTTTCTTATATTCTAAGTTTTTCAGTGCAACTCACTCATATACTATGTACTACACTGTGCGTTTCTTATATTCTAAGTATTTCAGTGCAACTCACTCATATACTATGTACTACAATGTGCGTTTCTTATATTCTAAGTGTTTCAGTGCAACTCACTCATATACTATGTACTACACTGTGCATTTCGTGTAATGCGGGTTTTTCAGTAAATTCTAAGTTTTTCAGTGCAACTCACTCATATACTATGTACTACACTGTGCGTTTCTTATATTCTGAGTTTTTCAGTGCAACTCACTCATATACTATGTACTACACTGTGCGTTTCTTATATTCTAAGTTTTTCAGTGCAACTCACTCATATACTATGTACTACACTGTGCGTTTCTTATATTCTAAGTTTTTCAGTGCAACTCACTCATATACTATGTACTACACTGTGCGTTTCTTATATTCTAAGTTTTTCAGTGCAACTCACTCATATACTATGTACTACACTGTGCGTTTCTTATATTCTAAGTTTTTCAGTGCAACTCACCCATATACTATGTACTACACTGTGCGTTTCTTATATTCTAAGTTTTTCAGAGCAACTCACTCATATACTATGTACTACAATGTGCGTTTCTTATATTCTAAGTTTTTCAGTGCAACTCACTCATATACTATGTACTACACTGTGCGTTTCTTAAATTCTAAGTTTTTCAGTGCAACTCACTCATATACTATGTACTACATTGTGCGTTTATTAAATTCTAAGTTTTTCAGTGCAACTCACTCATATACTATGTACTACACTGTGCGTTTCTTATATTCTAAGTTTTTCAGTGCAACTCACTCATATACTATGTACTACACTGTGCGTTTCTTATATTCTAAGTTTTTCAGTGCAACTCACTCATATACTATGTACTACACTGTGCGTTTCTTAAATTCTAAGTTTTTCAGTGCAACAAACTCATATACTATGTACTACATTGTGCGTTTATTAAATTCTAAGTTTTTCAGTGCAACTCACTCATATACTATGTACTACACTGTGCGTTTCTTATATTCTAAGTTTTTCAGTGCAACTCACTCATATACTATGTACTACACTGTGCGTTTCTTATATTCTAAGTTTTTCAGTGCAACTCACTCATATACTATGTACTACACTGTGCGTTTCTTAAATTCTAAGTTTTTCAGTGCAACTCACTCATATACTATGTACTACACTGTGCGTTTCTTATATTCTAAGTTTTTCAGTGCAACTCACTCATATACTATGTACTACACTGTGCGTTTCTTATATTCTAAGTTTTTAAGTGCAACTCACTCATATACTATGTACTACACTGTGCGTTTCTTATATTCTAAGTTTTTCAGTGCAACTCACTCATATACTATGTACTACACTGTGCGTTTCTTATATTCTGAGTTTTTCAGTGCAACTCACTCATATACTATGTACTACACTGTGCGTTTCTTATATTCTAAGTTTTTCAGTGCAACTCACTCATATACTATGTACTACACTGTGCGTTTCTTATATTCTAAGTTTTTCAGTGCAACTCACTCATATACTATGTACTACACTGTGCGTTTCTTATATTCTAAGTTTTTCAGTGCAACTCACTCATATACTATGTACTACACTGTGCATTTCGTGTAATGCGGGTTTTTCAGTAAATTCTAAGTTTTTCAGTGCAACTCACTCATATACTATGTACTACACTGTGCGTTTCTTATATTCTAAGTTTTTCAGTGCAACTCACTCATATACTATGTACTACACTGTGCGTTTCTTATATTCTAAGTTTTTCAGAGCAACTCACTCATATACTATGTACTACACTGTGCGTTTCTTATATTCTAAGTTTTTCAGTGCAACTCACTCATATACTATGTACTACACTGTGCGTTTCTTATATTCTAAGTTTTTCAGTGCAACTCACTCATATACTATGTACTACACTGTGCGTTTCTTATATTCTAAGTTTTTCAGTGCAACTCACTCATATACTATGTACTACACTGTGCATTTCTTATATTCTAAGTTTTTCAGTGCAACTCACTCATATACTATGTACTACACTGTGCGTTTCTTATATTCTAAGTTTTTCAGTGCAACTCACTCATATACTATGTACTACACTGTGCGTTTCTTATATTCTAAGTTTTTCAGTGCAACTCACTCATATACTATGTACTACACTGTGCGTTTCTTATATTCTAAGTTTTTCAGTGCAACTCACTCATATACTATGTACTACACTGTGTGTTTCTTATATTCTAAGTTTTTCAGTGCAACTCACTCATATACTATGTACTACACTGTGCGTTTCTTATATTCTAAGTTTTTCAGTGCAACTCACTCATATACTATGTACTACACTGTGCATTTCGTGTAATGCGGGTTTTTCAGTAAATTCTAAGTTTTTCAGTGCAACTCACTCATATACTATGTACTACATTGTGCGTTTCTTATATTCTAAGTTTTTCAGTGCAACTCACTCATATACTATGTACTACACTGTGCGTTTCTTATATTCTAAGTTTTTCAGTGCAACTCACTCATATACTATGTACTACACTGTGCGTTTCTTATATTCTAAGTTTTTCAGTGCAACTCAATCATATACTATGTACTACAATGTGCGTTTCTTATATTCTAAGTGTTTCAGTGCAACTCACTCATATACTATGTACTACACTGTGCGTTTCTTAAATTCTAAGTTTTTCAGTGCAACTCACTCATATACTATGTACTACACTGTGCGTTTCTTAAATTCTAAGTTTTTCAGTGCAACTCACTCATATACTATGTACTACACTGTGCGTTTCTTAAATTCTAAGTTTTTCAGTGCAACTCACTCATATACTATGTACTACACTGTGCGTTTCTTATATTCTAAGTTTTTCAGTGCAACTCACTCATATACTATGTACTACACTGTGCGTTTCTTATATTCTAAGTTTTTCAGTGCAACTCACTCATATACTATGTACTACACTGTGCGTTTCTTAAATTCTAAGTTTTTCAGTGCAACTCACTCATATACTATGTACTACAATGTGCGTTTCTTATATTCTAAGTTTTTCAGTGCAACTCACTCATATACTATGTACTACACTGTGCGTTTCTTATATTCTAAGTTTTTAAGTGCAACTCACTCATATACTATGTACTACACTGTGCGTTTCTTATATTCTAAGTTTTTCAGTGCAACTCACTCATATACTATGTACTACACTGTGCGTTTCTTATATTCTAAGTTTTTAAGTGCAACTCACTCATATACTATGTACTACACTGTGCGTTTCTAATATTCTAAGTTTTTCAGAGCAACTCACTCATATACTATGTACTACAATGTGCGTTTCTTATATTCTAAGTTTTTCAGTGCAACTCACTCATATACTATTTACTACACTGTGCGTTTCTTAAATTCTAAGTTTTTCAGTGCAACTCACTCATATACTATGTACTACATTGTGCGTTTATTAAATTCTAAGTTTTTCAGTGCAACTCACTCATATACTATGTACTACACTGTGCGTTTCTTATATTCTAAGTTTTTCAGTGCAACTCACTCATATACTATGTACTACACTGTGCGTTTCTTATATTCTAAGTTTTTCAGTGCAACTCACTCATATACTATGTACTACACTGTGCGTTTCTTAAATTCTAAGTTTTTCAGTGCAACTCACTCATATACTATGTACTACATTGTGCGTTTATTAAATTCTAAGTTTTTCAGTGCAACTCACTCATATACTATGTACTACACTGTGCGTTTCTTATATTCTAAGTTTTTAAGTGCAACTCACTCATATACTATGTACTACACTGTGCGTTTCTTATATTCTAAGTTTTTCAGTGCAACTCACTCATATACTATGTACTACACTGTGCGTTTCTTATATTCTGAGTTTTTCAGTGCAACTCACTCATATACTATGTACTACACTGTGCGTTTCTTATATTCTAAGTTTTTCAGTGCAACTCACTCATATACTATGTACTACACTGTGCGTTTCTTATATTCTAAGTTTTTCAGTGCAACTCACTCATATACTATGTACTACACTGTGCGTTTCTTATATTCTAAGTTTTTCAGTGCAACTCACTCATATACTATGTACTACACTGTGCGTTTCTTATATTCTAAGTTTTTCAGTGCAACTCACTCATATACTATGTACTACACTGTGCGTTTCTTATATTCTAAGTTTTTCAGTGCAACCCACTCATATACTATGTACTACACTGTGCGTTTCTTATATTCTAAGTTTTTCAGTGCAACTCACTCATATACTATGTACTACACTGTGCGTTTCTTATATTCTAAGTTTTTCAGTGCAACTCACTCATATACTATGTACTACACTGTGCGTTTCTTATATTCTAAGTTTTTCAGTGCAACTCACTCATATACTATGTACTACACTGTGCATTTCGTGTAATGCGGGTTTTTCAGTAAATTCTAAGTTTTTCAGTGCAACTCACTCATATACTATGTACTACACTGTGCGTTTCTTATATTCTAAGTTTTTCAGTGCAACTCACTCATATACTATGTACTACACTGTGCGTTTCTTATATTCTAAGTTTTTCAGAGCAACTCACTCATATACTATGTACTACAATGTGCGTTTCTTATATTCTAAGTTTTTCAGTGCAACTCACTCATATACTATGTACTACATTGTGCGTTTATTAAATTCTAAGTTTTTCAGTGCAACTCACTCATATACTATGTACTACACTGTGCGTTTCTTATATTCTAAGTTTTTCAGTGCAACTCACTCATATACTATGTACTACACTGTGCGTTTCTTATATTCTAAGTTTTTCAGTGCAACTCACTCATATACTATGTACTACACTGTGCGTTTCTTATATTCTAAGTTTTTAAGTGCAACTCACTCATATACTATGTACTACACTGTGCGTTTCTTATATTCTAAGTTTTTCAGTGCAACTCACTCATATACTATGTACTACACTGTGCGTTTCTTATATTCTGAGTTTTTCAGTGCAACTCACTCATATACTATGTACTACACTGTGCGTTTCTTATATTCTAAGTTTTTCAGTGCAACTCACTCATATACTATGTACTACACTGTGCGTTTCTTATATTCTAAGTTTTTCAGTGCAACTCACTCATATACTATGTACTACACTGTGCGTTTCTTAAATTCTAAGTTTTTCAGTGCAACTCACTCATATACTATGTACTACATTGTGCGTTTATTAAATTCTAAGTTTTTCAGTGCAACTCACTCATATACTATGTACTACACTGTGCGTTTCTTATATTCTAAGTTTTTAAGTGCAACTCACTCATATACTATGTACTACACTGTGCGTTTCTTATATTCTAAGTTTTTCAGAGCAACTCACTCATATACTATGTACTACAATGTGCGTTTCTTATATTCTAAGTTTTTCAGTGCAACTCACTCATATACTATGTACTACATTGTGCGTTTATTAAATTCTAAGTTTTTCAGTGCAACTCACTCATATACTATGTACTACACTGTGCGTTTCTTATATTCTAAGTTTTTCAGTGCAACTCACTCATATACTATGTACTACACTGTGCGTTTCTTATATTCTAAGTTTTTCAGTGCAACTCACTCATATACTATGTACTACACTGTGCGTTTCTTATATTCTAAGTTTTTAAGTGCAACTCACTCATATACTATGTACTACACTGTGCGTTTCTTATATTCTAAGTTTTTCAGTGCAACTCACTCATATACTATGTACTACACTGTGCGTTTCTTATATTCTGAGTTTTTCAGTGCAACTCACTCATATACTATGTACTACACTGTGCGTTTCTTATATTCTAAGTTTTTCAGTGCAACTCACTCATATACTATGTACTACACTGTGCGTTTCTTATATTCTAAGTTTTTCAGTGCAACTCACTCATATACTATGTACTACACTGTGCGTTTCTTATATTCTAAGTTTTTCAGTGCAACTCACTCATATACTATGTACTACACTGTGCGTTTCTTATATTCTAAGTTTTTCAGTGCAACTCACTCATATACTATGTACTACACTGTGCGTTTCTTATATTCTAAGTTTTTCAGTGCAACTCACTCATATACTATGTACTACACTGTGCGTTTCTTATATTCTAAGTTTTTCAGTGCAACTCACTCATATACTATGTACTACACTGTGCGTTTCTTATATTCTAAGTTTTTCAGTGCAACTCACTCATATACTATGTACTACACTGTGCGTTTCTTATATTCTAAGTTTTTCAGTGCAACTCACTCATATACTATGTACTACACTGTGCATTTCGTGTAATGCGGGTTTTTCAGTAAATTCTAAGTTTTTCAGTGCAACTCACTCATATACTATGTACTACACTGTGCGTTTCTTATATTCTAAGTTTTTCAGTGCAACTCACTCATATACTATGTACTACACTGTGCGTTTCTTATATTCTAAGTTTTTCAGAGCAACTCACTCATATACTATGTACTACAATGTGCGTTTCTTATATTCTAAGTTTTTCAGTGCAACTCACTCATATACTATGTACTACATTGTGCGTTTATTAAATTCTAAGTTTTTCAGTGCAACTCACTCATATACTATGTACTACAATGTGCGTTTCTTAAATTCTAAGTGTTTCAGTGCAACTCACTCATATACTATGTACTACACTGTGCGTTTCTTAAATTCTAAGTTTTTCAGTGCAACTCACTCATATACTATGTACTACACTGTGCGTTTCTTATATTCTAAGTTTTTCAGTGCAACTCACTCATATACTATGTACTACACTGTGCGTTTCTTATATTCTAAGTTTTTCAGTGCAACTCACTCATATACTATGTACTACACTGTGCTTTTCTTATATTCTAAGTTTTTCAGTGCAACTCACTCATATACTATGTACTACACTGTGCGTTTCTTATATTCTAAGTTTTTCAGTGCAACTCACTCATATACTATGTACTACACTGTGTGTTTCTTATATTCTAAGTTTTTCAGTGCAACTCACTCATATACTATGTACTACACTGTGCGTTTCTTATATTCTAAGTTTTTCAGTGCAACTCAATCATATACTATGTACTACACTGTGCATTTCGTGTAATGCGGGTTTTTCAGTAAATTCTAAGTTTTTCAGTGCAACTCACTCATATACTATGTACTACACTGTGCGTTTCTTATATTCTAAGTTTTTCAGTGCAACTCACTCATATACTATGTACTACACTGTGCGTTTCTTATATTCTAAGTTTTTCAGAGCAACTCACTCATATACTATGTACTACAATGTGCGTTTCTTATATTCTAAGTTTTTCAGTGCAACTCACTCATATACTATGTACTACACTGTGCGTTTCTTAAATTCTAAGTTTTTCAGTGCAACTCACTCATATACTATGTACTACACTGTGCGTTTCTTAAATTCTAAGTTTTTCAGTGCAACTCACTCATATACTATGTACTACACTGTGCGTTTCTTATATTCTAAGTTTTTCAGTGCAACTCACTCATATACTATGTACTACACTGTGCGTTTCTTATATTCTAAGTTTTTCAGTGCAACTCACTCATATACTATGTACTACACTGTGCGTTTCTTATATTCTAAGTTTTTCAGTGCAACTCACTCATATACTATGTACTACACTGTGCGTTTCTTATATTCTAAGTTTTTCAGTGCAACTCACTCATATACTATGTACTACACTGTGCGTTTCTTATATTCTAAGTATTTCAGTGCAACTCACTCATATACTATGTACTACAATGTGCGTTTCTTATATTCTAAGTGTTTCAGTGCAACTCACTCATATACTATGTACTACACTGTGCATTTCGTGTAATGCGGGTTTTTCAGTAAATTCTAAGTTTTTCAGTGCAACTCACTCATATACTATGTACTACACTGTGCGTTTCTTATATTCTGAGTTTTTCAGTGCAACTCACTCATATACTATGTACTACACTGTGCGTTTCTTATATTCTAAGTTTTTCAGTGCAACTCACTCATATACTATGTACTACACTGTGCGTTTCTTATATTCTAAGTTTTTCAGTGCAACTCACTCATATACTATGTACTACACTGTGCGTTTCTTATATTCTAAGTTTTTCAGAGCAACTCACTCATATACTATGTACTACAATGTGCGTTTCTTATATTCTAAGTTTTTCAGTGCAACTCACTCATATACTATGTACTACACTGTGCGTTTCTTAAATTCTAAGTTTTTCAGTGCAACTCACTCATATACTATGTACTACACTGTGCGTTTCTTAAATTCTAAGTTTTTCAGTGCAACTCACTCATATACTATGTACTACACTGTGCGTTTCTTATATTCTAATTTTTTCATTGCAACTCACTCATATACTATGTACTACACTGTGCGTTTCTTATATTCTAAGTTTTTCAGTGCAACTCACTCATATACTATATACTACACTGTGCGTTTCTTATATTCTAAGTTTTTCAGTGCAACTCACTCATATACTATGTACTACACTGTGCACTTCGTGTAATGCGGGTTTTTCAGTAAATTCTAAGTTTTTCAGTGCAACTCACTCATATACTATGTACTACACTGTGCGTTTCTTATATTCTAAGTTTTTCAGTGCAACTCACTCATATACTATGTACTACACTGTGCGTTTCTTATATTCTAAGTTTTTCAGAGCAACTCACTCATATACTATGTACTACTATGTGCGTTTCTTATATTCTAAGTTTTTCAGTGCAACTCACTCATATACTATGTACTACACTGTGCGTTTCTTAAATTCTAAGTTTTTCAGTGCAACTCACTCATATACTATGTACTACACTGTGCGTTTCTTATATTCTAATTTTTTCATTGCAACTCACTCATATACTATGTACTACACTGTGCGTTTCTTATATTCTAAGTTTTTCAGTGCAACTCACTCATATACTATGTACTACACTGTGCGTTTCTTATATTCTAAGTTTTTCAGTGCAAATCACTCATATACTATGTACTACACTGTGCGTTTCTTATATTCTAAGTTTTTCAGTGCAACTCACTCATATACTATGTACTACACTGTGCGTTTCTTATATTCTAAGTTTTTCAGTGCAACTCAATCATATACTATGTACTACAATGTGCGTTTCTTATATTCTAAGTGTTTCAGTGCAACTCACTCATATACTATGTACTACACTGTGCGTTTCTTAAATTCTAAGTTTTTCAGTGCAACTCACTCATATACTATGTACTACACTGTGCGTTTCTTAAATTCTAAGTTTTTCAGTGCAACTCACTCATATACTATGTACTACACTGTGCGTTTCTTATATTCTAAGTTTTTCAGTGCAACTCACTCATATACTATGTACTACACTGTGCGTTTCTTAAATTCTAAGTTTTTCAGTGCAACTCACTCATATACTATGTACTACACTGTGCGTTTCTTAAATTCTAAGTTTTTCAGTGCAACTCACTCATATACTATGTACTACACTGTGCGTTTCTTATATTCTAAGTTTTTCAGTGCAACTCACTCATATACTATGTACTACACTGTGCGTTTCTTATATTCTAAGTTTTTCAGTGCAACTCACTCATATACTATGTACTACACTGTGCGTTTCTTATATTCTAAGTTTTTCAGTGCAACTCACTCATATACTATGTACTACACTGTGCGTTTCTTAAATTCTAAGTTTTTCAGTGCAACTCACTCATATACTATGTACTACAATGTGCGTTTCTTATATTCTAAGTTTTTCAGTGCAACTCACTCATATACTATGTACTACACTGTGCGTTTCTAATATTCTAAGTTTTTAAGTGCAACTCACTCATATACTATGTACTACACTGTGCGTTTCTTATATTCTAAGTTTTTCAGTGCAACTCACTCATATACTATGTACTACACTGTGCGTTTCTTATATTCTAAGTTTTTAAGTGCAACTCACTCATATACTATGTACTACACTGTGCGTTTCTAATATTCTAAGTTTTTCAGAGCAACTCACTCATATACTATGTACTACAATGTGCGTTTCTTATATTCTAAGTTTTTCAGTGCAACTCACTCATATACTATGTACTACACTGTGCGTTTCTTAAATTCTAAGTTTTTCAGTGCAACTCACTCATATACTATGTACTACATTGTGCGTTTATTAAATTCTAAGTTTTTCAGTGCAACTCACTCATATACTATGTACTACACTGTGCGTTTCTTATATTCTAAGTTTTTCAGTGCAACTCACTCATATACTATGTACTACACTGTGCGTTTCTTATATTCTAAGTTTTTCAGTGCAACTCACTCATATACTATGTACTACACTGTGCGTTTCTTAAATTCTAAGTTTTTCAGTGCAACTCACTCATATACTATGTACTACATTGTGCGTTTATTAAATTCTAAGTTTTTCAGTGCAACTCACTCATATACTATGTACTACACTGTGCGTGCAACTCACTCATATACTATGTACTACACTGTGCGTTTCTTATATTCTAAGTTTTTCAGTGCAACTCACTCATATACTATGTACTACACTGTGCGTTTCTTATATTCTGAGTTTTTCAGTGCAACTCACTCATATACTATGTACTACACTGTGCGTTTCTTATATTCTAAGTTTTTCAGTGCAACTCACTCATATACTATGTACTACACTGTGCGTTTCTTATATTCTAAGTTTTTCAGTGCAACTCACTCATATACTATGTACTACACTGTGCGTTTCTTATATTCTAAGTTTTTCAGTGCAACTCACTCATATACTATGTACTACACTGTGCGTTTCTCATATTCTAAGTTTTTCAGTGCAACTCACTCATATACTATGTACTGCACTGTGCGTTTCTTATATTCTAAGTTTTTCAGTGCAACTCACTCATATACTATGTACTACACTGTGCGTTTCTTATATTCTAAGTTTTTCAGTGCAACTCACTCATATACTATGTACTACACTGTGCGTTTCTTATATTCTAAGTTTTTCAGTGCAACTCACTCATATACTATGTACTACACTGTGCATTTCGTGTAATGCGGGTTTTTCAGTAAATTCTAAGTTTTTCAGTGCAACTCACTCATATACTATTACTACACTGTACGTTTCTTATATTCTAAGTTTTTCAGTGCAACTCACTCATATACTTTGTACTACACTGTGCGTTTCTTATATTCTAAGTTTTTCAGTGCAACTCACTCATATACTATGTACTGCACTGTGCGTTTCTTATATTCTAAGTTTTTCAGTGCAACTCACTCATATACTATGTACTACACTGTGCGTTTCTTATATTCTAAGTTTTTCAGTGCAACTCACTCATATACTATGTACTACACTGTGCGTTTCTTATATTCTAAGTTTTTCAGTGCAACTCACTCATATACTATGTACTACACTGTGCGTTTCTTATATTCTAAGTGTTTCAGTGCAACTCACTCATATACTTT
This sequence comes from Mus caroli, assembly GCF_978045245.1. Lineage (NCBI taxonomy): Eukaryota > Metazoa > Chordata > Mammalia > Rodentia > Muridae > Mus > Mus caroli. The sequence goes on along the minus strand of NW_028227279.1, from coordinate 3,767,016 downwards.
GTACTACACTGTGCTTTTCTTATATTCTAAGTTTTTCAGTGCAACTCACTCATATACTATGTACTACACTGTGCGTTTCTTATATTCTAAGTTTTTCAGTGCAACTCACTCATATACTATGTACTACAATGTGCGTTTCTTATATTCTAAGTGTTTCAGTGCAACTCACTCATATACTATGTACTACACTGTGCGTTTCTTAAATTCTAAGTTTTTCAGTGCAACTCACTCATATACTATGTACTACACTGTGCGTTTCTTAAATTCTAAGTTTTTCAGTGCAACTCACTCATATACTATGTACTACACTGTGCGTTTCTTATATTCTAAGTTTTTCAGTGCAACTCACTCATATACTATGTACTACACTGTGCGTTTCTTATATTCTAAGTTTTTCAGTGCAACTCACTCATATACTATGTACTACACTGTGCGTTTCTTATATTCTAAGTTTTTCAGTGCAACTCACTCATATACTATGTACTACACTGTGCGTTTCTTATATTCTAAGTTTTTCAGTGCAACTCACTCATATACTATGTACTACAGTGTGCGTTTCTTATATTCTAAGTTTTTCAGTGCAACTCACTCATATACTATGTACTACACTGCGTTTCTTATATTCTAAGTTTTTCAGTGCAACTCACTCATATACTATGTACTACACTGTGCATTTCGTGTAATGCGGGTTTTTCAGTAAATTCTAAGTTTTTCAGTGCAACTCACTCATATACTATGTACTACACTGTGCGTTTCTTATATTCTAAGTTTTTCAGTGCAACTCACTGATATACTATGTACTACACTGTGCGTTTCTTATATTCTAAGTTTTTCAGAGCAACTCACTCATATACTATGTACTACAATGTGCGTTTCTTATATTCTAAGTTTTTCAGTGCAACTCACTCATATACTATGTACTACATTGTGCGTTTATTAAATTCTAAGTTTTTCAGTGCAACTCACTCATATACTATGTACTACAATGTGCGTTTCTTAAATTCTAAGTGTTTCAGTGCAACTCACTCATATACTATGTACTACACTGTGCGTTTCTTAAATTCTAAGTTTTTCAGTACAATTCACTCATATACTATGTACTACACTGTGCGTTTCTTATATTCTAAGTTTTTCAGTGCAACTCACTCATATACTATGTACTACACTGTGCGTTTCTTATATTCTAAGTTTTTCAGTGCAACTCACTCATATACTATGTACTACACTGTGCGTTTCTTATATTCTAAGTTTTTCAGTGCAACTCACTCATATACTATGTACTACACTGTGCGTTTCTTATATTCTAAGTTTTTCAGTGCAACTCACTCATATACTATGTACTACACTGTGCGTTTCTTATATTCTAAGTTTTTCAGTGCAACTCACTCATATACTATGTACTACACTGTGCGTTTCTTATATTCTAAGTTTTTCAGTGCAACTCACTCATATACTATGTACTACACTGTGCGTTTCTTATATTCTAAGTATTTCAGTGCAACTCACTCATATACTATGTACTACAATGTGCGTTTCTTATATTCTAAGTGTTTCAGTGCAACTCACTCATATACTATGTACTACACTGTGCATTTCGTGTAATGCGGGTTTTTCAGTAAATTCTAAGTTTTTCAGTGCAACTCACTCATATACTATGTACTACACTGTGCGTTTCTTATATTCTGAGTTTTTCAGTGCAACTCACTCATATACTATGTACTACACTGTGCGTTTCTTATATTCTAAGTTTTTCAGTGCAACTCACTCATATACTATGTACTACACTGTGCGTTTCTTATATTCTAAGTTTTTCAGAGCAACTCACTCATATACTATGTACTACAATGTGCGTTTCTTATATTCTAAGTTTTTCAGTGCAACTCACTCATATACTATGTACTACACTGTGCGTTTCTTAAATTCTAAGTTTTTCAGTGCAACTCACTCATATACTATGTACTACACTGTGCGTTTCTTAAATTCTAAGTTTTTCAGTGCAACTCACTCATATACTATGTACTACACTGTGCGTTTCTTATATTCTAATTTTTTCATTGCAACTCACTCATATACTATGTACTACACTGTGCGTTTCTTATATTCTAAGTTTTTCAGTGCAACTCACTCATATACTATATACTACACTGTGCGTTTCTTATATTCTAAGTTTTTCAGTGCAACTCACTCATATACTATGTACTACACTGTGCACTTCGTGTAATGCGGGTTTTTCAGTAAATTCTAAGTTTTTCAGTGCAACTCACTCATATACTATGTACTACACTGTGCGTTTCTTATATTCTAAGTTTTTCAGTGCAACTCACTCATATACTATGTACTACACTGTGCGTTTCTTATATTCTAAGTTTTTCAGAGCAACTCACTCATATACTATGTACTACTATGTGCGTTTCTTATATTCTAAGTTTTTCAGTGCAACTCACTCATATACTATGTACTACACTGTGCGTTTCTTAAATTCTAAGTTTTTCAGTGCAACTCACTCATATACTATGTACTACACTGTGCGTTTCTTAAATTCTAAGTTTTTCAGTGCAACTCACTCATATACTATGTACTACAATGTGCGTTTCTTATATTCTAAGTTTTTCAGTGCAACTCACTCATATACTATGTACTACACTGTGCGTTTCTTTTATTCTAAGTTTTTAAGTGCAACTCACTCATATACTATGTACTACACTGTGCGTTTCTTAAATTCTAAGTTTTTCAGTGCAACTCACTCATATACTATGTACTACACTGTGCGTTTCTTATATTCTGAGTTTTTCAGTGCAACTCACTCATATACTATGTACTACACTGTGCGTTTCTTATATTCTAAGTTTTTCAGTGCAACTCACTCATATACTATGTACTACACTGTGCGTTTCTTATATTCTAAGTTTTTCAGTGCAACTCACTCATATACTATGTACTACACTGTGCGTTTCTTATATTCTAAGTTTTTCAGTGCAACTCACTCATATACTATGTACTACACTGTGCGTTTCTTATATTCTAAGTTTTTCAGTGCAACTCACCCATATACTATGTACTACACTGTGCGTTTCTTATATTCTAAGTTTTTCAGAGCAACTCACTCATATACTATGTACTACAATGTGCGTTTCTTATATTCTAAGTTTTTCAGTGCAACTCACTCATATACTATGTACTACACTGTGCGTTTCTTAAATTCTAAGTTTTTCAGTGCAACTCACTCATATACTATGTACTACACTGTGCATTTCGTGTAATGCGGGTTTTTCAGTAAATTCTAAGTTTTTCAGTGCAACTCACTCATATACTATGTACTACACTGTGCGTTTCTTATATTCTAAGTTTTTCAGTGCAACTCACTCATATACTATGTACTACACTGTGCGTTTCTTATATTCTAAGTTTTTCAGAGCAACTCACTCATATACTATGTACTACAATGTGCGTTTCTTATATTCTAAGTTTTTCAGTGCAACTCACTCATATACTATGTACTACACTGTGCGTTTCTTAAATTCTAAGTTTTTCAGTGCAACTCACTCATATACTATGTACTACACTGTGCGTTTCTTAAATTCTAAGTTTTTCAGTGCAACTCACTCATATACTATGTACTACACTGTGCGTTTCTTATATTCTAATTTTTTCATTGCAACTCACTCATATACTATGTACTACACTGTGCGTTTCTTATATTCTAAGTTTTTCAGTGCAACTCACTCATATACTATATACTACACTGTGCGTTTCTTATATTCTAAGTTTTTCAGTGCAACTCACTCATATACTATGTACTACACTGTGCACTTCGTGTAATGCGGGTTTTTCAGTAAATTCTAAGTTTTTCAGTGCAACTCACTCATATACTATGTACTACACTGTGCGTTTCTTATATTCTAAGTTTTTCAGTGCAACTCACTCATATACTATGTACTACACTGTGCGTTTCTTATATTCTAAGTTTTTCAGAGCAACTCACTCATATACTATGTACTACTATGTGCGTTTCTTATATTCTAAGTTTTTCAGTGCAACTCACTCATATACTATGTACTACACTGTGCGTTTCTTAAATTCTAAGTTTTTCAGTGCAACTCACTCATATACTATGTACTACACTGTGCGTTTCTTAAATTCTAAGTTTTTCAGTGCAACTCACTCATATACTATGTACTACAATGTGCGTTTCTTATATTCTGAGTTTTTCAGTGCAACTCACTCATATACTATGTACTACACTGTGCGTTTCTTATATTCTAAGTTTTTCAGTGCAACTCACTCATATACTATGTACTACACTGTGAGTTTCTTATATTCTAAGTTTTTCAGTGCAACTCACTCATATACTATGTACTACACTGTGCGTTTCTTATATTCTAAGTTTTTCAGTGCAACTCACTCATATACTATGTACTACACTGTGCGTTTCTTATATTCTAAGTTTTTCAGTGCAACTCACCCATATACTATGTACTACACTGTGCGTTTCTTATATTCTAAGTTTTTCAGAGCAACTCACTCATATACTATGTACTACAATGTGCGTTTTTTATATTCTAAGTTTTTCAGTGCAACTCACTCATATACTATGTACTACACTGTGCGTTTCTTAAATTCTAAGTTTTTCAGTGCAACTCACTCATATACTATGTACTACATTGTGCGTTTATTAAATTCTAAGTTTTTCAGTGCAACTCACTCATATACTATGTACTACACTGTGCGTTTCTTATATTCTAAGTTTTTCAGTGCAACTCACTCATATACTATGTACTACACTGTGCGTTTCTTATATTCTAAGTTTTTCAGTGCAACTCACTCATATACTATGTACTACACTGTGCGTTTCTTAAATTCTAAGTTTTTCAGTGCAACAAACTCATATACTATGTACTACCTTGTGCGTTTATTAAATTCTAAGTTTTTCAGTGCAACTCACTCATATACTATGTACTACACTGTGCGTTTCTTATATTCTAAGTTTTTCAGTGCAACTCACTCATATACTATGTACTACACTGTGCGTTTCTTATATTCTAAGTTTTTCAGTGCAACTCACTCATATACTATGTACTACACTGTGCGTTTCTTAAATTCTAAGTTTTTCAGTGCAACTCACTCATATACTATGTACTACACTGTGCGTTTCTTATATTCTAAGTTTTTCAGTGCAACTCACTCATATACTATGTACTACACTGTGCGTTTCTTATATTCTAAGTTTTTCAGTGCAACTCACTCATATACTATGTACTACACTGTGCGTTTCTTATATTCTAAGTTTTTCAGTGCAACTCACTCATATACTATGTACTACACTGTGCGTTTCTTATATTCTGAGTTTTTCAGTGCAACTCACTCATATACTATGTACTACACTGTGCGTTTCTTATATTCTAAATTTTTCAGTGCAACTCACTCATATACTATGTACTACACTGTGCGTTTCTTATATTCTAAGTTTTTCAGTGCAACTCACTCATATACTATGTACTACACTGTGCGTTTCTTATATTCTAAGTTTTTCAGAGCAACTCACTCATATACTATGTACTACACTGTGCGTTTCTTATATTCTAAGTTTTTCAGTGCAACTCACTCATATACTATGTACTACACTGTGCGTTTCTTAAATTCTAAGTTTTTCAGTGCAACTCACTCATATACTATGTACTACACTGTGCGTTTCTTAAATTCTAAGTTTTTCAGTGCAACTCACTCATATACTATGTACTACAATGTGCGTTTCTTATATTCTGAGTTTTTCAGTGCAACTCACTCATATACTATGTACTACACTGTGCGTTTCTTATATTCTAAGTTTTTCAGTGCAACTCACTCATATACTATGTACTACACTGTGCGTTTCTTATATTCTAAGTTTTTCAGTGCAACTCACTCATATACTATGTACTACACTGTGCGTTTCTTATATTCTAAGTTTTTCAGTGCAACTCACTCATATACTATGTACTACACTGTGCGTTTCTTATATTCTAAGTTTTTCAGTGCAACTCACCCATATACTATGTACTACACTGTGCGTTTCTTATATTCTAAGTTTTTCAGAGCAACTCACTCATATACTATGTACTACAATGTGCGTTTCTTATATTCTAAGTTTTTCAGTGCAACTCACTCATATACTATGTACTACACTGTGCGTTTCTTAAATTCTAAGTTTTTCAGTGCAACTCACTCATATACTATGTACTACACTGTGCGTTTATTAAATTCTAAGTTTTTCAGTGCAACTCACTCATATACTATGTACTACACTGTGCGTTTCTTATATTCTAAGTTTTTCAGTGCAACTCACTCATATACTATGTACTACACTGTGCGTTTCTTATATTCTAAGTTTTTCAGTGCAACTCACTCATATACTATGTACTACACTGTGCGTTTCTTAAATTCTAAGTTTTTCAGTGCAACAAACTCATATACTATGTACTACATTGTGCGTTTATTAAATTCTAAGTTTTTCAGTGCAACTCACTCATATACTATGTACTACACTGTGCGTTTCTTATATTCTAAGTTTTTCAGTGCAACTCACTCATATACTATGTACTACACTGTGCGTTTCTTATATTCTAAGTTTTTCAGTGCAACTCACTCATATACTATGTACTACACTGTGCGTTTCTTAAATTCTAAGTTTTTCAGTGCAACTCACTCATATACTATGTACTACACTGTGCGTTTCTTATATTCTAAGTTTTTCAGTGCAACTCACTCATATACTATGTACTACACTGTGCGTTTCTTATATTCTAAGTTTTTCAGTGCAACTCACTCATATACTATGTACTACACTGTGCGTTTCTTATATTCTAAGTTTTTCAGTGCAACTCACTCATATACTATGTACTACACTGTGCGTTTCTTATATTCTGAGTTTTTCAGTGCAACTCACTCATATACTATGTACTACACTGTGCGTTTCTTATATTCTAAGTTTTTCAGTGCAACTCACTCATATACTATGTACTACACTGTGCGTTTCTTATATTCTAAGTTTTTCAGTGCAACTCACTCATATACTATGTACTACACTGTGCGTTTCTTATATTCTAAGTTTTTCAGTGCAACTCACTCATATACTATGTACTACACTGTGCGTTTCTTATATTCTAAGTTTTTCAGTGCAACTCACTCATATACTATGTACTACACTGTGCGTTTCTTATATTCTAAGTTTTTCAGTGCAACTCACTCATATACTATGTACTACACTGTGCGTTTCTTATATTCTAAGTTTTTCAGTGCAACTCACTCATATAATATGTACTACACTGTGCGTTTCTTATATTCTAAGTTTTTCAGTGCAACTCACTCATATACTATGTACTACACTGTGCATTTCGTGTAATGCGGGTTTTTCAGTAAATTCTAAGTTTTTCAGTGCAACTCACTCATATACTATGTACTACACTGTGCGTTTCTTATATTCTAAGTTTTTCAGTGCAACTCACTCATATACTATGTACTACACTGTGCGTTTCTTATATTCTAAGTTTTTCAGAGCAACTCACTCATATACTATGTACTACACTGTGCGTTTCTTATATTCTAAGTTTTTCAGTGCAACTCACTCATATACTATGTACTACACTGTGCGTTTCTTATATTCTAAGTTTTTCAGTGCAACTCACTCATATACTATGTACTACACTGTGCGTTTCTTAAATTCTAAGTTTTTCAGTGCAACTCACTCATATACTATGTACTACACTGTGCGTTTCTTATATTCTAATTTTTTCATTGCAACTCACTCATATACTATGTACTACACTGTGCGTTTCTTATATTCTAAGTTTTTCAGTGCAACTCACTCATATACTATGTACTACACTGTGCGTTTCTTATATTCTAAGTTTTTCAGTGCAAATCACTCATATACTATGTACTACACTGTGCGTTTCTTATATTCTAAGTTTTTCAGTGCAACTCACTCATATACTATGTACTACACTGTGCGTTTCTTATATTCTAAGTTTTTCAGTGCAACTCAATCATATACTATGTACTACAATGTGCGTTTCTTATATTCTAAGTGTTTCAGTGCAACTCACTCATATACTATGTACTACACTGTGCGTTTCTTAAATTCTAAGTTTTTCAGTGCAACTCACTCATATACTATGTACTACACTGTGCGTTTCTTAAATTCTAAGTTTTTCAGTGCAACTCACTCAAATACTATGTACTACACTGTGCGTTTCTAATATTCTAAGTTTTTAAGTGCAACTCACTCATATACTATGTACTACACTGTGCGTTTCTTATATTCTAAGTTTTTCAGTGCAACTCACTCATATACTATGTACTACACTGTGCGTTTCTTATATTCTAAGTTTTTCAGTGCAACTCACTCATATACTATGTACTACACTGTGCGTTTCTAATATTCTAAGTTTTTCAGAGCAACTCACTCATATACTATGTACTACAATGTGCGTTTCTTATATTCTAAGTTTTTCAGTGCAACTCACTCATATACTATGTACTACACTGTGCGTTTCTTAAATTCTAAGTTTTTCAGTGCAACTCACTCATATACTATGTACTACATTGTGCGTTTATTAAATTCTAAGTTTTTCAGTGCAACTCACTCATATACTATGTACTACACTGTGCGTTTCTTATATTCTAAGTTTTTCAGTGCAACTCACTCATATACTATGTACTACACTGTGCGTTTCTTATATTCTAAGTTTTTCAGTGCAACTCACTCATATACTATGTACTACACTGTGCGTTTCTTAAATTCTAAGTTTTTCAGTGCAACTCACTCATATACTATGTACTACATTGTGCGTTTATTAAATTCTAAGTTTTTCAGTGCAACTCACTCATATACTATGTACTACACTGTGCGTTTCTTATATTCTAAGTTTTTAAGTGCAACTCACTCATATACTATGTACTACACTGTGCGTTTCTTATATTCTAAGTTTTTCAGTGCGACTCACTCATATACTATGTACTACACTGTGCGTTTCTTATATTCTGAGTTTTTCAGTGCAACTCACTCATATACTATGTACTACACTGTGCGTTTCTTATATTCTAAGTTTTTCAGTGCAACTCACTCATATACTATGTACTACACTGTGCGTTTCTTATATTCTAAGTTTTTCAGTGCAACTCACTCATATACTATGTACTACACTGTGCGTTTCTTATATTCTAAGTTTTTCAGTGCAACTCACTCATATACTATGTACTACACTGTGCGTTTCTTATATTCTAAGTTTTTCAGTGCAACTCACTCATATACTATGTACTACACTGTGCGTTTCTTATATTCTAAGTTTTTCAGTGCAACTCACTCATATACTATGTACTACACTGTGCGTTTCTTATATTCTAAGTTTTTCAGTGCAACTCACTCATATACTATGTACTACACTGTGCGTTTCTTATATTCTAAGTTTTTCAGTGCAACTCACTCATATACTATGTACTACACTGTGCATTTCGTGTAATGCGGGTTTTTCAGTAAATTCTAAGTTTTTCAGTGCAACTCACTCATATACTATGTACTACACTGTGCGTTTCTTATATTCTAAGTTTTTCAGTGCAACTCACTCATATACTATGTACTACACTGTGCGTTTCTTATATTCTAAGTTTTTCAGAGCAACTCACTCATATACTATGTACTACAATGTGCGTTTCTTATATTCTAAGTTTTTCAGTGCAACTCACTCATATACTATGTACTACATTGTGCGTTTATTAAATTCTAAGTTTTTCAGTGCAACTCACTCATATACTATGTACTACACTGTGCGTTTCTTATATTCTAAGTTTTTCAGTGCAACTCACTCATATACTATGTACTACACTGTGCGTTTCTTATATTCTAAGTTTTTCAGTGCAACTCACTCATATACTATGTACTACACTGTGCATTTGGTGTAATGCGGGTTTTTCAGTAAATTCTAAGTTTTTCAGTGCAACTCACTCATATACTATGTACTACACTGTGCGTTTCTTATATTCTAAGTTTTTCAGTGCAACTCACTCATATACTATGTACTACACTGTGCGTATCTTATATTCTAAGTTTTTCAGTGCAACTCACTCATATACTATGTACTACACTGTGCGTTTCTTATATTCTAAGTTTTTCAGTGCAACTCACTCATATACTATGTACTACACTGTGCGTATCTTATATTCTAAGTTTTTCAGTGCAACTCACTCATATACTATGTACTACACTGTGCATTTCTTATATTCTAAGTTTTTCAGTGCAACTCACTCATATACTATGTACTACACTGTGCGTTTCTTATATTCTAAGTTTTTCAGTGCAACTCACTCATATACTATGTACTACACTGTGCGTTTCTTATATTCTAAGTTTTTCAGTGCAACTCACTCATATACTATGTACTACACTGTGCGTTTCTTATATTCTGAGTTTTTCAGTGCAACTCACTCATATACTATGTACTACACTGTGCGTTTCTTATATTCTAAGTTTTTCAGTGCAACTCACTCATATACTATGTACTACACTGTGCGTTTCTTATATTCTAAGTTTTTCAGTGCAACTCACTCATATACTATGTACTACACTGTGCGTTTCTTATATTCTAAGTTTTTCAGTGCAACTCACTCATATACTATGTACTACACTGTGCGTTTCTTATATTCTAAGTTTTTCAGTGCAACTCACTCATATACTATGTACTACACTGTGCGTTTCTTATATTCTAAGTTTTTCAGTGCAACTCACTCATATACTATGTACTACACTGTGCGTTTCTTATATTCTAAGTTTTTCAGTGCAACTCACTCATATAATATGTACTACACTGTGCGTTTCTTATATTCTAAGTTTTTCAGTGCAACTCACTCATATACTATGTACTACACTGTGCATTTCGTGTAATGCGGGTTTTTCAGTAAATTCTAAGTTTTTCAGTGCAACTCACTCATATACTATGTACTACACTGTGCGTTTCTTATATTCTAAGTTTTTCAGTGCAACTCACTCATATACTATGTACTACACTGTGCGTTTCTTATATTCTAAGTTTTTCAGAGCAACTCACTCATATACTATGTACTACACTGTGCGTTTCTTATATTCTAAGTTTTTCAGTGCAACTCACTCATATACTATGTACTACACTGTGCGTTTCTTATATTCTAAGTTTTTCAGTGCAACTCACTCATATACTATGTACTACACTGTGCGTTTCTTAAATTCTAAGTTTTTCAGTGCAACTCACTCATATACTATGTACTACACTGTGCGTTTCTTATATTCTAATTTTTTCATTGCAACTCACTCATATACTATGTACTACACTGTGCGTTTCTTATATTCTAAGTTTTTCAGTGCAACTCACTCATATACTATGTACTACACTGTGCGTTTCTTATATTCTAAGTTTTTCAGTGCAAATCACTCATATACTATGTACTACACTGTGCGTTTCTTATATTCTAAGTTTTTCAGTGCAACTCACTCATATACTATGTACTACACTGTGCGTTTCTTATATTCTAAGTTTTTCAGTGCAACTCAATCATATACTATGTACTACAATGTGCGTTTCTTATATTCTAAGTGTTTCAGTGCAACTCACTCATATACTATGTACTACACTGTGCGTTTCTTAAATTCTAAGTTTTTCAGTGCAACTCACTCATATACTATGTACTACACTGTGCGTTTCTTAAATTCTAAGTTTTTCAGTGCAACTCACTCAAATACTATGTACTACACTGTGCGTTTCTAATATTCTAAGTTTTTAAGTGCAACTCACTCATATACTATGTACTACACTGTGCGTTTCTTATATTCTAAGTTTTTCAGTGCAACTCACTCATATACTATGTACTACACTGTGCGTTTCTTATATTCTAAGTTTTTCAGTGCAACTCACTCATATACTATGTACTACACTGTGCGTTTCTAATATTCTAAGTTTTTCAGAGCAACTCACTCATATACTATGTACTACAATGTGCGTTTCTTATATTCTAAGTTTTTCAGTGCAACTCACTCATATACTATGTACTACACTGTGCGTTTCTTAAATTCTAAGTTTTTCAGTGCAACTCACTCATATACTATGTACTACATTGTGCGTTTATTAAATTCTAAGTTTTTCAGTGCAACTCACTCATATACTATGTACTACACTGTGCGTTTCTTATATTCTAAGTTTTTCAGTGCAACTCACTCATATACTATGTACTACACTGTGCGTTTCTTATATTCTAAGTTTTTCAGTGCAACTCACTCATATACTATGTACTACACTGTGCGTTTCTTAAATTCTAAGTTTTTCAGTGCAACTCACTCATATACTATGTACTACATTGTGCGTTTATTAAATTCTAAGTTTTTCAGTGCAACTCACTCATATACTATGTACTACACTGTGCGTTTCTTATATTCTAAGTTTTTAAGTGCAACTCACTCATATACTATGTACTACACTGTGCGTTTCTTATATTCTAAGTTTTTCAGTGCGACTCACTCATATACTATGTACTACACTGTGCGTTTCTTATATTCTGAGTTTTTCAGTGCAACTCACTCATATACTATGTACTACACTGTGCGTTTCTTATATTCTAAGTTTTTCAGTGCAACTCACTCATATACTATGTACTACACTGTGCGTTTCTTATATTCTAAGTTTTTCAGTGCAACTCACTCATATACTATGTACTACACTGTGCGTTTCTTATATTCTAAGTTTTTCAGTGCAACTCACTCATATACTATGTACTACACTGTGCGTTTCTTATATTCTAAGTTTTTCAGTGCAACTCACTCATATACTATGTACTACACTGTGCGTTTCTTATATTCTAAGTTTTTCAGTGCAACTCACTCATATACTATGTACTACACTGTGCGTTTCTTATATTCTAAGTTTTTCAGTGCAACTCACTCATATACTATGTACTACACTGTGCGTTTCTTATATTCTAAGTTTTTCAGTGCAACTCACTCATATACTATGTACTACACTGTGCATTTCGTGTAATGCGGGTTTTTCAGTAAATTCTAAGTTTTTCAGTGCAACTCACTCATATACTATGTACTACACTGTGCGTTTCTTATATTCTAAGTTTTTCAGTGCAACTCACTCATATACTATGTACTACACTGTGCGTTTCTTATATTCTAAGTTTTTCAGAGCAACTCACTCATATACTATGTACTACAATGTGCGTTTCTTATATTCTAAGTTTTTCAGTGCAACTCACTCATATACTATGTACTACATTGTGCGTTTATTAAATTCTAAGTTTTTCAGTGCAACTCACTCATATACTATGTACTACACTGTGCGTTTCTTATATTCTAAGTTTTTCAGTGCAACTCACTCATATACTATGTACTACACTGTGCGTTTCTTATATTCTAAGTTTTTCAGTGCAACTCACTCATATACTATGTACTACACTGTGCATTTGGTGTAATGCGGGTTTTTCAGTAAATTCTAAGTTTTTCAGTGCAACTCACTCATATACTATGTACTACACTGTGCGTTTCTTATATTCTAAGTTTTTCAGTGCAACTCACTCATATACTATGTACTACACTGTGCGTATCTTATATTCTAAGTTTTTCAGTGCAACTCACTCATATACTATGTACTACACTGTGCATTTCTTATATTCTAAGTTTTTCAGTGCAACTCACTCATATACTATGTACTACACTGTGCGTTTCTTATATTCTAAGTTTTTCAGTGCAACTCACTCATATACTATGTACTACAATGTGCGTTTCTTAAATTCTAAGTGTTTCAGTGCAACTCACTCATATACTATGTACTACACTGTGCGTTTCTTAAATTCTAAGTTTTTCAGTACAATTCACTCATATACTATGTACTACACTGTGCGTTTCTTATATTCTAAGTTTTTCAGTGCAACTCACTCATATACTATGTACTACACTGTGCGTTTCTTATATTCTAAGTTTTTCAGTGCAACTCACTCATATACTATGTACTACACTGTGCGTTTCTTATATTCTAAGTTTTTCAGTGCAACTCACTCATATACTATGTACTACACTGTGCTTTTCTTATATTCTAAGTTTTTCAGTGCAACTCACTCATATACTATGTACTACACTGTGCGTTTCTTATATTCTAAGTTTTTCAGTGCAACTCACTCATATACTATGTACTACACTGTGTGTTTCTTATATTCTAAGTTTTTCAGTGCAACTCACTCATATACTATGTACTACACTGTGCGTTTCTTATATTCTAAGTTTTTCAGTGCAACTCACTCATATACTATGTACTACACTGTGCATTTCGTGAAATGCGGGTTTTTCAGTAAATTCTAAGTTTTTCAGTGCAACTCACTCATATACTATGTACTACACTGTGCGTTTCTTATATTCTAAGTTTTTCAGTGCAACTCACTCATATACTATGTACTACACTGTGCGTTTCTTATATTCTAAGTTTTTCAGAGCAACTCACTCATATACTATGTACTACAATGTGCGTTTCTTATATTCTAAGTTTTTCAGTGCAACTCACTCATATACTATGTACTACACTGTGCGTTTCTTAAATTCTAAGTTTTTCAGTGCAACTCACTCATATACTATGTACTACACTGTGCGTTTCTTAAATTCTAAGTTTTTCAGTGCAACTCACTCATATACTATGTACTACACTGTGCGTTTCTTAAATTCTAACTTTTTCAGTGCAACTCACTCATATACTATGTACTACACTGTGCGTTTCTTATATTCTAATTTTTTCATTGCAACTCACTCATATACTATGTACTACACTGTGCGTTTCTTATATTCTAAGTTTTTCAGTGCAACTCACTCATATACTATGTACTACACTGTGCGTTTCTTATATTCTAAGTTTTTCAGTGCAACTCACTCATATACTATGTACTACACTGTGCGTTTCTTATATTCTAAGTTTTTCAGTGCAACTCACTCATATACTATGTACTACACTGTGCATTTCTTATATTCTAAGTTTTTCAGTGCAACTCACTCATATACTATGTACTACACTGTGCGTTTCTTATATTCTAAGTTTTTCAGTGGAACTCACTCATATACTATGTACTACACTGTGCGTTTCTTATATTCTAAGTTTTTCAGTGCAACTCACTCATATACTATGTACTACACTGTGCGTTTCTTATATTCTAAGTTTTTCAGTGCAACTCACTCATATACTATGTACTACACTGTGCATTTCGTGAAATGCGGGTTTTTCAGTAAATTCTAAGTTTTTCAGTGCAACTCACTCATATACTATGTACTACACTGTGCGTTTCTTATATTCTAAGTTTTTCAGTGCAACTCACTCATATACTATGTACTACACTGTGCGTTTCTTATATTCTAAGTTTTTCAGAGCAACTCACTCATATACTATGTACTACAATGTGCGTTTCTTATATTCTAAGTTTTTCAGTGCAACTCACTCATATACTATGTACTACACTGTGCGTTTCTTAAATTCTAAGTTTTTCAGTGCAACTCACTCATATACTATGTACTACACTGTGCGTTTCTTAAATTCTAAGTTTTTCAGTGCAACTCACTCATATACTATGTACTACACTGTGCGTTTCTTAAATTCTAACTTTTTCAGTGCAACTCACTCATATACTATGTACTACACTGTGCGTTTCTTATATTCTAATTTTTTCATTGCAACTCACTCATATACTATGTACTACACTGTGCGTTTCTTATATTCTAAGTTTTTCAGTGCAACTCACTCATATACTATGTACTACACTGTGCGTTTCTTATATTCTAAGTTTTTCAGTGCAACTCACTCATATACTATGTACTACACTGTGCGTTTCTTATATTCTAAGTTTTTCAGTGCAACTCACTCATATACTATGTACTACACTGTGCATTTCTTATATTCTAAGTTTTTCAGTGCAACTCACTCATATACTATGTACTACACTGTGCGTTTCTTATATTCTAAGTTTTTCAGTGGAACTCACTCATATACTATGTACTACACTGTGCGTTTCTTATATTCTAAGTTTTTCAGTGCAACTCACTCATATACTATGTACTACACTGTGCGTTTCTTATATTCTAAGTTTTTCAGTGCAACTCACTCATATACTATGTACTACACTGTGTGTTTCTTATATTCTAAGTTTTTCAGTGCAACTCACTCATATACTATGTACTACACTGTGCGTTTCTTATATTCTAAGTTTTTCAGTGCAACTCACTCATATACTATGTACTACACTGTGCATTTCGTGTAATGCGGGTTTTTCAGTAAATTCTAAGTTTTTCAGTGCAACTCACTCATATACTATGTACTACACTGTGCGTTTCTTATATTCTAAGTTTTTCAGTGCAACTCACTCATATACTATGTACTACACTGTGCGTTTCTTATATTCTAAGTTTTTCAGTGCAACTCACTCATATACTATGTACTACACTGTGCGTTTCTTATATTCTAAGTTTTTCAGTGCAACTCACTCATATACTATGTACTACACTGTGCGTTTCTTATATTCTAAGTTTTTCAGTGCAACTCACTCATATACTATGTACTACACTGTGCGTTTCTTATATTCTAAGTTTTTCAGTGCAACTCACTCATATACTATGTACTACACTGTGCATTTCGTGTAATGCGGGTTTTTCAGTAAATTCTAAGTTTTTCAGTGCAACTCACTCATATACTATGTACTACACTGTGCATTTGGTGTAATGCGGGTTTTTCAGTAAATTCTAAGTTTTTCAGTGCAACTCACTCATATACTATGTACTACACTGTGCGTTTCTTATATTCTAAGTTTTTCAGTGCAACTCACTCATATACTATGTACTACACTGTGCGTATCTTATATTCTAAGTTTTTCAGTGCAACTCACTCATATACTATGTACTACACTGTGCATTTCTTATATTCTAAGTTTTTCAGTGCAACTCACTCATATACTATGTACTACACTGTGCGTTTCTTATATTCTAAGTTTTTCAGTGCAACTCACTCATATACAATGTACTACAATGTGCGTTTCTTAAATTCTAAGTGTTTCAGTGCAACTCACTCATATACTATGTACTACACTGTGCGTTTCTTAAATTCTAAGTTTTTCAGTACAATTCACTCATATACTATGTACTACACTGTGCGTTTCTTATATTCTAAGTTTTTCAGTGCAACTCTCTCATATACTATGTACTACACTGTGCGTTTCTTATATTCTAAGTTTTTCAGTGCAACTCACTCATATACTATGTACTACACTGTGCATTTCTTATATTCTAAGTTTTTCAGTGCAACTCACTCATATACTATGTACTACACTGTGCTTTTCTTATATTCTAAGTTTTTCAGTGCAACTCACTCATATACTATGTACTACACTGTGCGTTTCTTATATTCTAAGTTTTTCAGTGCAACTCACTCATATACTATGTACTACACTGTGTGTTTCTTATATTCTAAGTTTTTCAGTGCAACTCACTCATATACTATGTACTACACTGTGCGTTTCTTATATTCTAAGTTTTTCAGTGCAACTCACTCATATACTATGTACTACACTGTGCATTTCGTGTAATGCGGGTTTTTCAGTAAATTCTAAGTTTTTCAGTGCAACTCACTCATATACTATGTACTACACTGTGCGTTTCTTATATTCTAAGTTTTTCAGTGCAACTCACTCATATACTATGTACTACACTGTGCGTTTCTTATATTCTAAGTATTTCAGAGCAACTCACTCATATACTATGTACTACAATGTGCGTTTCTTATATTCTAAGTTTTTCAGTGCAACTCACTCATATACTATGTACTACACTGTGCGTTTCTTAAATTCTAAGTTTTTCAGTGCAACTCACTCATATACTATGTACTACACTGTGCGTTTCTTAAATTCTAAGTTTTTCAGTGCAACTCACTCATATACTATGTACTACACTGTGCGTTTCTTATATTCTAAGTTTTTCAGTGCAACTCACTCATATACTATGTACTACACTGTGCGTTTCTTATATTCTAAGTTTTTCAGTGCAACTCACTCATATACTATGTACTACACTGTGCGTTTCTTATATTCTAAGTTTTTCAGTGCAACTCACTCATATACTATGTACTACACTGTGCGTTTCTTATATTCTAAGTTTTTCAGTGCAACTCACTCATATACTATGTACTACACTGTGCGTTTCTTATATTCTAAGTATTTCAGTGCAACTCACTCATATACTATGTACTACAATGTGCGTTTCTTATATTCTAAGTGTTTCAGTGCAACTCACTCATATACTATGTACTACACTGTGCATTTCGTGTAATGCGGGTTTTTCAGTAAATTCTAAGTTTTTCAGTGCAACTCACTCATATACTATGTACTACACTGTGCGTTTCTTATATTCTAAGTTTTTCAGTGCAACTCACTCATATACTATGTACTACACTGTGCGTTTCTTATATTCTAAGTTTTTCAGTGCAACTCACTCATATACTATGTACTACACTGTGCATTTCGTGTAATGCGGGTTTTTCAGTAAATTCTAAGTTTTTCAGTGCAAATCACTCATATACTATGTACTACACTGTGCGTTTCTTATATTCTAAGTTTTTCAGTGCAACTCACTCATATACTATGTACTACACTGTGCGTTTCTTATATTCTAAGTTTTTCAGAGCAACTCACTCATATACTATGTACTACAATGTGCGTTTCTTATATTCTAAGTTTTTCAGTGCAACTCACTCATATACTATGTACTACACTGTGTGTTTCTTAAATTCTAAGTTTTTCAGTGCAACTCACTCATATACTATGTACTACACTGTGCGTTTCTTAAATTCTAACTTTTTCAGTGCAACTCACTCATATACTATGTACTACACTGTGCGTTTCTTATATTCTAATTTTTTCATTGCAACTCACTCATATACTATGTACTACACTGTGCGTTTCTTATATTCTAAGTTTTTCAGTGCAACTCACTCATATACTATGTACTACACTGTGCGTTTCTTAAATTCTAAGTTTTTCAGTGCAACTCACTCATATACTATGTACTACATTGTGCGTTTATTAAATTCTAAGTTTTTCAGTGCAACTCACTCATATACTATGTACTACACTGTGCGTTTCTTATATTCTAAGTTTTTAAGTGCAACTCACTCATATACTATGTACTACACTGTGCGTTTCTTATATTCTAAGTTTTTCAGTGCAACTCACTCATATACTATGTACTACACTGTGCGTTTCTTATATTCTGAGTTTTTCAGTGCAACTCACTCATATACTATGTACTACACTGTGCGTTTCTTATATTCTAAGTTTTTCAGTGCAACTCACTCATATACTATGTACTACACTGTGCGTTTCTTATATTCTAAGTTTTTCAGTGCAACTCACTCATATACTATGTACTACACTGTGCGTTTCTTATATTCTAAGTTTTTCAGTGCAACTCACTCATATACTATGTACTACACTGTGCGTTTCTTATATTCTAAGTTTTTCAGTGCAACTCACTCATATACTATGTACTACACTGTGCGTTTCTTATATTCTAAGTTTTTCAGTGCAACTCACTCATATACTATGTACTACACTGTGCGTTTCTTATATTCTAAGTTTTTCAGTGCAACTCACTCATATACTATGTACTACACTGTGCGTTTCTTATATTCTAAGTTTTTCAGTGCAACTCACTCATATACTATGTACTACACTGTGCGTTTCTTATATTCTAAGTTTTTCAGTGCAACTCACTCATATACTATGTACTACACTGTGCGTTTCTTATATTCTAAGTTTTTCAGTGCAACTCACTCATATACTATGTACTACACTGTGCGTTTCTTATATTCTAAGTTTTTCAGTGCAACTCACTCATATACTATGTACTACACTGTGCATTTCGTGTAATGGGGTTTTTTCAGTAAATTCTAAGTTTTTCAGTGCAACTCACTCATATACTATGTACTACACTGTGCGTTTCTTATATTCTAAGTTTTTCAGTGCAACTCACTCATATATTATGTACTACACTGTGCGTTTCTTATATTCTAAGTTTTTCAGAGCAACTCACTCATATACTAAGTACTACAATGTGCGTTTCTTATATTCTAAGTTTTTCAGTGCAACTCACTCATATACTATGTACTACACTGTGCGTTTCTTAAATTCTAAGTTTTTCAGTGCAACTCACTCATATACTATGTACTACACTGGGCGTTTCTTAAATTCTAAGTTTTTCAGTGCAACTCACTCATATACTATGTACTACACTGTGCGTTTCTTATATTCTAAGTTTTTCAGTGCAACTCACTCATATACTATGTACTACACTGTGCGTTTCTTATATTCTAAGTTTTTCAGTGCAACTCACTCATATACTATGTACTACACTGTGCGTTTCTTATATTCTAAGTATTTCAGTGCAACTCACTCATATACTATGTACTACAATGTGCGTTTCTTATATTCTAAGTGTTTCAGTGCAACTCACTCATATACTATGTACTACACTGTGCATTTCGTGTAATGCGGGTTTTTCAGTAAATTCTAAGTTTTTCAGTGCAACTCACTCATATACTATATACTACACTGTGCGTTTCTTATATTCTAAGTTTTTCAGTGCAACTCACTCATATACTATGTACTACACTGTGCGTTTCTTATATTCTAAGTTTTTCAGTGCAACTCACTCATATACTATGTACTACACTGTGCATTTCGTGTAATGCGGGTTTTTCAGTAAATTCTAAGTTTTTCAGTGCAACTCACTCATATACTATGTACTACACTGTGCGTTTCTTATATTCTAAGTTTTTCAGTGCAACTCACTCATATACTATGTACTACACTGTGCATTTCTTATATTCTAAGTTTTTCAGAGCAACTCACTCATATACTATGTACTACAATGTGCGTTTCTTATATTCTAAGTTTTTCAGTGCAACTCACTCATATACTATGTACTACACTGTGCGTTTCTTAAATTCTAAGTTTTTCAGTGCAACTCACTCATATACTATGTACTACACTGTGCGTTTCTTAAATTCTAACTTTTTCAGTGCAACTCACTCATATACTATGTACTGCACTGTGCGTTTCTTATATTCTGAGTTTTTCAGTGCAACTCACTCATATACTATGTACTACACTGTGCGTTTCTTATATTCTAAGTTTTTCAGTGCAACTCACTCATATACTATGTACTACACTGTGCGTTTCTTATATTCTAAGTTTTTCAGTGCAACTCACTCATATACTATGTACTACACTGTGCGTTTCTTATATTCTAAGTTTTTCAGTGCAACTCACTCATATACTATGTACTACACTGTGCGTTTCTTATATTCTAAGTTTTTCAGTGCAACTCACTCATATACTATGTACTACACTGTGCGTTTGTTATATTCTAAGTTTTTCAGTGCAACTCACTCATATACTATGTACTACACTGTGCGTTTCTTATATTCTAAGTTTTTCAGTGCAACTCACTCATATACTATGTACTACACTGTGCGTTTCTTATATTCTAAGTTTTTCAGTGCAACTCACTCATATACTATGTACTACACTGTGCGTTTCTTATATTCTAAGTTTTTCAGTGCAACTCACTCATATACTATGTACTACACTGTGCATTTCGTGTAATGCGGGTTTTTCAGTAAATTCTAAGTTTTTCAGTGCAACTCACTCATATACTATGTACTACACTGTGCGTTTCTTATATTCTAAGTTTTTCAGTGCAACTCACTCATATACTATGTACTACACTGTGCGTTTCTTATATTCTAAGTTTTTCAGAGCAACTCACTCATATACTATGTACTACAATGTGCGTTTCTTATATTCTAAGTTTTTCAGTGCAACTCACTCATATACTATGTACTACATTGTGCGTTTATAAAATTCTAAGTTTTTCAGTGCAACTCACTCATATACTATGTACTACACTGTGCGTTTCTTATATTCTAAGTTTTTCAGTGCAACTCACTCATATACTATGTACTACACTGTGCGTTTCTTATATTCTAAGTTTTTCAGTGCAACTCACTCATATACTATGTACTACACTGTGCATTTCGTGTAATGCGGGTTTTTCAGTAAATTCTAAGTTTTTCAGTGCAACTCACTCATATACTATGTACTACACTGTGCGTTTCTTATATTCTAAGTTTTTCAGTGCAACTCACTCATATACTATGTACTACACTGTGCGTTTCTTATATTCTAAGTTTTTCATTGCAACTCACTCATATACTATGTACTACACTGTGCATTTCTTATATTCTAAGTTTTTCAGTGCAACTCACTCATATACTATGTACTACACTGTGCGTTTCTTATATTCTAAGTTTTTCAGTGCAACTCACTCATATACTATGTACTACAATGTGCGTTTCTTAAATTCTAAGTGTTTCATTGCAACTCACTCATATACTATGTACTACACTGTGCGTTTCTTAAATTCTAAGTTTTTCAGTACAACTCACTCATATACTATGTACTACACTGTGCGTTTCTTATATTCTAAGTTTTTCAGTGCAACTCACTCATATACTATGTACTACACTGTGTGTTTCTTATATTCTAAGTTTTTCAGTGCAACTCACTCATATACTATGTACTACACTGTGCGTTTCTTATATTCTAAGTTTTTCAGTGCAACTCACTCATATACTATGTACTACACTGTGCGTTTCTTATATTCTAAGTTTTTCAGTGCAACTCACTCATATACTATGTACTACACTGTGCGTTTCTTATATTCTAAGTTTTTCAGTGCAACTCACTCATATACTATGTACTACACTGTGTGTTTCTTATATTCTAAGTTTTTCAGTGCAACTCACTCATATACTATGTACTACACTGTGCGTTTCTTATATTCTAAGTTTTTCAGTGCAACTCACTCATATACTATGTACTACACTGTGCATTTCGTGTAATGCGGGTTTTTCAGTAAATTCTAAGTTTTTCAGTGCAACTCACTCATATACTATGTACTACACTGTGCGTTTCTTATATTCTAAGTGTTTCAGTGCAACTCACTCATATACTATGTACTACACTGTGCATTTCGTGTAATGCGGGTTTTTCAGTAAATTCTAAGTTTTTCAGTGCAACTCACTCATATACTATGTACTACACTGTGCGTTTCTTATATTCTAAGTTTTTCAGTGCAACTCACTCATATACTATGTACTACACTGTGCATTTCGTGTAATGCGGGTTTTTCAGTAAATTCTAAGTTATTCTGTGCAACTCACTCATATATTATGTACTACACTGTGCGTTTCTTATATTCTAAGTTTTTCAGTGCAACTTACTCATATACTATGTACTACACTGTGCGTTTCTTATATTCTAAGTTTTTCAGAGCAACTCACTCATATACTATGTACTACAATGTGCGTTTCTTATATTCTAAGTTTTTCAGTGCAACTCACTCATATACTATGTACTACACTGTGCGTTTCTTAAATTCTAAGTTTTTCAGTGCAACTCACTCATATACTATGTACTACACTGTGCGTTTCTTAAATTCTAAGTTTTTCAGTGCAACTCACTCATATACTATGTACTACACTGTGCGTTTCTTATATTCTAATTTTTTCATTGCAACTCACTCATATACTATGTACTACACTGTGCGTTTCTTATATTCTAAGTTTTTCAGTGCAACTCACTCATATACTATGTACTACACTGTGCGTTTCTTATATTCTAAGTTTTTCAGTGCAACTCACTCATATACTATGTACTACACTGTGCGTTTCTTATATTCTAAGTTTTTCAGTGCAACTCACTCATATACTATGTACTACACTGTGCGTTTCTTATATTCTAAGTTTTTCAGTGCAACTCACTCATATACTATGTACTACACTGTGCGTTTCTTATATTCTAAGTTTTTCAGTGCAACTCACTCATATACTATGTACTACACTGTGCGTTTCTTATATTCTAAGTTTTTCAGTGCAACTCACTCATATACTATGTACTACACTGTGTGTTTCTTATATTCTAAGTGTTTCAGTGCAACTCACTCATATACTATGTACTACACTGTGCATTTCGTGTAATGCGGGTTTTTCAGTAAATTCTAAGTTTTTCAGTGCAACTCACTCATATACTATGTACTACACTGTGCGTTTCTTATATTCTAAGTTTTTCAGTGCAACTCACTCATATACTATGTACTACACTGTGCGTTTCTTATATTCTAAGTTTTTCAGTGCAACTCACTCATATACTATGTACTACACTGTGCATTTCGTGTAATGCGGGTTTTTCAGTAAATTCTAAGTTTTTCAGTGCAACTCACTCATATACTATGTACTACACTGTGCGTTTCTTATATTCTAAGTTTTTCAGTGCAACTCACTCATATACTATGTACTACACTGTGCGTTTCTTATATTCTAAGTTTTTCAGAGCAACTCACTCATATACTATGTACTACAATGTGCGTTTCTTATATTCTAAGTTTTTCAGTGCAACTCACTCATATACTATGTACTACACTGTGTGTTTCTTAAATTCTAAGTTTTTCAGTGCAACTCACTCATATACTATGTACTACACTGTGCGTTTCTTAAATTCTAACTTTTTCAGTGCAACTCACTCATATACTATGTACTACACTGTGCGTTTCTTATATTCTAATTTTTTCATTGCAACTCACTCATATACTATGTACTACACTGTGCGTTTCTTATATTCTAAGTTTTTCAGTGCAACTCACTCATATACTATGTACTACACTGTGCGTTTCTTAAATTCTAAGTTTTTCAGTGCAACTCACTCATATACTATGTACTACATTGTGCGTTTATTAAATTCTAAGTTTTTCAGTGCAACTCACTCATATACTATGTACTACACTGTGCGTTTCTTATATTCTAAGTTTTTAAGTGCAACTCACTCATATACTATGTACTACACTGTGCGTTTCTTATATTCTAAGTTTTTCAGTGCAACTCACTCATATACTATGTACTACACTTTGCGTTTCTTATATTCTGAGTTTTTCAGTGCAACTCACTCATATACTATGTACTACACTGTGCGTTTCTTATATTCTAAGTTTTTCAGTGCAACTCACTCATATACTATGTACTACACTGTGCGTTTCTTATATTCTAAGTTTTTCAGTGCAACTCACTCATATACTATGTACTACACTGTGCGTTTCTTATATTCTAAGTTTTTCAGTGCAACTCACTCATATACTATGTACTACACTGTGCGTTTCTTATATTCTAAGTTTTTCAGTGCAACTCACTCATATACTATGTACTACACTGTGCGTTTCTTATATTCTAAGTTTTTCAGTGCAACTCACTCATATACTATGTACTACACTGTGCGTTTCTTATATTCTAAGTTTTTCAGTGCAACTCACTCATATACTATGTACTACACTGTGCGTTTCTTATATTCTAAGTTTTTCAGTGCAACTCACTCATATACTATGTACTACACTGTGCTTTTCTTATATTCTAAGTTTTTCAGTGCAACTCACTCATATACTATGTACTACACTGTGCGTTTCTTATATTCTAAGTTTTTCAGTGCAACTCACTCATATACTATGTACTACACTGTGCGTTTCTTATATTCTAAGTTTTTCAGTGCAACTCACTCATATACTATGTACTACACTGTGCATTTCGTGTAATGGGGGTTTTTCAGTAAATTCTAAGTTTTTCAGTGCAACTCACTCATATACTATGTACTTCTGTGCGTTTCTTATATTCTAAGTTTTTCAGTGCAACTCACTCATATACTATGTACTACACTGTGCGTTTCTTATATTCTAAGTTTTTCAGAGCAACTCACTCATATACTAAGTACTACAATGTGCGTTTCTTATATTCTAAGTTTTTCAGTGCAACTCACTCATATACTATGTACTACACTGTGCGTTTCTTAAATTCTAAGTTTTTCAGTGCAACTCACTCATATACTATGTACTACACTGGGCGTTTCTTAAATTCTAAGTTTTTCAGTGCAACTCACTCATATACTATGTACTACACTGTGCGTTTCTTATATTCTAAGTTTTTCAGTGCAACTCACTCATATACTATGTACTACACTGTGCGTTTCTTATATTCTAAGTTTTTCAGTGCAACTCACTCATATACTATGTACTACACTGTGCGTTTCTTATATTCTAAGTTTTTCAGTGCAACTCACTCATATACTATGTACTACACTGTGCGTTTCTTATATTCTAAGTTTTTCAGTGCAACTCACTCATATACTATGTACTACACTGTGCGTTTCTTATATTCTAAGTATTTCAGTGCAACTCACTCATATACTATGTACTACAATGTGCGTTTCTTATATTCTAAGTGTTTCAGTGCAACTCACTCATATACTATGTACTACACTGTGCATTTCGTGTAATGCGGGTTTTTCAGTAAATTCTAAGTTTTTCAGTGCAACTCACTCATATACTATATACTACACTGTGCGTTTCTTATATTCTAAGTTTTTCAGTGCAACTCACTCATATACTATGTACTACACTGTGCGTTTCTTATATTCTAAGTTTTTCAGTGCAACTCACTCATATACTATGTACTACACTGTGCATTTCGTGTAATGCGGGTTTTTCAGTAAATTCTAAGTTTTTCAGTGCAACTCACTCATATACTATGTACTACACTGTGCGTTTCTTATATTCTAAGTTTTTCAGTGCAACTCACTCATATACTATGTACTACACTGTGCGTTTCTTATATTCTAAGTTTTTCAGAGCAACTCACTCATATACTATGTACTACAATGTGCGTTTCTTATATTCTAAGTTTTTCAGTGCAACTCACTCATATACTATGTACTACACTGTGCGTTTCTTAAATTCTAAGTTTTTCAGTGCAACTCACTCATATACTATGTACTACACTGTGCGTTTCTTAAATTCTAACTTTTTCAGTGCAACTCACTCATATACTATGTACTACACTGTGCGTTTCTTATATTCTAATTTTTTCATTGCAACTCACTCATATACTATGTACTACACTGTGCGTTTCTTATATTCTAAGTTTTTCAGTGCAACTCACTCATATACTATGTACTACACTGTGCATTTCTTAAATTCTAAGTTTTTCAGTGCAACTCACTCATATACTATGTACTACATTGTGCGTTTATTAAATTCTAAGTTTTTCAGTGCAACTCACTCATATACTATGTACTACACTGTGCGTTTCTTATATTCTAAGTTTTTAAGTGCAACTCACTCATATACTATGTACTACACTGTGCGTTTCTTATATTCTGAGTTTTTCAGTGCAACTCACTCATATACTATGTACTGCACTGTGCGTTTCTTATATTCTGAGTTTTTCAGTGCAACTCACTCATATACTATGTACTACACTGTGCGTTTCTTATATTCTAAGTTTTTCAGTGCAACTCACTCATATACTATGTACTACACTGTGCGTTTCTTATATTCTAAGTTTTTCAGTGCAACTCACTCATATACTATGTACTACACTGTGCGTTTCTTATATTCTAAGTTTTTCAGTGCAACTCACTCATATACTATGTACTACACTGTGCGTTTCTTATATTCTAAGTTTTTCAGTGCAACTCACTCATATACTATGTACTACACTGTGCGTTTGTTATATTCTAAGTTTTTCAGTGCAACTCACTCATATACTATGTACTACACTGTGCGTTTCTTATATTCTAAGTTTTTCAGTGCAACTCACTCATATACTATGTACTACACTGTGCGTTTCTTATATTCTAAGTTTTTCAGTGCAACTCACTCATATACTATGTACTACACTGTGCGTTTATTATATTCTAAGTTTTTCAGTGCAACTCACTCATATACTATGTACTACACTGTGCATTTCGTGTAATGCGGGTTTTTCAGTAAATTCTAAGTTTTTCAGTGCAACTCACTCATATACTATGTACTACACTGTGCGTTTCTTATATTCTAAGTTTTTCAGTGCAACTCACTCATATACTATGTACTACACTGTGCGTTTCTTATATTCTAAGTTTTTCAGAGCAACTCACTCATATACTATGTACTACAATGTGCGTTTCTTATATTCTAAGTTTTTCAGTGCAACTCACTCATATACTATGTACTACATTGTGCGTTTATAAAATTCTAAGTTTTTCAGTGCAACTCACTCATATACTATGTACTACACTGTGCGTTTCTTATATTCTAAGTTTTTCAGTGCAACTCACTCATATACTATGTACTACACTGTGCGTTTCTTATATTCTAAGTTTTTCAGTGCAAATCACTCATATACTATGTACTACACTGTGCATTTCGTGTAATGCGGGTTTTTCAGTAAATTCTAAGTTTTTCAGTGCAACTCACTCATATACTATGTACTACACTGTGCGTTTCTTATATTCTAAGTTTTTCAGTGCAACTCACTCATATACTATGTACTACACTGTGCGTTTCTTATATTCTAAGTTTTTCAGTGCAACTCACTCATATACTATGTACTACACTGTGCGTTTCTTATATTCTAAGTTTTTCAGTGCAACTCACTCATATACTATGTACTACACTGTGCGTTTCTTATATTCTAAGTTTTTCAGTGCAACTCACTCATATACTATGTACTACACTGTGCGTTTCTTATATTCTAAGTTTTTCAGTGCAACTCACTCATATACTATGTACTACACTGTGCGTTTCTTATATTCTAAGTTTTTCAGTGCAACTCACTCATATACTATGTACTACACTGTGCGTTTCTTATATTCTAAGTTTTTCAGTGCAACTCACTCATATACTATGTACTACACTGTGCTTTTCTTATATTCTAAGTTTTTCAGTGCAACTCACTCATATACTATGTACTACACTGTGCGTTTCTTATATTCTAAGTTTTTCAGTGCAACTCACTCATATACTATGTACTACACTGTGCGTTTCTTATATTCTAAGTTTTTCAGTGCAACTCACTCATATACTATGTACTACACTGTGCATTTCGTGTAATGGGGGTTTTTCAGTAAATTCTAAGTTTTTCAGTGCAACTCACTCATATACTATGTACTTCTGTGCGTTTCTTATATTCTAAGTTTTTCAGTGCAACTCACTCATATACTATGTACTACACTGTGCGTTTCTTATATTCTAAGTTTTTCAGAGCAACTCACTCATATACTAAGTACTACAATGTGCGTTTCTTATATTCTAAGTTTTTCAGTGCAACTCACTCATATACTATGTACTACACTGTGCGTTTCTTAAATTCTAAGTTTTTCAGTGCAACTCACTCATATACTATGTACTACACTGGGCGTTTCTTAAATTCTAAGTTTTTCAGTGCAACTCACTCATATACTATGTACTACACTGTGCGTTTCTTATATTCTAAGTTTTTCAGTGCAACTCACTCATATACTATGTACTACACTGTGCGTTTCTTATATTCTAAGTTTTTCAGTGCAACTCACTCATATACTATGTACTACACTGTGCGTTTCTTATATTCTAAGTTTTTCAGTGCAACTCACTCATATACTATGTACTACACTGTGCGTTTCTTATATTCTAAGTTTTTCAGTGCAACTCACTCATATACTATGTACTACACTGTGCGTTTCTTATATTCTAAGTATTTCAGTGCTACTCACTCATATACTATGTACTAAAATGTGCGTTTCTTATATTCTAAGTGTTTCAGTGCAACTCACTCATATACTATGTACTACACTGTGCATTTCGTGTAATGCGGGTTTTTCAGTAAATTCTAAGTTTTTCAGTGCAACTCACTCATATACTATATACTACACTGTGCGTTTCTTATATTCTAAGTTTTTCAGTGCAACTCACTCATATACTATGTACTACACTGTGCGTTTCTTATATTCTAAGTTTTTCAGTGCAACTCACTCATATACTATGTACTACACTGTGCATTTCGTGTAATGCGGGTTTTTCAGTAAATTCTAAGTTTTTCAGTGCAACTCACTCATATACTATGTACTACACTGTGCGTTTCTTATATTCTAAGTTTTTCAGTGCAACTCACTCATATACTATGTACTACACTGTGCGTTTCTTATATTCTAAGTTTTTCAGAGCAACTCACTCATATACTATGTACTACAATGTGCGTTTCTTATATTCTAAGTTTTTCAGTGCAACTCACTCATATACTATGTACTACACTGTGCGTTTCTTAAATTCTAAGTTTTTCAGTGCAACTCACTCATATACTATGTACTACACTGTGCGTTTCTTAAATTCTAACTTTTTCAGTGCAACTCACTCATATACTATGTACTACACTGTGCGTTTCTTATATTCTAATTTTTTCATTGCAACTCACTCATATACTATGTACTACACTGTGCGTTTCTTATATTCTAAGTTTTTCAGTGCAACTCACTCATATACTATGTACTACACTGTGCATTTCTTAAATTCTAAGTTTTTCAGTGCAACTCACTCATATACTATGTACTACATTGTGCGTTTATTAAATTCTAAGTTTTTCAGTGCAACTCACTCATATACTATGTACTACACTGTGCGTTTCTTATATTCTAAGTTTTTAAGTGCAACTCACTCATATACTATGTACTACACTGTGCGTTTCTTATATTCTGAGTTTTTCAGTGCAACTCACTCATATACTATGTACTGCACTGTGCGTTTCTTATATTCTGAGTTTTTCAGTGCAACTCACTCATATACTATGTACTACACTGTGCGTTTCTTATATTCTAAGTTTTTCAGTGCAACTCACTCATATACTATGTACTACACTGTGCGTTTCTTATATTCTAAGTTTTTCAGTGCAACTCACTCATATACTATGTACTACACTGTGCGTTTCTTATATTCTAAGTTTTTCAGTGCAACTCACTCATATACTATGTACTACACTGTGCGTTTCTTATATTCTAAGTTTTTCAGTGCAACTCACTCATATACTATGTACTACACTGTGCGTTTGTTATATTCTAAGTTTTTCAGTGCAACTCACTCATATACTATGTACTACACTGTGCGTTTCTTATATTCTAAGTTTTTCAGTGCAACTCACTCATATACTATGTACTACACTGTGCGTTTCTTATATTCTAAGTTTTTCAGTGCAACTCACTCATATACTATGTACTACACTGTGCGTTTATTATATTCTAAGTTTTTCAGTGCAACTCACTCATATACTATGTACTACACTGTGCATTTCGTGTAATGCGGGTTTTTCAGTAAATTCTAAGTTTTTCAGTGCAACTCACTCATATACTATGTACTACACTGTGCGTTTCTTATATTCTAAGTTTTTCAGTGCAACTCACTCATATACTATGTACTACACTGTGCGTTTCTTATATTCTAAGTTTTTCAGAGCAACTCACTCATATACTATGTACTACAATGTGCGTTTCTTATATTCTAAGTTTTTCAGTGCAACTCACTCATATACTATGTACTACATTGTGCGTTTATAAAATTCTAAGTTTTTCAGTGCAACTCACTCATATACTATGTACTACACTGTGCGTTTCTTATATTCTAAGTTTTTCAGTGCAACTCACTCATATACTATGTACTACACTGTGCGTTTCTTATATTCTAAGTTTTTCAGTGCAACTCACTCATATACTATGTACTACACTGTGCATTTCGTGTAATGCGGGTTTTTCAGTAAATTCTAAGTTTTTCAGTGCAACTCACTCATATACTATGTACTACACTGTGCGTTTCTTATATTCTAAGTTTTTCAGTGCAACTCACTCATATACTATGTACTACACTGTGCGTTTCTTATATTCTAAGTTTTTCAGTGCAACTCACTCATATACTATGTACTACACTGTGCATTTCTTATATTCTAAGTTTTTCAGTGCAACTCACTCATATACTATGTACTACACTGTGCGTTTCTTATATTCTAAGTTTTTCAGTGCAACTCACTCATATACTATGTACTACAATGTGCGTTTCTTAAATTCTAAGTGTTTCAGTGCAACTCACTCATATACTATGTACTACACTGTGCGTTTCTTAAATTCTAAGTTTTTCAGTACAACTCACTCATATACTATGTACTACACTGTGCGTTTCTTATATTCTAAGTTTTTCAGTGCAACTCACTCATATACTATGTACTACACTGTGTGTTTCTTATATTCTAAGTTTTTCAGTGCAACTCACTCATATACTATGTACTACACTGTGCGTTTCTTATATTCTAAGTTTTTCAGTGCAACTCACTCATAAACTATGTACTACACTGTGCGTTTCTTATATTCTAAGTTTTTCAGTGCAACTCACTCACATACTATGTACTACACTGTGCGTTTCTTATATTCTAAGTTTTTCAGTGCAACTCACTCATATACTATGTACTACACTGTGTGTTTCTTATATTCTAAGTTTTTCAGTGCAACTCACTCATATACTATGTACTACACTGTGCGTTTCTTATATTCTAAGTTTTTCAGTGCAACTCACTCATATACTATGTACTACACTGTGCATTTCGTGTAATGCGGGTTTTTCAGTAAATTCTAAGTTTTTCAGTGCAACTCACTCATATACTATGTACTACACTGTGCGTTTCTTATATTCTAAGTTTTTCAGTGCAACTCACTCATATACTATGTACTACACTGTGCGTTTCTTATATTCTAAGTTTTTCAGAGCAACTCACTCATATACTATGTACTACAATGTGGGTTTCTTATATTCTAAGTTTTTCAGTGCAACCCACTCATATACTATGTACTACACTGTGCGTTTCTTAAATTCTAAGTTTTTCAGTGCAACTCACTCATATACTATGTACTACACTGTGCGTTTCTTAAATTCTAAGTTTTTCAGTGCAACTCACTCATATACTATGTACTACACTGTGCGTTTCTTATATTCTAAGTTTTTCATTGCAACTCACTCATATACTATGTACTACACTGTGCGTTTCTTATATTCTAAGTTTTTCAGTGCAACTCACTCATATACTATGTACTACACTGTGCGTTTCTTATATTCTAAGTTTTTCAGTGCAACTCACTCATATACTATGTACTACACTGTGCGTTTCTTATATTCTAAGTTTTTCAGTGCAACTCACTCATATATTATGTACTACACTGTGCGTTTCTTATATTCTAAGTTTTTCAGTGCAACTCACTCATATACTATGTACTACAATGTGCGTTTCTTATATTCTAAGTGTTTCAGTGCAACTCACTCATATACTATGTACTACACTGTGCATTTCGTGTAATGCGGGTTTTTCAGTAAATTCTAAGTTTTTCAGTGCAACTCACTCATATACTATGTACTACACTGTGCGTTTCTTATATTCTAAGTTTTTCAGTGCAACTCACTCATATACTATGTACTACACTGTGCGTTTCTTATATTCTAAGTTTTTCAGTGCAACTCACTCATATACTATGTACTACACTGTGCATTTCGTGTAATGCGGGTTTTTCAGTAAATTCTAAGTTATTCTGTGCAACTCACTCATATATTATGTACTACACTGTGCGTTTCTTATATTCTAAGTTTTTCAGTGCAACTTACTCATATACTATGTACTACACTGTGCGTTTCTTATATTCTAAGTTTTTCAGAGCAACTCACTCATATACTATGTACTACACTGTGCGTTTCTTATATTCTAAGTTTTTCAGTGCAACTCACTCATATACTATGTACTACACTGTGCGTTTCTTATATTCTAAGTTTTTCAGTGCAACTCACTCATATACTATGTACTACACTGTGCGTTTCTTATATTCTAATTTTTTCATTGCAACTCACTCATATACTATGTACTACACTGTGCGTTTCTTATATTCTAAGTTTTTCAGTGCAACTCACTCATATACTATGTACTACACTGTGCGTTTATTATATTCTAAGTTTTTCAGTGCAACTCACTCATATACTATGTACTACACTGTGCGTTTCTTATATTCTAAGTTTTTCAGTGCAACTCACTCATATACAATGTACTACACTGTGCGTTTCTTATATTCTAAGTTTTTCAGTGCAACTCACTCATATACTATGTACTACACTGTGCGTTTCTTATATTCTAAGTTTTTCAGTGCAACTCACTCATATACTATGTACTACACTGTGCGTTTCTTATATTCTAAGTTTTTCAGTGCAACTCACTCATATACTATGTACTACACTGTGCGTTTCTTATATTCTAAGTTTTTCAGTGCAACTCACTCATATACTATGTACTACACTGTGCATTTCGTGTAATGGGGGTTTTTCAGTAAATTCTAAGTTTTTCAGTGCAACTCACTCATATACTATGTACTACACTGTGCGTTTCTTATATTCTAAGTTTTTCAGTGCAACTCACTCATATACTATGTACTACACTGTGCGTTTCTTATATTCTAAGTTTTTCAGAGCAACTCACTCATATACTAAGTACTACAATGTGCGTTTCTTATATTCTAAGTTTTTCAGTGCAACTCACTCATATACTATGTACTACACTGTGCGTTTCTTAAATTCTAAGTTTTTCAGTGCAACTCACTCATATACTATGTACTACACTGGGCGTTTCTTAAATTCTAAGTTTTTCAGTGCAACTCACTCATATACTATGTACTACACTGTGCGTTTCTTATATTCTAAGTTTTTCAGTGCAACTCACTCATATACTATGTACTACACTGTGCGTTTCTTATATTCTAAGTTTTTCAGTGCAACTCACTCATATACTATGTACTACACTGTGCGTTTCTTATATTCTAAGTTTTTCAGTGCAACTCACTCATATACTATGTACTACACTGTGCGTTTCTTATATTCTAAGTTTTTCAGTGCAACTCACTCATATACTATGTACTACACTGTGCGTTTCTTATATTCTAAGTATTTCAGTGCAACTCACTCATATACTATGTACTACAATGTGTGTTTCTTATATTCTAAGTGTTTCAGTGCAACTCACTCATATACTATGTACTACACTGTGCATTTCGTGTAATGCGGGTTTTTCAGTAAATTCTAAGTTTTTCAGTGCAACTCACTCATATACTATATACTACACTGTGCGTTTCTTATATTCTAAGTTTTTCAGTGCAACTCACTCATATACTATGTACTACACTGTGCGTTTCTTATATTCTAAGTTTTTCAGTGCAACTCACTCATATACTATGTACTACACTGTGCATTTCGTGTAATGCGGGTTTTTCAGTAAATTCTAAGTTTTTCAGTGCAACTCACTCATATACTATGTACTACACTGTGCGTTTCTTATATTCTAAGTTTTTCAGTGCAACTCACTCATATACTATGTACTACACTGTGCGTTTCTTATATTCTAAGTTTTTCAGAGCAACTCACTCATATACTATGTACTACAATGTGCGTTTCTTATATTCTAAGTTTTTCAGTGCAACTCACTCATATACTATGTACTACACTGTGCGTTTCTTAAATTCTAAGTTTTTCAGTGCAACTCACTCATATACTATGTACTACACTGTGCGTTTCTTAAATTCTAACTTTTTCAGTGCAACTCACTCATATACTATGTACTACACTGTGCGTTTCTTATATTCTAATTTTTTCATTGCAACTCACTCATATACTATGTACTACACTGTGCGTTTCTTATATTCTAAGTTTTTCAGTGCAACTCAC
The DNA here is from genome assembly GCF_978045245.1 of Mus caroli. Taxonomy (NCBI): domain Eukaryota; kingdom Metazoa; phylum Chordata; class Mammalia; order Rodentia; family Muridae; genus Mus; species Mus caroli. The sequence continues at coordinate 3,731,318 of NW_028227279.1, read as the reverse complement.
TCATATACTATGTACTACACTGTGCATTTCTTAAATTCTAAGTTTTTCAGTGCAACTCACTCATATACTATGTACTACATTGTGCGTTTATTAAATTCTAAGTTTTTCAGTGCAACTCACTCATATACTATGTACTACACTGTGCGTTTCTTATATTCTAAGTTTTTAAGTGCAACTCACTCATATACTATGTACTACACTGTGCGTTTCTTATATTCTGAGTTTTTCAGTGCAACTCACTCATATACTATGTACTGCACTGTGCGTTTCTTATATTCTGAGTTTTTCAGTGCAACTCACTCATATACTATGTACTACACTGTGCGTTTCTTATATTCTAAGTTTTTCAGTGCAACTCACTCATATACTATGTACTACACTGTGCGTTTCTTATATTCTAAGTTTTTCAGTGCAACTCACTCATATACTATGTACTACACTGTGCGTTTCTTATATTCTAAGTTTTTCAGTGCAACTCACTCATATACTATGTACTACACTGTGCGTTTCTTATATTCTAAGTTTTTCAGTGCAACTCACTCATATACTATGTACTACACTGTGCGTTTGTTATATTCTAAGTTTTTCAGTGCAACTCACTCATATACTATGTACTACACTGTGCGTTTCTTATATTCTAAGTTTTTCAGTGCAACTCACTCATATACTATGTACTACACTGTGCGTTTCTTATATTCTAAGTTTTTCAGTGCAACTCACTCATATACTATGTACTACACTGTGCGTTTATTATATTCTAAGTTTTTCAGTGCAACTCACTCATATACTATGTACTACACTGTGCATTTCGTGTAATGCGGGTTTTTCAGTAAATTCTAAGTTTTTCAGTGCTACTCACTCATATACTATGTACTACACTGTGCGTTTCTTATATTCTAAGTTTTTCAGTGCAACTCACTCATATACTATGTACTACACTGTGCGTTTCTTATATTCTAAGTTTTTCAGAGCAACTCACTCATATACTATGTACTACAATGTGCGTTTCTTATATTCTAAGTTTTTCAGTGCAACTCACTCATATACTATGTACTACATTGTGCGTTTATAAAATTCTAAGTTTTTCAGTGCAACTCACTCATATACTATGTACTACACTGTGCGTTTCTTATATTCTAAGTTTTTCAGTGCAACTCACTCATATACTATGTACTACACTGTGCGTTTCTTATATTCTAAGTTTTTCAGTGCAACTCACTCATATACTATGTACTACACTGTGCATTTCGTGTAATGCGGGTTTTTCAGTAAATTCTAAGTTTTTCAGTGCAACTCACTCATATACTATGTACTACACTGTGCGTTTCTTATATTCTAAGTTTTTCAGTGCAACTCACTCATATACTATGTACTACACTGTGCGTTTCTTATATTCTAAGTTTTTCAGTGCAACTCACTCATATACTATGTACTACACTGTGCATTTCTTATATTCTAAGTTTTTCAGTGCAACTCACTCATATACTATGTACTACACTGTGCGTTTCTTATATTCTAAGTTTTTCAGTGCAACTCACTCATATACTATGTACTACAATGTGCGTTTCTTAAATTCTAAGTGTTTCAGTGCAACTCACTCATATACTATGTACTACACTGTGCGTTTCTTAAATTCTAAGTTTTTCAGTACAACTCACTCATATACTATGTACTACACTGTGCGTTTCTTATATTCTAAGTTTTTCAGTGCAACTCACTCATATACTATGTACTACACTGTGCGTTTCTTATATTCTAAGTTTTTCAGTGCAACTCACTCATAAACTATGTACTACACTGTGCGTTTCTTATATTCTAAGTTTTTCAGTGCAACTCACTCATATACTATGTACTACACTGTGCGTTTCTTATATTCTAAGTTTTTCAGTGCAACTCACTCATATACTATGTACTACACTGTGTGTTTCTTATATTCTAAGTTTTTCAGTGCAACTCACTCATATACTATGTACTACACTGTGCGTTTCTTATATTCTAAGTTTTTCAGTGCAACTCACTCATATACTATGTACTACACTGTGCATTTCGTGTAATGCGGGTTTTTCAGTAAATTCTAAGTTTTTCAGTGCAACTCACTCATATACTATGTACTACACTGTGCGTTTCTTATATTCTAAGTTTTTCAGTGCAACTCACTCATATACTATGTACTACACTGTGCGTTTCTTATATTCTAAGTTTTTCAGAGCAACTCACTCATATACTATGTACTACAATGTGGGTTTCTTATATTCTAAGTTTTTCAGTGCAACTCACTCATATACTATGTACTACACTGTGCGTTTCTTAAATAATAAGTTTTTCAGTGCAACTCACTCATATACTATGTACTACACTGTGCGTTTCTTAAATTCTAAGTTTTTCAGTGCAACTCACTCATATACTATGTACTACACTGTGCGTTTCTTATATTCTAAGTTTTTCATTGCAACTCACTCATATACTATGTACTACACTGTGCGTTTCTTATATTCTAAGTTTTTCAGTGCAACTCACTCATATACTATGTACTACACTGTGCGTTTCTTATATTCTAAGTTTTTCAGTGCAACTCACTCATATACTATGTACTACACTGTGCGTTTCTTATATTCTAAGTTTTTCAGTGCAACTCACTCATATATTATGTACTACACTGTGCGTTTCTTATATTCTAAGTTTTTCAGTGCAACTCACTCATATACTATGTACTACAATGTGCGTTTCTTATATTCTAAGTGTTTCAGTGCAACTCACTCATATACTATGTACTACACTGTGCATTTCGTGTAATGCGGGTTTTTCAGTAAATTCTAAGTTTTTCAGTGCAACTCACTCATATACTATGTACTACACTGTGCGTTTCTTATATTCTAAGTTTTTCAGTGCAACTCACTCATATACTATGTACTACACTGTGCGTTTCTTATATTCTAAGTTTTTCAGTGCAACTCACTCATATACTATGTACTACACTGTGCATTTCGTGTAATGCGGGTTTTTCAGTAAATTCTAAGTTATTCTGTGCAACTCACTCATATATTATGTACTACACTGTGCGTTTCTTATATTCTAAGTTTTTCAGTGCAACTTACTCATATACTATGTACTACACTGTGCGTTTCTTATATTCTAAGTTTTTCAGAGCAACTCACTCATATACTATGTACTACAATGTGCGTTTCTTATATTCTAAGTTTTTCAGTGCAACTCACTCATATACTATGTACTACACTGTGCGTTTCTTAAATTCTAAGTTTTTCAGTGCAACTCACTCATATACTATGTACTACACTGTGCGTTTCTTAAATTCTAAGTTTTTCAGTGCAACTCACTCATATACTATGTACTACACTGTGCGTTTCTTATATTCTAATTTTTTCATTGCAACTCACTCATATACTATGTACTACACTGTGCGTTTCTTATATTCTAAGTTTTTCAGTGCAACTCACTCATATACTATGTACTACACTGTGCGTTTCTTATATTCTAAGTTTTTCAGTGCAACTCACTCATATACTATGTACTACAATGTGCGTTTCTTATATTCTAAGTTTTTCAGTGCAACTCACTCATATACTATGTACTACACTGTGCGTTTCTTATATTCTAAGTTTTTCAGTGCAACTCACTCATATACTATGTACTACACTGTGCGTTTCTTATATTCTAAGTTTTTCAGTGCAACTCACTCATATACTATGTACTACACTGTGCGTTTCTTATATTCTAAGTTTTTCAGTGCAACTCACTCATATACTATGTACTACACTGTGCGTTTCTTAAATTCTAAGTTTTTCAGTGCAACTCACTCATATACTATGTACTACAATGTGCGTTTCTTATATTCTAAGTTTTTCAGTGCAACTCACTCATATACTATGTACTACACTGTGCGTTTCTTATATTCTAAGTTTTTCAGAGCAACTCACTCATATACTATGTACTACAATGTGCGTTTCTTATATTCTAAGTTTTTCAGTGCAACTCACTCATATACTATGTACTACATTGTGCGTTTATAAAATTCTAAGTTTTTCAGTGCAACTCACTCATATACTATGTACTACACTGTGCGTTTCTTATATTCTAAGTTTTTCAGTGCAACTCACTCATATACTATGTACTACACTGTGCGTTTCTTATATTCTAAGTTTTTCAGTGCAACTCACTCATATACTATGTACTACACTGTGCATTTCGTGTAATGCGGGTTTTTCAGTAAATTCTAAGTTTTTCAGTGCAACTCACTCATATACTATGTACTACACTGTGCGTTTCTTATATTCTAAGTTTTTCAGTGCAACTCACTCATATACTATGTACTACACTGTGCGTTTCTTATATTCTAAGTTTTTCAGTGCAACTCACTCATATACTATGTACTACACTGTGCATTTCTTATATTCTAAGTTTTTCAGTGCAACTCACTCATATACTATGTACTACACTGTGCGTTTCTTATATTCTAAGTTTTTCAGTGCAACTCACTCATATACTATGTACTACAATGTGCGTTTCTTAAATTCTAAGTGTTTCAGTGCAACTCACTCATATACTATGTACTACACTGTGCGTTTCTTAAAATCTAAGTTTTTCAGTACAACTCACTCATATACTATGTACTACACTGTGCGTTTCTTATATTCTAAGTTTTTCAGTGCAACTAACTCATATACTATGTACTACACTGTGCGTTTCTTATATTCTAAGTTTTTCAGTGCAACTCACTCATATACTATGTACTACACTGTGCGTTTCTTATATTCTAAGTTTTTCAGTGCAACTCACTCATATACTATGTACTACACTGTGCGTTTCTTATATTCTAAGTTTTTCAGTGCAACTCACTCATATACTATGTACTACACTGTGCATTTCGTGTAATGGGGGTTTTTCAGTAAATTCTAAGTTTTTCAGTGCAACTCACTCATATACTATGTACTACACTGTGCGTTTCTTATATTCTAAGTTTTTCAGTGCAACTCACTCATATACTATGTACTACACTGTGCGTTTCTTATATTCTAAGTTTTTCAGAGCAACTCACTCATATACTAAGTACTACAATGTGCGTTTCTTATATTCTAAGTTTTTCAGTGCAACTCACTCACATACTATGTACTACACTGTGCGTTTCTTAAATTCTAAGTTTTTCAGTGCAACTCACTCATATACTATGTACTACACTGTGCGTTTCTTAAATTCTAAGTTTTTCAGTGCAACTCACTCATATACTATGTACTACACTGTGCGTTTCTTATATTCTAAGTTTTTCAGTGCAACTCACTCATATACTATGTACTACACTGTGCGTTTCTTATATTCTAAGTTTTTCAGTGCAACTCACTCATATACTATGTACTACACTGTGCGTTTCTTATATTCTAAGTTTTTCAGTGCAACTCACTCATATACTATGTACTACACTGTGCGTTTCTTATATTCTAAGTTTTTCAGTGCAACTCACTCATATACTATGTACTACACTGTGCGTTTCTTATATTCTAAGTATTTCAGTGCAACTCACTCATATACTATGTACTACAATGTGCGTTTCTTATATTCTAAGTGTTTCAGTGCAACTCACTCATATACTATGTACTACACTGTGCATTTCGTGTAATGCGGGTTTTTCAGTAAATTCTAAGTTTTTCAGTGCAACTCACTCATATACTATATACTACACTGTGCGTTTCTTATATTCTAAGTTTTTCAGTGCAACTCACTCATATACTATGTACTACACTGTGCGTTTCTTATATTCTAAGTTTTTCAGTGCAACTCACTCATATACTATGTACTACACTGTGCATTTCGTGTAATGCGGGTTTTTCAGTAAATTCTAAGTTTTTCAGTGCAACTCACTCATATACTATGTACTACACTGTGCGTTTCTTATATTCTAAGTTTTTCAGTGCAACTCACTCATATACTATGTACTACACTGTGCGTTTCTTATATTCTAAGTTTTTCAGAGCAACTCACTCATATACTATGTACTACAATGTGCGTTTCTTATATTCTAAGTTTTTCAGTGCAACTCACTCATATACTATGTACTACACTGTGCGTTTCTTAAATTCTAAGTTTTTCAGTGCAACTCACTCATATACTATGTACTACACTGTGCGTTTCTTAAATTCTAACTTTTTCAGTGCAACTCACTCATATACTATGTACTACACTGTGCGTTTCTTATATTCTAATTTTTTCATTGCAACTCACTCATATACTATGTACTACACTGTGCGTTTCTTATATTCTAAGTTTTTCAGTGCAACTCACTCATATACTATGTACTACACTGTGCATTTCTTAAATTCTAAGTTTTTCAGTGCAACTCACTCATATACTATGTACTACATTGTGCGTTTATTAAATTCTAAGTTTTTCAGTGCAACTCACTCATATACTATGTACTACACTGTGCGTTTCTTATATTCTAAGTTTTTAAGTGCAACTCACTCATATACTATGTACTACACTGTGCGTTTCTTATATTCTGAGTTTTTCAGTGCAACTCACTCATATACTATGTACTGCACTGTGCGTTTCTTATATTCTGAGTTTTTCAGTGCAACTCACTCATATACTATGTACTACACTGTGCGTTTCTTATATTCTAAGTTTTTCAGTGCAACTCACTCATATACTATGTACTACACTGTGCGTTTCTTATATTCTAAGTTTTTCAGTGCAACTCACTCATATACTATGTACTACACTGTGCGTTTCTTATATTCTAAGTTTTTCAGTGCAACTCACTCATATACTATGTACTACACTGTGCGTTTCTTATATTCTAAGTTTTTCAGTGCAACTCACTCATATACTATGTACTACACTGTGCATTTCGTGTAATGCGGGTTTTTCAGTAAATTCTAAGTTTTTCAGTGCAACTCACTCATATACTATGTACTACACTGTGCGTTTCTTATATTCTAAGTTTTTCAGTGCAACTCACTCATATACTATGTACTACACTGTGCGTTTCTTATATTCTAAGTTTTTCAGTGCAACTCACTCATATACTATGTACTACACTGTGCATTTCTTATATTCTAAGTTTTTCAGTGCAACTCACTCATATACTATGTACTACACTGTGCGTTTCTTATATTCTAAGTTTTTCAGTGCAACTCACTCATATACTATGTACTACAATGTGCGTTTCTTAAATTCTAAGTGTTTCAGTGCAACTCACTCATATACTATGTACTACACTGTGCGTTTCTTAAAATCTAAGTTTTTCAGTACAACTCACTCATATACTATGTACTACACTGTGCGTTTCTTATATTCTAAGTTTTTCAGTGCAACTCACTCATATACTATGTACTACACTGTGCGTTTCTTATATTCTAAGTTTTTCAGTGCAACTCACTCATATACTATGTACTACACTGTGCGTTTCTTATATTCTAAGTTTTTCAGTGCAACTCACTCATATACTATGTACTACACTGTGCGTTTCTTATATTCTAAGTTTTTCAGTGCAACTCACTCATATACTATGTACTACACTGTGCATTTCGTGTAATGGGGGTTTTTCAGTAAATTCTAAGTTTTTCAGTGCAACTCACTCATATACTATGTACTACACTGTGCGTTTCTTATATTCTAAGTTTTTCAGTGCAACTCACTCATATACTATGTACTACACTGTGCGTTTCTTATATTCTAAGTTTTTCAGTGCAACTCACTCATATACTATGTACTACACTGTGCGTTTCTTATATTCTAAGTTTTTCAGTGCAACTCACTCATATACTATGTACTACACTGTGCGTTTCTTATATTCTAAGTTTTTCAGTGCAACTCACTCATATACTATGTACTACACTGTGCGTTTCTTATATTCTAAGTTTTTCAGTGCAACTCACTCATATACTATGTACTACACTGTGCGTTTCTTAAATTCTAAGTTTTTCAGTGCAACTCACTCATATACTATGTACTACAATGTGCGTTTCTTATATTCTAAGTTTTTCAGTGCAACTCACTCATATACTATGTACTACACTGTGCGTTTCTTATATTCTAAGTTTTTCAGAGCAACTCACTCATATACTATGTACTACAATGTGCGTTTCTTATATTCTAAGTTTTTCAGTGCAACTCACTCATATACTATGTACTACATTGTGCGTTTATAAAATTCTAAGTTTTTCAGTGCAACTCACTCATATACTATGTACTACACTGTGCGTTTCTTATATTCTAAGTTTTTCAGTGCAACTCACTTATATACTATGTACTACACTGTGCGTTTCTTATATTCTAAGTTTTTCAGTGCAACTCACTCATATACTATGTACTACACTGTGCATTTCGTGTAATGCGGGTTTTTCAGTAAATTCTAAGTTTTTCAGTGCAACTCACTCATATACTATGTACTACACTGTGCGTTTCTTATATTCTAAGTTTTTCAGTGCAACTCACTCATATACTATGTACTACACTGTGCGTTTCTTATATTCTAAGTTTTTCAGTGCAACTCACTCATATACTATGTACTACACTGTGCATTTCTTATATTCTAAGTTTTTCAGTGCAACTCACTCATATACTATGTACTACACTGTGCGTTTCTTATATTCTAAGTTTTTCAGTGCAACTCACTCATATACTATGTACTACAATGTGCGTTTCTTAAATTCTAAGTGTTTCAGTGCAACTCACTCATATACTATGTACTACACTGTGCGTTTCTTAAAATCTAAGTTTTTCAGTACAACTCACTCATATACTATGTACTACACTGTGCGTTTCTTATATTCTAAGTTTTTCAGTGCAACTCACTCATATACTATGTACTACACTGTGCGTTTCTTATATTCTAAGTTTTTCAGTGCAACTCACTCATATACTATGTACTACACTGTGCGTTTCTTATATTCTAAGTTTTTCAGTGCAACTCACTCATATACTATGTACTACACTGTGCGTTTCTTATATTCTAAGTTTTTCAGTGCAACTCACTCATATACTATGTACTACACTGTGCATTTCGTGTAATGGGGGTTTTTCAGTAAATTCTAAGTTTTTCAGTGCAACTCACTCATATACTATGTACTACACTGTGCGTTTCTTATATTCTAAGTTTTTCAGTGCAACTCACTCATATACTATGTACTACACTGTGCGTTTCTTATATTCTAAGTTTTTCAGAGCAACTCACTCATATACTAAGTACTACAATGTGCGTTTCTTATATTCTAAGTTTTTCAGTGCAACTCACTCACATACTATGTACTACACTGTGCGTTTCTTAAATTCTAAGTTTTTCAGTGCAACTCACTCATATACTATGTACTACACTGTGCGTTTCTTAAATTCTAAGTTTTTCAGTGCAACTCACTCATATACTATGTACTACACTGTGCGTTTCTTATATTCTAAGTTTTTCAGTGCAACTCACTCATATACTATGTACTACACTGTGCGTTTCTTATATTCTAAGTTTTTCAGTGCAACTCACTCATATACTATGTACTACACTGTGCGTTTCTTATATTCTAAGTTTTTCAGTGCAACTCACTCATATACTATGTACTACACTGTGCGTTTCTTATATTCTAAGTTTTTCAGTGCAACTCACTCATATACTATGTACTACACTGTGCGTTTCTTATATTCTAAGTATTTCAGTGCAACTCACTCATATACTATGTACTACAATGTGCGTTTCTTATATTCTAAGTGTTTCAGTGCAACTCACTCATATACTATGTACTACACTGTGCATTTCGTGTAATGCGGGTTTTTCAGTAAATTCTAAGTTTTTCAGTGCAACTCACTCATATACTATATACTACACTGTGCGTTTCTTATATTCTAAGTTTTTCAGTGCAACTCACTCATATACTATGTACTACACTGTGCGTTTCTTATATTCTAAGTTTTTCAGTGCAACTCACTCATATACTATGTACTACACTGTGCATTTCGTGTAATGCGGGTTTTTCAGTAAATTCTAAGTTTTTCAGTGCAACTCACTCATATACTATGTACTACACTGTGCGTTTCTTATATTCTAAGTTTTTCAGTGCAACTCACTCATATACTATGTACTACACTGTGCGTTTCTTATATTCTAAGTTTTTCAGAGCAACTCACTCATATACTATGTACTACAATGTGCGTTTCTTATATTCTAAGTTTTTCAGTGCAACTCACTCATATACTATGTACTACACTGTGCGTTTCTTAAATTCTAAGTTTTTCAGTGCAACTCACTCATATACTATGTACTACACTGTGCGTTTCTTAAATTCTAACTTTTTCAGTGCAACTCACTCATATACTATGTACTACACTGTGCGTTTCTTATATTCTAATTTTTTCATTGCAACTCACTCATATACTATGTACTACACTGTGCGTTTCTTATATTCTAAGTTTTTCAGTGCAACTCACTCATATACTATGTACTACACTGTGCATTTCTTAAATTCTAAGTTTTTCAGTGCAACTCACTCATATACTATGTACTACATTGTGCGTTTATTAAATTCTAAGTTTTTCAGTGCAACTCACTCATATACTATGTACTACACTGTGCGTTTCTTATATTCTAAGTTTTTAAGTGCAACTCACTCATATACTATGTACTACACTGTGCGTTTCTTATATTCTGAGTTTTTCAGTGCAACTCACTCATATACTATGTACTGCACTGTGCGTTTCTTATATTCTGAGTTTTTCAGTGCAACTCACTCATATACTATGTACTACACTGTGCGTTTCTTATATTCTAAGTTTTTCAGTGCAACTCACTCATATACTATGTACTACACTGTGCGTTTCTTATATTCTAAGTTTTTCAGTGCAACTCACTCATATACTATGTACTACACTGTGCGTTTCTTATATTCTAAGTTTTTCAGTGCAACTCACTCATATACTATGTACTACACTGTGCGTTTCTTATATTCTAAGTTTTTCAGTGCAACTCACTCATATACTATGTACTACACTGTGCATTTCGTGTAATGCGGGTTTTTCAGTAAATTCTAAGTTTTTCAGTGCAACTCACTCATATACTATGTACTACACTGTGCGTTTCTTATATTCTAAGTTTTTCAGTGCAACTCACTCATATACTATGTACTACACTGTGCGTTTCTTATATTCTAAGTTTTTCAGTGCAACTCACTCATATACTATGTACTACACTGTGCATTTCTTATATTCTAAGTTTTTCAGTGCAACTCACTCATATACTATGTACTACACTGTGCGTTTCTTATATTCTAAGTTTTTCAGTGCAACTCACTCATATACTATGTACTACAATGTGCGTTTCTTAAATTCTAAGTGTTTCAGTGCAACTCACTCATATACTATGTACTACACTGTGCGTTTCTTAAAATCTAAGTTTTTCAGTACAACTCACTCATATACTATGTACTACACTGTGCGTTTCTTATATTCTAAGTTTTTCAGTGCAACTCACTCATATACTATGTACTACACTGTGCGTTTCTTATATTCTAAGTTTTTCAGTGCAACTCACTCATATACTATGTACTACACTGTGCGTTTCTTATATTCTAAGTTTTTCAGTGCAACTCACTCATATACTATGTACTACACTGTGCGTTTCTTATATTCTAAGTTTTTCAGTGCAACTCACTCATATACTATGTACTACACTGTGCATTTCGTGTAATGGGGGTTTTTCAGTAAATTCTAAGTTTTTCAGTGCAAGTCACTCATATACTATGTACTACACTGTGCGTTTCTTATATTCTAAGTTTTTCAGTGCAACTCACTCATATACTATGTACTACACTGTGCGTTTCTTATATTCTAAGTTTTTCAGAGCAACTCACTCATATACTAAGTACTACAATGTGCGTTTCTTATATTCTAAGTTTTTCAGTGCAACTCACTCACATACTATGTACTACACTGTGCGTTTCTTAAATTCTAAGTTTTTCAGTGCAACTCACTCATATACTATGTACTACACTGTGCGTTTCTTAAATTCTAAGTTTTTCAGTGCAACTCACTCATATACTATGTACTACACTGTGCGTTTCTTATATTCTAAGTTTTTCAGTGCAACTCACTCATATACTATGTACTACACTGTGCGTTTCTTATATTCTAAGTTTTTCAGTGCAACTCACTCATATACTATGTACTACACTGTGCGTTTCTTATATTCTAAGTTTTTCAGTGCAACTCACTCATATACTATGTACTACACTGTGCGTTTCTTATATTCTAAGTTTTTCAGTGCAACTCACTCATATACTATGTACTACACTGTGCGTTTCTTATATTCTAAGTATTTCAGTGCAACTCACTCATATACTATGTACTACAATGTGCGTTTCTTATATTCTAAGTGTTTCAGTGCAACTCACTCATATACTATGTACTACACTGTGCATTTCGTGTAATGCGGGTTTTTCAGTAAATTCTAAGTTTTTCAGTGCAACTCACTCATATACTATATACTACACTGTGCGTTTCTTATATTCTAAGTTTTTCAGTGCAACTCACTCATATACTATGTACTACACTGTGCGTTTCTTATATTCTAAGTTTTTCAGTGCAACTCACTCATATACTATGTACTACACTGTGCATTTCGTGTAATGCGGGTTTTTCAGTAAATTCTAAGTTTTTCAGTGCAACTCACTCATATACTATGTACTACACTGTGCGTTTCTTATATTCTAAGTTTTTCAGTGCAACTCACTCATATACTATGTACTACACTGTGCGTTTCTTATATTCTAAGTTTTTCAGAGCAACTCACTCATATACTATGTACTACAATGTGCGTTTCTTATATTCTAAGTTTTTCAGTGCAACTCACTCATATACTATGTACTACACTGTGCGTTTCTTAAATTCTAAGTTTTTCAGTGCAACTCACTCATATACTATGTACTACACTGTGCGTTTCTTAAATTCTAACTTTTTCAGTGCAACTCACTCATATACTATGTACTACACTGTGCGTTTCTTATATTCTAATTTTTTCATTGCAACTCACTCATATACTATGTACTACACTGTGCGTTTCTTATATTCTAAGTTTTTCAGTGCAACTCACTCATATACTATGTACTACACTGTGCATTTCTTAAATTCTAAGTTTTTCAGTGCAACTCACTCATATACTATGTACTACATTGTGCGTTTATTAAATTCTAAGTTTTTCAGTGCAACTCACTCATATACTATGTACTACACTGTGCGTTTCTTATATTCTAAGTTTTTAAGTGCAACTCACTCATATACTATGTACTACACTGTGCGTTTTTTATATTCTGAGTTTTTCAGTGCAACTCACTCATATACTATGTACTGCACTGTGCGTTTCTTATATTCTGAGTTTTTCAGTGCAACTCACTCATATACTATGTACTACACTGTGCGTTTCTTATATTCTAAGTTTTTCAGTGCAACTCACTCATATACTATGTACTACACTGTGCGTTTCTTATATTCTAAGTTTTTCAGTGCAACTCACTCATATACTATGTACTACACTGTGCGTTTCTTATATTCTAAGTTTTTCAGTGCAACTCACTCATATACTATGTACTACACTGTGCGTTTCTTATATTCTAAGTTTTTCAGTGCAACTCACTCATATACTATGTACTACACTGTGCGTTTGTTATATTCTAAGTTTTTCAGTGCAACTCACTCATATACTCTGTACTACACTGTGCGTTTCTTATATTCTAAGTTTTTCAGTGCAACTCACTCATATACTATGTACTACACTGTGCGTTTCTTATATTCTAAGTTTTTCAGTGCAACTCACTCATATACTATGTACTACACTGTGCGTTTCTTATATTCTAAGTTTTTCAGTGCAACTCACTCATATACTATGTACTACACTGTGCATTTCGTGTAATGCGGGTTTTTCAGTAAATTCTAAGTTTTTCAGTGCAACTCACTCATATACTATGTACTACACTGTGCGTTTCTTATATTCTAAGTTTTTCAGAGCAACTCACTCATATACTATGTACTACAATGTGCGTTTCTTATATTCTAAGTTTTTCAGTGCAACTCACTCATATACTATGTACTACATTGTGCGTTTATAAAATTCTAAGTTTTTCAGTGCAACTCACTCATATACTATGTACTACACTGTGTGTTTCTTATATTCTACGTTTTTCAGTGCAACTCACTCATATACTATGTACTACACTGTGCGTTTCTTATATTCTAAGTTTTTCAGTGCAACTCACTCATATACTATGTACTACACTGTGCATTTCGTGTAATGCGGGTTTTTCAGTAAATTCTAAGTTTTTCAGTGCAACTCACTCATATACTATGTACTACACTGTGCGTTTCTTATATTCTAAGTTTTTCAGTGCAACTCACTCATATACTATGTACTACACTGTGCGTTTCTTATATTCTAAGTTTTTCAGTGCAACTCACTCATATACTATGTACTACACTGTGCATTTCTTATATTCTAAGTTTTTCAGTGCAACTCACTCATATACTATGTACTACACTGTGCGTTTCTTATATTCTAAGTTTTTCAGTGCAACTCACTCATATACTATGTACTACAATGTGCGTTTCTTAAATTCTAAGTGTTTCAGTGCAACTCACTCATATACTATGTACTACACTGTGCGTTTCTTAAATTCTAAGTTTTTCAGTACAACTCACTCATATACTATGTACTACACTGTGCGTTTCTTATATTCTAAGTTTTTCAGTGCAACTCACTCATATACTATGTACTACACTGTGCGTTTCTTATATTCTAAGTTTTTCAGTGCAACTCACTCATATACTATGTACTACACTGTGCGTTTCTTATATTCTAAGTTTTTCAGTGCAACTCACTCATATACTATGTACTACACTGTGCGTTTCTTATATTCTAAGTTTTTCAGTGCAACTCACTCATATACTATGTACTACACTGTGCGTTTCTTATATTCTAAGTTTTTCAGTGCAACTCACTCATATACTATGTACTACACTGTGCGTTTCTTATATTCTAAGTTTTTCAGTGCAACTCACTCATATACTATGTACTACACTGTGCGTTTCTTAAATTCTAAGTTTTTCAGTGCAACTCACTCATATACTATGTACTACATTGTGCGTTTATTAAATTCTAAGTTTTTCAGTGCAACTCACTCATATACTATGTACTACACTGTGCGTTTCTTATATTCTAAGTTTTTCAGTGCAACTCACTCATATACTATGTACTACACTGTGCGTTTCTTATATTCTAAGTTTTTCAGTGCAACTCACTCATATACTATGTACTACACTGTGCGTTTCTTATATTCTAAGTTTTTCAGTGCAACTCACTCATATATTATGTACTACACTGTGCGTTTCTTATATTCTAAGTTTTTCAGTGCAACTCACTCATATACTATGTACTACAATGTGCGTTTCTTATATTCTAAGTGTTTCAGTGCAACTCACTCATATACTATGTACTACACTGTGCATTTCGTGTAATGCGGGTTTTTCAGTAAATTCTAAGTTTTTCAGTGCAACTCACTCATATACTATGTACTACACTGTGCGTTTCTTATATTCTAAGTTTTTCAGTGCAACTCACTCATATACTATGTACTACACTGTGCGTTTCTTATATTCTAAGTTTTTCAGTGCAACTCACTCATATACTATGTACTACACTGTGCATTTCGTGTAATGCGGGTTTTTCAGTAAATTCTAAGTTATTCTGTGCAACTCACTCATATATTATGTACTACACTGTGCGTTTCTTATATTCTAAGTTTTTCAGTGCAACTTACTCATATACTATGTACTACACTGTGCGTTTCTTATATTCTAAGTTTTTCAGAGCAACTCACTCATATACTATGTACTACAATGTGCGTTTCTTATATTCTAAGTTTTTCAGTGCAACTCACTCATATACTATGTACTACACTGTGCGTTTCTTAAATTCTAAGTTTTTCAGTGCAACTCACTCATATACTATGTACTACACTGTGCGTTTCTTAAATTCTAAGTTTTTCAGTGCAACTCACTCATATACTATGTACTACACTGTGCGTTTCTTATATTCTAATTTTTTCATTGCAACTCACTCATATACTATGTACTACACTGTGCGTTTCTTATATTCTAAGTTTTTCAGTGCAACTCACTCATATACTATGTACTACACTGTGCGTTTCTTATATTCTAAGTTTTTCAGTGCAACTCACTCATATACTATGTACTACAATGTGCGTTTCTTATATTCTAAGTTTTTCAGTGCAACTCACTCATATACTATGTACTACACTGTGCGTTTCTTATATTCTAAGTTTTTCAGTGCAACTCACTCATATACTATGTACTACACTGTGCGTTTCTTATATTCTAAGTTTTTCAGTGCAACTCACTCATATACTATGTACTACACTGTGCGTTTCTTATATTCTAAGTTTTTCAGTGCAACTCACTCATATACTATGTACTACACTGTGCGTTTCTTAAATTCTAAGTTTTTCAGTGCAACTCACTCATATACTATGTACTACAATGTGCGTTTCTTATATTCTAAGTTTTTCAGTGCAACTCACTCATATACTATGTACTACACTGTGCGTTTCTAATATTCTAAGTTTTTAAGTGCAACTCACTCATATACTATGTACTACACTGTGCGTTTCTTATATTCTAAGTTTTTCAGTGCAACTCACTCATATACTATGTACTACAATGTGCGTTTCTTATATTCTAAGTTTTTCAGTGCAACTTACTCATATACTATGTACTACACTGTGCGTTTCTAATATTCTAAGTTTTTCAGAGCAACTCACTCATATACTATGTACTACAATGTGCGTTTCTTATATTCTAAGTTTTTCAGTGCAACTCACTCATATACTATGTACTACACTGTGCGTTTCTTAAATTCTAAGTTTTTCAGTGCAACTCACTCATATACTATGTACTACACTGTGCGTTTATTAAATTCTAAGTTTTTCAGTGCAACTCACTCATATACTATGTACTACACTGTGCGTTTCTTATATTCTAAGTTTTTCAGTGCAACTCACTCATATACTATGTACTACACTGTGCGTTTCTTATATTCTAAGTTTTTCAGTGCAACTCACTCATATACTATGTACTACACTGTGCGTTTCTTAAATTCTAAGTTTTTCAGTGCAACTCACTCATATACTATGTACTACACTGTGCGTTTCTTATATTCTAAGTTTTTCAGTGCAACTCACTCATATACTATGTACTACACTGTGCGTTTCTTATATTCTAAGTTTTTCAGTGCAACTCACTCATATACTATGTACTACACTGTGCGTTTCTTAAATTCTAAGTTTTTCAGTGCAACTCACTCATATACTATGTACTACAATGTGCGTTTCTTATATTCTAAGTTTTTCAGTGCAACTCACTCATATACTATGTACTACACTGTGCGTTTCTTATATTCTAATTTTTTCAGTGCAACTCACTCATATACTATGTACTACACTGTGCGTTTCTTATATTCTAAGTTTTTCAGTGCAACTCACTCATATACTATGTACTACACTGTGCGTTTCTTATATTCTAAGTTTTTCAGTGCAACTCACTCATATACTATGTACTACACTGTGCGTTTCTTATATTCTAAGTTTTTCAGTGCAACTCACTCATATACTATGTACTACAATGTGCGTTTCTTATATTCTAAGTTTTTCAGTGCAACTCACTCATATACTATGTACTACACTGTGCGTTTCTAATATTCTAAGTTTTTAAGTGCAACTCACTCATATACTATGTACTACACTGTGCGTTTCTTATATTCTAAGTTTTTCAGTGCAACTCACTCATATACTATGTACTACATTGTGCGTTTATTAAATTCTAAGTTTTTCAGTGCAACTCACTCATATACTATGTACTACACTGTGCGTTTCTTATATTCTAAGTTTTTCAGTGCAACTCACTCATATACTATGTACTACACTGTGCGTTTCTTATATTCTAAGTTTTTCAGTGCAACTCACTCATATACTATGTACTACACTGTGCATTTCGTGTAATGCGGGTTTTTCAGTAAATTCTAAGTTTTTCAGTGCAACTCACTCATATACTATGTACTACACTGTGCGTTTCTTATATTCTAAGTTTTTCAGTGCAACTCACTCATATACTATGTACTACACAGTGCGTTTCTTATATTCTAAGTTTTTCAGTGCAACTCACTCATATACTATGTACTACACTGTGCATTTCTTATATTCTAAGTTTTTCAGTGCAACTCACTCATATACTATGTACTACACTGTGCGTTTCTTATATTCTAAGTTTTTCAGTGCAACTCACTCATATACTATGTACTACAATGTGCGTTTCTTAAATTCTAAGTGTTTCAGTGCAACTCACTCATATACTATGTACTACACTGTGCGTTTCTTAAATTCTAAGTTTTTCAGTGCAACTCACTCATATACTATGTACTACACTGTGCGTTTCTTATATTCTAAGTTTTTCAGTGCAACTCACTCATATACTATGTACTACACTGTGCATTTCGTGTAATACGTGTTTTTCAGTAAATTCTAAGTTTTTCAGTGCAACTCACTCATATACTATGTACTACACTGTGCGTTTCTTATATTCTAAGTTTTTCAGTGCAACTCACTCATATACTATGTACTACACTGTGCGTTTCTTATATTCTAAGTTTTTCAGAGCAACTCACTCATATACTATGTACTACAATGTGCGTTTCTTATATTCTAAGTTTTTCAGTGCAACTCACTCATATACTATGTACTACACTGTGCGTTTCTTAAATTCTAAGTTTTTCAGTGCAACTCACTCATATACTATGTACTACACTGTGCGTTTCTTAAATTCTAAGTTTTTCAGTGCAACTCACTCATATACTATGTACTACACTGTGGGTTTCTTATATTCTAATTTTTTCATTGCAACTCACTCATATACTATGTACTACACTGTGCGTTTCTTATATTCTAAGTTTTTCAGTGCAACTCACTCATATACTATGTACTACACTGTGCGTTTCTTATATTCTAAGTTTTTCAGTGCAACTCACTCATATACTATGTACTACACTGTGCGTTTCTTATATTCTAAGTTTTTCAGTGCAACTCACTCATATACTATGTACTACACTGTGGGTTTCTTATATTCTAAGTTTTTCAGTGCAACTCACTCATATACTGTGTACTACAATGTGCGTTTCTTATATTCTAAGTGTTTCAGTGCAACTCACTCATATACTATGTACTACACTGTGCATTTCGTGTAATGCGGGTTTTTCTGTAAATTCTAAGTTTTTCAGTGCAACTCACTCATATACTATGTACTACACTGTGCGTTTCTTATATTCTAAGTTTTTCAGTGCAACTCACTCATATACTATGTACTACACTGTGCGTTTCTTATATTCTAAGTTTTTCAGTGCAACTCACTCATATACTATGTACTACACTGTGCATTTCGTGTAATGCGGGTTTTTCAGTAAATTCTAAGTTTTTCAGTGCAACTCACTCATATACTATGTACTACACTGTGCGTTTCTTATATTCTAAGTTTTTCAGTGCAACTCACTCATATACTATGTACTACACTGTGCGTTTCTTATATTCTAAGTTTTTCAGAGCAACTCACTCATATACTATGTACTACAATGTGCGTTTCTTATATTCTAAGTTTTTCAGTGCAACTCACTCATATACTATGTACTACATTGTGCGTTTATTAAATTCTAAGTTTTTCAGTGCAACTCACTCATATACTATGTACTACACTGTGCGTTTCTTATATTCTAAGTTTTTCAGTGCAACTCACTCATATACTATGTACAACACTGTGCGTTTCTTATATTCTAAGTTTTTCAGTGCAACTCACTCATATACTATGTACTACACTGTGCATTTGGTGTAATGCGGGTTTTTCAGTAAATTCTAAGTTTTTCAGTGCAACTCACTCATATACTATGTACTACACTGTGCGTTTCTTACATTCTAAGTTTTTCAGTGCAACTCACTCATATACTATGTACTACACTGTGCGTTTCTTATATTCTAAGTTTTTCAGTGCAACTCACTCATATACTATGTACTACACTGTGCGTTTCTTATATTCTAAGTTTTTCAGAGCAACTCACTCATATACTATGTACTACAATGTGCGTTTCTTATATTCTAAGTTTTTCAGTGCAACTCACTCATATACTATGTACTACACTGTGCGTTTCTTAAATTCTAAGTTTTTCAGTGCAACTCACTCATATACTATGTACTACACTGTGCGTTTCTTAAATTCTAAGTTTTTCAGTGCAACTCACTCATATACTATGTACTACACTGTGCGTTTCTTATATTCTAATTTTTTCATTGCAACTCACTCATATACTATGTACTACACTGTGCGTTTCTTATATTCTAAGTTTTTCAGTGCAACTCACTCATATACTATGTACTACACTGTGCGTTTCTTATATTCTAAGTTTTTCAGTGCAACTCACTCATATACTATGTACTACACTGTGCGTTTCTTATATTCTAAGTTTTTCAGTGCAACTCACTCATATACTATGTACTACACTGTGGGTTTCTTATATTCTAAGTTTTTCAGTGCAACTCACTCATATACTGTGTACTACAATGTGCGTTTCTTATATTCTAAGTGTTTCAGTGCAACTCACTCATATACTATGTACTACACTGTGCATTTCGTGTAATGCGGGTTTTTCAGTAAATTCTAAGTTTTTCAGTGCAACTCACTCATATACTATGTACTACACTGTGCGTTTCTTATATTCTAAGTTTTTCAGTGCAACTCACTCATATACTATGTACTACACTGTGCGTTTCTTATATTCTAAGTTTTTCGGTGCAACTCACTCATATACTATGTACTACACTGTGCATTTCGTGTAATGCGGGTTTTTCAGTAAATTCTAAGTTTTTCAGTGCAACTCACTCATATACTATGTACTACACTGTGCGTTTCTTATATTCTAAGTTTTTCAGTGCAACTCACTCATATACTATGTACTACACTGTGCGTTTGTTATATTCTAAGTTTTTCAGTGCAACTCACTCATATACTATGTACTACACTGTGCGTTTCTTAAATTCTAAGTTTTTCAGTGCAACTCACTCATATACTATGTACTACACTGTGCGTTTCTTAAATTCTAAGTTTTTCAGTGCAACTCACTCATATACTATGTACTACACTGTGCGTTTCTTATATTCTAAGTTTTTCAGTGCAACTCACTCATATACTATGTACTACAATGTGCGTTTCTTATATTCTAAGTTTTTCAGTGCAACTCACTCATATACTATGTACTACAATGTGCGTTTCTTATATTCTAAGTTTTTCAGTGCAACTCACTCATATACTATGTACTACACTGTGCGTTTCTTATATTCTAAGTTTTTCAGTGCAACTCACTCATATACTATGTACTACACTGTGCGTTTCTTATATTCTAAGTTTTTCAGTGCAACTCACTCATATACTATGTACTACACTGTGCGTTTCTTAAATTCTAAGTTTTTCAGTGCAAGTCACTCATATACTATGTACTACAATGTGCGTTTCTTATATTCTAAGTTTTTCAGTGCAACTCACTCATATACTATGTACTACACTGTGCGTTTCTTATATTCTAAGTTTTTCAGTGCAACTCACTCATATACTATGTACTACACTGTGCGTTTCTTAAATTCTAAGTTTTTCAGTGCAACTCACTCATATACTATGTACTACACTGTGCGTTTCTTAAATTCTAAGTTTTTCAGTGCAACTCACTCATATACTATGTACTACACTGTGCGTTTCTTATATTCTAAGTTTATCAGTGCAACTCACTCATATACTATGTACTACACTGTGCGTTTCTTAAATTCTAAGTTTTTCAGTGCAAGTCACTCATATACTATGTACTACAATGTGCGTTTCTTATATTCTAAGTTTTTCAGTGCAACTCACTCATATACTATGTACTACACTGTGCGTTTCTTATATTCTAAGTTTTTCAGTGCAACTCACTCATATACTATGTACTACACTGTGCGTTTCTTATATTCTAAGTTTTTCAGTGCAACTCACTCATATACTATGTACTACACTGTGCGTTTCTTATATTCTAAGTTTTTCAGTGCAACTCACTCATATACTATGTACTACACTGTGCGTTTCTTAAATTCTAAGTTTTTCAGTGCAACTCACTCATATACTATGTACTACAATGTGCGTTTCTTATATTCTAAGTTTTTCAGTGCAACTCACTCATATACTATGTACTACACTGTGCGTTTCTAATATTCTAAATTTTTAAGTGCAACTCACTCATATACTATGTACTACACTGTGCGTTTCTTATATTCTAAGTTTTTCAGTGCAACTCACTCATATACTATGTACTACAATGTGCGTTTCTTATATTCTAAGTTTTTCAGTGCAACTCACTCATATACTATGTACTACACTGTGCGTTTCTAATATTCTAAGTTTTTCACAGCAACTCACTCATATACTATGTACTACAATGTGCGTTTCTTATATTCTAAGTTTTTCAGTGCAACTCACTCATATACTATGTACTACACTGTGCGTTTCTTAAATTCTAAGTTTTTCAGTGCAACTCACTCATATACAATGTACTACATTGTACTACACTGTGCATTTCGTGTAATGCGGGTTTTTCAGTAAATTCTAAGTTTTTCAGTGCAACTCACTCATATACTATGTACTACACTGTGCGTTTCTTATATTCTAAGTTTTTCAGTGCAACTCACTCATATACTATGTACTACACTGTGCGTTTCTTATATTCTAAGTTCTTCAGAGCAACTCACTCATATACTATGTACTACAATGTGCGTTTCTTATATTCTAAGTTTTTCAGTGCAACTCACTCATATACTATGTACTACACTGTGCGTTTCTTAAATTCTAAGTTTTTCAGTGCAACTCACTCATATACTATGTACTACATTGTGCGTTTATTAAATTCTAAGTTTTTCAGTGCAACTCACTCATATACTATGTACTACACTGTGCGTTTCTTATATTCTAAGTTTTTCAGTGCAACTCACTCATATACTATGTACTACAATGTGCGTTTCTTATATTCTAAGTTTTTCAGTGCAACTCACTCATATACTATGTACTACACTGTGCGTTTCTTATATTCTAAGTTTTTCAGTGCAACTCACTCATATACTATGTACTACACTGTGCGTTTCTTAAATTCTAAGTTTTTCAGTGCAACTCACTCATATACTATGTACTACACTGTGCGTTTCTTAAATTCTAAGTTTTTCAGTGCAACTCACTCATATACTATGTACTACACTGTGCGTTTCTTATATTCTAAGTTTTTCAGTGCAACTCACTCATATACTATGTACTACACTGTGCGTTTCTTAAATTCTAAGTTTTTCAGTGCAAGTCACTCATATACTATGTACTACAATGTGCGTTTCTTATATTCTAAGTTTTTCAGTGCAACTCACTCATATACTATGTACTACACTGTGCGTTTCTTATATTCTAAGTTTTTCAGTGCAACTCACTCATATACTATGTACTACACTGTGCGTTTCTTATATTCTAAGTTTTTCAGTGCAACTCACTCATATACTATGTACTACAGTGTGCGTTTCTTATATTCTAAGTTTTTCAGTGCAACTCACTCATATACTATGTACTACACTGTGCGTTTCTTAAATTCTAAGTTTTTCAGTGCAACTCACTCATATACTATGTACTACAATGTGCGTTTCTTATATTCTAAGTTTTTAAGTGCAACTCACTCATATACTATGTACTACACTGTGCGTTTCTAATATTCTAAGTTTTTAAGTGCAACTCACTCATATACTATGTACTACACTGTGCGTTTCTTATATTCTAAGTTTTTCAGTGCAACCTACTCATATACTATGTACTACAATGTGCGTTTCTTATATTCTAAGTTTTTCAGTGCAACTCACTCATATACTATGTACTACACTGTGCGTTTCTAATATTCTAAGTTTTTCACAGCAACTCACTCATATACTATGTACTACAATGTGCGTTTCTTATATTCTAAGTTTTTCAGTGCAACTCACTCATATACTATGTACTACACTGTGCGTTTCTTAAATTCTAAGTTTTTCAGTGCAACTCACTCATATACAATGTACTACATTGTACTACACTGTGCATTTCGTGTAATGCGGGTTTTTCAGTAAATTCTAAGTTTTTCAGTGCAACTCACTCATATACTATGTACTACACTGTGCGTTTCTTATATTCTAAGTTTTTCAGTGCAACTCACTCATATACTATGTACTACACTGTGCGTTTCTTATATTCTAAGTTCTTCAGAGCAACTCACTCATATACTATGTACTACAATGTGCGTTTCTTATATTCTAAGTTTTTCAGTGCAACTCACTCATATACTATGTACTACACTGTGCGTTTCTTAAATTCTAAGTTTTTCAGTGCAACTCACTCATATACTATGTACTACATTGTGCGTTTATTAAATTCTAAGTTTTTCAGTGCAACTCACTCATATACTATGTACTACACTGTGCGTTTCTTATATTCTAAGTTTTTCAGTGCAACTCACTCATATACTATGTACTACACTGTGCGTTTCTTATATTCTAAGTTTTTCAGTGCAACTCACTCATATACTATGTACTACACTGTGCATTTCGTGTAATGCGGGTTTTTCAGTAAATTCTAAGTTTTTCAGTGCAACTCACTCATATACTATGTACTACACTGTGCGTTTCTTATATTCTAAATTTTTCAGTACAACTCACTCATATACTATGTACTACACTGTGCGTTTCTTATATTCTAAGTTTTTCAGTGCAACTCACTCATATACTATGTACTACACTGTGCATTTCTTATATTCTAAGTTTTTCAGTGCAACTCACTCATATACTATGTACTACACTGTGCGTTTCTTATATTCTAAGTTTTTCAGTGCAACTCACTCATATACTATGTACTACAATGTGCGTTTCTTAAATTCTAAGTGTTTCAGTGCAACTCACTCATATACTATGTACTACACTGTGCGTTTCTTAAATTCTAAGTTTTTCAGTACAACTCACTCATATACTATGTACTACACTGTGCGTTTCTTATATTCTAAGTTTTTCAGTGCAACTCACTCATATACTATGTACTACACTGTGCGTTTCTTATATTCTAAGTTTTTCAGTGCAACTCACTCATATACTATGTACTACACTGTGCGTTTCTTATATTCTAAGTTTTTCAGTGCAACTCACTCATATACTATGTACTACACTGTGCGTTTCTTATATTCTAAGTTTTTCAGTGCAACTCACTCATATACTATGTACTACACTGTGCGTTTCTTATATTCTAAGTTTTTCAGTGCAACTCACTCATATACTATGTACTACACTGTGTGTTTCTTATATTCTAAGTTTTTCAGTGCAACTCACTCATATACTATGTACTACACTGTGCGTTTCTTATATTCTAAGTTTTTCAGTGCAACTCACTCATATACTATGTACTACACTGTGCATTTCGTGTAATGCGGGTTTTTCAGTAAATTCTAAGTTTTTCAGTGCAACTCACTCATATACTATGTACTACACTGTGCGTTTCTTATATTCTAAGTTTTTCAGTGCAACTCACTCATATACTATGTACTACACTGTGCGTTTCTTATATTCTAAGTTTTTCAGAGCAACTCACTCATATACTATGTACTACAATGTGCGTTTCTTATATTCTAAGTTTTTCAGTGCAACTCACTCATATACTATGTACTACACTGTGCGTTTCTTAAATTCTAAGTTTTTCTGTGCAACTCACTCATATACTATGTACTACACTGTGCGTTTCTTAAATTCTAAGTTTTTCAGTGCAACTCACTCATATACTATGTACTACACTGTGCGTTTCTTATATTCTAATTTTTTCAGTGCAACTCACTCATATACTATGTACTACACTGTGCGTTTCTTATATTCTAAGTTTTTCAGTGCAACTCACTCATATACTATGTACTACACTGTGCCTTTCTTATATTCTAAGTTTTTCAGTGCAACTCACTCATATACTATGTACTACACTGTGCGTTTCTTATATTCTAAGTTTTTCAGTGCAACTCACTCATATACTATGTACTACACTGTGCGTTTCTTATATTCTAAGTTTTTCAGTGCAACTCACTCATATACTATGTACTACAATGTGCGTTTCTTATATTCTAAGTGTTTCAGTGCAACTCACTCATATACTATGTACTACACTGTGCATTTCGTGTAATGCGGGTTTTTCAGTAAATTCTAAGTTTTTCAGTGCAACTCACTCATATACTATGTACTACACTGTGCGTTTCTTATATTCTAAGTTTTTCAGTGCAACTCACTCATATACTATGTACTACACTGTGCGTTTCTTATATTCTAAGTTTTTCAGTGCAACTCACTCATATACTATGTACTACACTGTGCATTTCGTGTAATGCGGGTTTTTCAGTAAATTCTAAGTTTTTCAGTGCAACTCACTCATATACTATGTACTACACTGTGCGTTTCTTATATTCTAAGTTTTTCAGTGCAACTCACTCATATACTATGTACTACACTGTGCGTTTCTTATATTCTAAGTTTTTCAGAGCAACTCACTCATATACTATGTACTACAATGTGCGTTTCTTATATTCTAAGTTTTTCAGTGCAACTCACTCATATACTATGTACTACACTGTGCGTTTCTTAAATTCTAAGTTTTTCAGTGCAACTCACTCATATACTATGTACTACACTGTGCGTTTCTTAAATTCTAAGTTTTTCAGTGCAACTCACTCATATACTATGTACTACACTGTGCGTTTCTTATATTCTAATTTTTTCATTGCAACTCACTCATATACTATGTACTACACTGTGCGTTTCTTGTATTCTAAGTTTTTCAGTGCAACTCACTCATATACTATGTACTACACTGTGCGTTTCTTATATTCTAAGTTTTTCAGTGCAACTCACTCATATACTATGTACTACAATGTGCGTTTCTTATATTCTAAGTTTTTCAGTGCAACTCACTCATATACTATGTACTACACTGTGCGTTTCTTATATTCTAAGTTTTTCAGTGCAACTCACTCATATACTATGTACTACACTGTGCGTTTCTTATATTCTAAGTTTTTCAGTGCAACTCACTCATATACTATGTACTACACTGTGCGTTTCTTATATTCTAAGTTTTTCAGTGCAACTCACTCATATACTATGTACTACACTGTGCGTTTCTTAAATTCTAAGTTTTTCAGTGCAACTCACTCATATACTATGTACTACAATGTGCGTTTCTTATATTCTAAGTTTTTCAGTGCAACTCACTCATATACTATGTACTACACTGTGCGTTTCTAATATTCTAAGTTTTTAAGTGCAACTCACTCATATACTATGTACTACACTGTGCGTTTCTTATATTCTAAGTTTTTCAGTGCAACTCACTCATATACTATGTACTACAATGTGCGTTTCTTATATTCTAAGTTTTTCAGTGCAACTCACTCATATACTATGTACTACACTGTGCGTTTCTAATATTCTAAGTTTTTCAGAGCAACTCACTCATATACTATATACTACAATGTGCGTTTCTTATATTCTAAGTTTTTCAGTGCAACTCACTCATATACTATGTACTACACTGTGCGTTTCTTATATTCTAAGTTTTTCAGTGCAACTCACTCATATACTATGTACTACAATGTGCGTTTCTTATATTCTAAGTGTTTCAGTGCAACTCACTCATATACTATGTACTACACTGTGCATTTCGTGTAATGCGGGTTTTTCAGTAAATTCTAAGTTTTTCAGTGCAACTCACTCATATACTATGTACTACACTGTGCGTTTCTTATATTCTAAGTTTTTCAGTGCAACTCACTCATATACTATGTACTACACTGTGCGTTTCTTATATTCTAAGTTTTTCAGTGCAACTCACTCATATACTATGTACTACACTGTGCATTTCGTGTAATGCGGGTTTTTCAGTAAATTCTAAGTTTTTCAGTGCAACTCACTCATATACTATGTACTACACTGTGCGTTTCTTATATTCTAAGTTTTTCAGTGCAACTCACTCATATACTATGTACTACACTGTGCGTTTCTTATATTCTAAGTTTTTCAGAGCAACTCACTCATATACTATGTACTACAATGTGCGTTTCTTATATTCTAAGTTTTTCAGTGCAACTCACTCATATACTATGTACTACACTGTGCGTTTCTTAAATTCTAAGTTTTTCAGTGCAACTCACTCATATACTATGTACTACACTGTGCGTTTCTTAAATTCTAAGTTTTTCAGTGCAACTCACTCATATACTATGTACTACACTGTGCGTTTCTTATATTCTAATTTTTTCATTGCAACTCACTCATATACTATGTACTACACTGTGCGTTTCTTATATTCTAAGTTTTTCAGTGCAACTCACTCATATACTATGTACTACACTGTGCGTTTCTTATATTCTAAGTTTTTCAGTGCAACTCACTCATATACTATGTACTACAATGTGCGTTTCTTATATTCTAAGTTTTTCAGTGCAACTCACTCATATACTATGTACTACACTGTGCGTTTCTTATATTCTAAGTTTTTCAGTGCAACTCACTCATATACTATGTACTACACTGTGCGTTTCTTATATTCTAAGTTTTTCAGTGCAACTCACTCATATACTATGTACTACACTGTGCGTTTCTTATATTCTAAGTTTTTCAGTGCAACTCACTCATATACTATGTACTACACTGTGCGTTTCTTAAATTCTAAGTTTTTCAGTGCAACTCACTCATATACTATGTACTACAATGTGCGTTTCTTATATTCTAAGTTTTTCAGTGCAACTCACTCATATACTATGTACTACACTGTGCGTTTCTAATATTCTAAGTTTTTAAGTGCAACTCACTCATATACTATGTACTACACTGTGCGTTTCTTATATTCTAAGTTTTTCAGTGCAACTCACTCATATACTATGTACTACAATGTGCGTTTCTTATATTCTAAGTTTTTCAGTGCAACTCACTCATATACTATGTACTACACTGTGCGTTTCTAATATTCTAAGTTTTTCAGAGCAACTCACTCATATACTATATACTACAATGTGCGTTTCTTATATTCTAAGTTTTTCAGTGCAACTCACTCATATACTATGTACTACACTGTGCGTTTCTTATATTCTAAGTTTTTCAGTGCAACTCACTCATATACTATGTACTACAATGTGCGTTTCTTATATTCTAAGTTTTTCAGTGCAACTCACTCATATACTATGTACTACACTGTGCGTTTCTTATATTCTAAGTTTTTCAGTGCAACTCACTCATATACTATGTACTACACTGTGCGTTTCTTATATTCTAAGTTTTTCAGTGCAACTCACTCATATACTATGTACTACACTGTGCGTTTCTTAAATTCTAAGTTTTTCAGTGCAACAAACTCATAAACTATGTACTACACTGTGCGTTTATTAAATTCTAAGTTTTTCAGTGCAACTCACTCATATACTATGTACTACACTGTGCGTTTCTTATATTCTAAGTTTTTCAGTGCAACTCACTCATATACTATGTACTACACTGTGCGTTTCTTAAATTCTAAGTTTTTCAGTGCAACTCACTCATATACTATGTACTACATTGTGCGTTTATTAAATTCTAAGTTTTTCAGTGCAACTCACTCATATACTATGTACTACACTGTGCGTTTCTTATATTCTAAGTTTTTCAGTGCAACTCACTCATATACTATGTACTACACTGTGCGTTTCTTATATTCTAAGTTTTTCAGTGCAACTCACTCATATACTATGTACTACACTGTGCGTTTCTTAAATTCTAAGTTTTTCAGTGCAACTCACTCATATACTATGTACTACATTGTGCGTTTATTAAATTCTAAGTTTTTCAGTGCAACTCACTCATATACTATGTACTACACTGTGCGTTTCTTATATTCTAAGTTTTTCAGTGCAACTCACTCATATACTATGTACTACACTGTGCGTTTCTTATATTCTAAGTTTTTCAGTGCAACTCACTCATATACTATGTACTACACTGTGCGTTTCTTATATTCTAAGTTTTTCAGTGCAACTCACTCATATACTATGTACTACACTGTGCGTTTCTTATATTCTAAGTTTTTCAGTGCAACTCACTCATATACTATGTACTACACTGTGCGTTTCTTATATTCTAAGTTTTTCAGTGCAACTCACTCATATACTATGTACTACACTGTGCATTTCGTGTAATGCGGGTTTTTCAGTAAATTCTAAGTTTTTCAGTGCAACTCACTCATATACTATGTACTACACTGTGCGTTTCTTATATTCTAAGTTTTTCAGTGCAACTCACTCATATACTATGTACTACACTGTGCGTTTCTTATATTCTAAGTTTTTCAGAGCAACTCACTCATATACTATGTACTACAATGTGCGTTTCTTATATTCTAAGTTTTTCAGTGCAACTCACTCATATACTATGTACTACACTGTGCGTTTCTTAAATTCTAAGTTTTTCAGTGCAACTCACTTATATACTATGTACTACATTGTGCGTTTATTAAATTCTAAGTTTTTCAGTGCAACTCACTCATATACTATGTACTACACTGTGCGTTTCTTATATTCTAAGTTTTTCAGTGCAACTCACTCATATACTATGTAATACACTGTGCGTTTCTTATATTCTAAGTTTTTCAGTGCAACTCACTCATATACTATGTACTACACTGTGCATTTCGTGTAATGCGGGTTTTTCAGTAAATTCTAAGTTTTTCAGTGCAACTCACTCATATACTATGTACTACACTGTGCGTTTCTTATATTCTAAGTTTTTCAGTGCAACTCACTCATATACTATGTACTACACTGTGCGTTTCTTATATTCTAAGTTTTTCAGTGCAACTCACTCATATACTATATACTACACTGTGCATTTCTTATATTCTAAGTTTTTCAGTGCAACTCACTCATATACTATGTACTACACTGTGCGTTTCTTATATTCTAAGTTTTTCAGTGCAACTCACTCATATACTATGTACTACAATGTGCGTTTCTTAAATTCTAAGTGTTTCAGTGCAACTCACTCATATACTATGTACTACACTGTGCGTTTCTTATACTCTAAGTTTTTCAGTGCAACTCACTCATATACTATGTACTACACTGTGCGTTTCTTATATTCTAAGTTTTTCAGTGCAACTCACTCATATACTATGTACTACACTGTGCGTTTCTTATATTCTAAGTTTTTCAGTGCAACTCACTCATATACTATGTACTACACTGTGCGTTTCTTATATTCTAAGTTTTTCAGTGCAACTCACTCATATACTATGTACTACACTGTGCGTTTCTTAAATTCTAAGTTTTTCAGTGCAACTCACTCATATACTATGTACTACAATGTGCGTTTCTTATATTCTAAGTTTTTCAGTGCAACTCACTCATATACTATGTACTACACTGTGCGTTTCTAATATTCTAAGTTTTTAAGTGCAACTCACTCATATACTATGTACTACACTGTGCGTTTCTTATATTCTAAGTTTTTCAGTGCAACTCACTCATATACTATGTACTACAATGTGCGTTTCTTATATTCTAAGTTTTTCAGTGCAACTCACTCATATACTATGTACTACACTGTGCGTTTCTAATATTCTAAGTTTTTCAGAGCAACTCACTCATATACTATATACTACAATGTGCGTTTCTTATATTCTAAGTTTTTCAGTGCAACTCACTCATATACTATGTACTACACTGTGCGTTTCTTATATTCTAAGTTTTTCAGTGCAACTCACTCATATACTATGTACTACAATGTGCGTTTCTTATATTCTAAGTTTTTCAGTGCAACTCACTCATATACTATGTACTACACTGTGCGTTTCTTATATTCTAAGTTTTTCAGTGCAACTCACTCATATACTATGTACTACACTGTGCGTTTCTTATATTCTAAGTTTTTCAGTGCAACTCACTCATATACTATGTACTACACTGTGCGTTTCTTAAATTCTAAGTTTTTCAGTGCAACAAACTCATATACTATGTACTACACTGTGCGTTTATTAAATTCTAAGTTTTTCAGTGCAACTCACTCATATACTATGTACTACACTGTGCGTTTCTTATATTCTAAGTTTTTCAGTGCAACTCACTCATATACTATGTACTACACTGTGCGTTTCTTAAATTCTAAGTTTTTCAGTGCAACTCACTCATATACTATGTACTACATTGTGCGTTTATTAAATTCTAAGTTTTTCAGTGCAACTCACTCATATACTATGTACTACACTGTGCGTTTCTTATATTCTAAGTTTTTCAGTGCAACTCACTCATATACTATGTACTACACTGTGCGTTTCTTATATTCTAAGTTTTTCAGTGCAACTCACTCATATACTATGTACTACACTGTGCGTTTCTTAAATTCTAAGTTTTTCAGTGCAACTCACTCATATACTATGTACTACATTGTGCGTTTATTAAATTCTAAGTTTTTCAGTGCAACTCACTCATATACTATGTACTACACTGTGCGTTTCTTATATTCTAAGTTTTTCAGTGCAACTCACTCATATACTATGTACTACACTGTGCGTTTCTTATATTCTAAGTTTTTCAGTGCAACTCACTCATATACTATGTACTACACTGTGCGTTTCTTATATTCTAAGTTTTTCAGTGCAACTCACTCATATACTATGTACTACACTGTGCGTTTCTTATATTCTAAGTTTTTCAGTGCAACTCACTCATATACTATGTACTACACTGTGCGTTTCTTATATTCTAAGTTTTTCAGTGCAACTCACTCATATACTATGTACTACACTGTGCATTTCGTGTAATGCGGGTTTTTCAGTAAATTCTAAGTTTTTCAGTGCAACTCACTCATATACTATGTACTACACTGTGCGTTTCTTATATTCTAAGTTTTTCAGTGCAACTCACTCATATACTATGTACTACACTGTGCGTTTCTTATATTCTAAGTTTTTCAGAGCAACTCACTCATATACTATGTACTACAATGTGCGTTTCTTATATTCTAAGTTTTTCAGTGCAACTCACTCATATACTATGTACTACACTGTGCGTTTCTTAAATTCTAAGTTTTTCAGTGCAACTCACTTATATACTATGTACTACATTGTGCGTTTATTAAATTCTAAGTTTTTCAGTGCAACTCACTCATATACTATGTACTACACTGTGCGTTTCTTATATTCTAAGTTTTTCAGTGCAACTCACTCATATACTATGTAATACACTGTGCGTTTCTTATATTCTAAGTTTTTCAGTGCAACTCACTCATATACTATGTACTACACTGTGCATTTCGTGTAATGCGGGTTTTTCAGTAAATTCTAAGTTTTTCAGTGCAACTCACTCATATACTATGTACTACACTGTGCGTTTCTTATATTCTAAGTTTTTCAGTGCAACTCACTCATATACTATGTACTACACTGTGCGTTTCTTATATTCTAAGTTTTTCAGTGCAACTCACTCATATACTATATACTACACTGTGCATTTCTTATATTCTAAGTTTTTCAGTGCAACTCACTCATATACTATGTACTACACTGTGCGTTTCTTATATTCTAAGTTTTTCAGTGCAACTCACTCATATACTATGTACTACAATGTGCGTTTCTTAAATTCTAAGTGTTTCAGTGCAACTCACTCATATACTATGTACTACACTGTGCGTTTCTTATACTCTAAGTTTTTCAGTGCAACTCACTCATATACTATGTACTACACTGTGCGTTTCTTATATTCTAAGTTTTTCAGTGCAACTCACTCATATACTATGTACTACACTGTGCGTTTCTTATATTCTAAGTTTTTCAGTGCAACTCACTCATATACTATGTACTACACTGTGCGTTTCTTATATTCTAAGTTTTTCAGTGCAACTCACTCATATACTATGTACTACACTGTGCGTTTCTTAAATTCTAAGTTTTTCAGTGCAACTCACTCATATACTATGTACTACAATGTGCGTTTCTTATATTCTAAGTTTTTCAGTGCAACTCACTCATATACTATGTACTACACTGTGCGTTTCTAATATTCTAAGTTTTTAAGTGCAACTCACTCATATACTATGTACTACACTGTGCGTTTCTTATATTCTAAGTTTTTCAGTGCAACTCACTCATATACTATGTACTACAATGTGCGTTTCTTATATTCTAAGTTTTTCAGTGCAACTCACTCATATACTATGTACTACACTGTGCGTTTCTAATATTCTAAGTTTTTCAGAGCAACTCACTCATATACTATATACTACAATGTGCGTTTCTTATATTCTAAGTTTTTCAGTGCAACTCACTCATATACTATGTACTACACTGTGCGTTTCTTATATTCTAAGTTTTTCAGTGCAACTCACTCATATACTATGTACTACAATGTGCGTTTCTTATATTCTAAGTTTTTCAGTGCAACTCACTCATATACTATGTACTACACTGTGCGTTTCTTATATTCTAAGTTTTTCAGTGCAACTCACTCATATACTATGTACTACACTGTGCGTTTCTTATATTCTAAGTTTTTCAGTGCAACTCACTCATATACTATGTACTACACTGTGCGTTTCTTAAATTCTAAGTTTTTCAGTGCAACAAACTCATATACTATGTACTACACTGTGCGTTTATTAAATTCTAAGTTTTTCAGTGCAACTCACTCATATACTATGTACTACACTGTGCGTTTCTTATATTCTAAGTTTTTCAGTGCAACTCACTCATATACTATGTACTACACTGTGCGTTTCTTAAATTCTAAGTTTTTCAGTGCAACTCACTCATATACTATGTACTACATTGTGCGTTTATTAAATTCTAAGTTTTTCAGTGCAACTCACTCATATACTATGTACTACACTGTGCGTTTCTTATATTCTAAGTTTTTCAGTGCAACTCACTCATATACTATGTACTACACTGTGCGTTTCTTATATTCTAAGTTTTTCAGTGCAACTCACTCATATACTATGTACTACACTGTGCGTTTCTTAAATTCTAAGTTTTTCAGTGCAACTCACTCATATACTATGTACTACATTGTGCGTTTATTAAATTCTAAGTTTTTCAGTGCAACTCACTCATATACTATGTACTACACTGTGCGTTTCTTATATTCTAAGTTTTTCAGTGCAACTCACTCATATACTATGTACTACACTGTGCGTTTCTTATATTCTAAGTTTTTCAGTGCAACTCACTCATATACTATGTACTACACTGTGCGTTTCTTATATTCTAAGTTTTTCAGTGCAACTCACTCATATACTATGTACTACACTGTGCGTTTCTTATATTCTAAGTTTTTCAGTGCAACTCACTCATATACTATGTACTACACTGTGCGTTTCTTATATTCTAAGTTTTTCAGTGCAACTCACTCATATACTATGTACTACACTGTGCATTTCGTGTAATGCGGGTTTTTCAGTAAATTCTAAGTTTTTCAGTGCAACTCACTCATATACTATGTACTACACTGTGCGTTTCTTATATTCTAAGTTTTTCAGTGCAACTCACTCATATACTATGTACTACACTGTGCGTTTCTTAAATTCTAAGTTTTTCAGTGCAACTCACTCATATACTATGTACTACAATGTGCGTTTCTTATATTCTAAGTTTTTCAGT
This sequence comes from Mus caroli, assembly GCF_978045245.1. Lineage (NCBI taxonomy): Eukaryota > Metazoa > Chordata > Mammalia > Rodentia > Muridae > Mus > Mus caroli. Next base: position 3,695,510 of record NW_028227279.1, on the reverse strand, counting down.
GCAACTCACTCATATACTATGTACTACACTGTGCGTTTCTAATATTCTAAGTTTTTAAGTGCAACTCACTCATATACTATGTACTACACTGTGCGTTTCTTATATTCTAAGTTTTTCAGTGCAACTCACTCATATACTATGTACTACAATGTGCGTTTCTTATATTCTAAGTTTTTCAGTGCAACTCACTCATATACTATGTACTACACTGTGCGTTTCTAATATTCTAAGTTTTTCAGAGCAACTCACTCATATACTATATACTACAATGTGCGTTTCTTATATTCTAAGTTTTTCAGTGCAACTCACTCATATACTATGTACTACACTGTGCGTTTCTTATATTCTAAGTTTTTCAGTGCAACTCACTCATATACTATGTACTACAATGTGCGTTTCTTATATTCTAAGTTTTTCAGTGCAACTCACTCATATACTATGTACTACACTGTGCGTTTCTTATATTCTAAGTTTTTCAGTGCAACTCACTCATATACTATGTACTACACTGTGCGTTTCTTATATTCTAAGTTTTTCAGTGCAACTCACTCATATACTATGTACTACACTGTGCGTTTCTTAAATTCTAAGTTTTTCAGTGCAACAAACTCATATACTATGTACTACACTGTGCGTTTATTAAATTCTAAGTTTTTCAGTGCAACTCACTCATATACTATGTACTACACTGTGCGTTTCTTATATTCTAAGTTTTTCAGTGCAACTCACTCATATACTATGTACTACACTGTGCGTTTCTTAAATTCTAAGTTTTTCAGTGCAACTCACTCATATACTATGTACTACATTGTGCGTTTATTAAATTCTAAGTTTTTCAGTGCAACTCACTCATATACTATGTACTACACTGTGCGTTTCTTATATTCTAAGTTTTTCAGTGCAACTCACTCATATACTATGTACTACACTGTGCGTTTCTTATATTCTAAGTTTTTCAGTGCAACTCACTCATATACTATGTACTACACTGTGCGTTTCTTAAATTCTAAGTTTTTCAGTGCAACTCACTCATATACTATGTACTACATTGTGCGTTTATTAAATTCTAAGTTTTTCAGTGCAACTCACTCATATACTATGTACTACACTGTGCGTTTCTTATATTCTAAGTTTTTCAGTGCAACTCACTCATATACTATGTACTACACTGTGCGTTTCTTATATTCTAAGTTTTTCAGTGCAACTCACTCATATACTATGTACTACACTGTGCGTTTCTTATATTCTAAGTTTTTCAGTGCAACTCACTCATATACTATGTACTACACTGTGCGTTTCTTATATTCTAAGTTTTTCAGTGCAACTCACTCATATACTATGTACTACACTGTGCGTTTCTTATATTCTAAGTTTTTCAGTGCAACTCACTCATATACTATGTACTACACTGTGCATTTCGTGTAATGCGGGTTTTTCAGTAAATTCTAAGTTTTTCAGTGCAACTCACTCATATACTATGTACTACACTGTGCGTTTCTTATATTCTAAGTTTTTCAGTGCAACTCACTCATATACTATGTACTACACTGTGCGTTTCTTATATTCTAAGTTTTTCAGAGCAACTCACTCATATACTATGTACTACAATGTGCGTTTCTTATATTCTAAGTTTTTCAGTGCAACTCACTCATATACTATGTACTACACTGTGCGTTTCTTAAATTCTAAGTTTTTCAGTGCAACTCACTTATATACTATGTACTACATTGTGCGTTTATTAAATTCTAAGTTTTTCAGTGCAACTCACTCATATACTATGTACTACACTGTGCGTTTCTTATATTCTAAGTTTTTCAGTGCAACTCACTCATATACTATGTAATACACTGTGCGTTTCTTATATTCTAAGTTTTTCAGTGCAACTCACTCATATACTATGTACTACACTGTGCATTTCGTGTAATGCGGGTTTTTCAGTAAATTCTAAGTTTTTCAGTGCAACTCACTCATATACTATGTACTACACTGTGCGTTTCTTATATTCTAAGTTTTTCAGTGCAACTCACTCATATACTATGTACTACACTGTGCGTTTCTTATATTCTAAGTTTTTCAGTGCAACTCACTCATATACTATATACTACACTGTGCATTTCTTATATTCTAAGTTTTTCAGTGCAACTCACTCATATACTATGTACTACACTGTGCGTTTCTTATATTCTAAGTTTTTCAGTGCAACTCACTCATATACTATGTACTACAATGTGCGTTTCTTAAATTCTAAGTGTTTCAGTGCAACTCACTCATATACTATGTACTACACTGTGCGTTTCTTATACTCTAAGTTTTTCAGTGCAACTCACTCATATACTATGTACTACACTGTGCGTTTCTTATATTCTAAGTTTTTCAGTGCAACTCACTCATATACTATGTACTACACTGTGCGTTTCTTATATTCTAAGTTTTTCAGTGCAACTCACTCATATACTATGTACTACACTGTGCGTTTCTTATATTCTAAGTTTTTCAGTGCAACTCACTCATATACTATGTACTACACTGTGCGTTTCTTAAATTCTAAGTTTTTCAGTGCAACTCACTCATATACTATGTACTACAATGTGCGTTTCTTATATTCTAAGTTTTTCAGTGCAACTCACTCATATACTATGTACTACACTGTGCGTTTCTAATATTCTAAGTTTTTAAGTGCAACTCACTCATATACTATGTACTACACTGTGCGTTTCTTATATTCTAAGTTTTTCAGTGCAACTCACTCATATACTATGTACTACAATGTGCGTTTCTTATATTCTAAGTTTTTCAGTGCAACTCACTCATATACTATGTACTACACTGTGCGTTTCTAATATTCTAAGTTTTTCAGAGCAACTCACTCATATACTATATACTACAATGTGCGTTTCTTATATTCTAAGTTTTTCAGTGCAACTCACTCATATACTATGTACTACACTGTGCGTTTCTTATATTCTAAGTTTTTCAGTGCAACTCACTCATATACTATGTACTACAATGTGCGTTTCTTATATTCTAAGTTTTTCAGTGCAACTCACTCATATACTATGTACTACACTGTGCGTTTCTTATATTCTAAGTTTTTCAGTGCAACTCACTCATATACTATGTACTACACTGTGCGTTTCTTATATTCTAAGTTTTTCAGTGCAACTCACTCATATACTATGTACTACACTGTGCGTTTCTTAAATTCTAAGTTTTTCAGTGCAACAAACTCATATACTATGTACTACACTGTGCGTTTATTAAATTCTAAGTTTTTCAGTGCAACTCACTCATATACTATGTACTACACTGTGCGTTTCTTATATTCTAAGTTTTTCAGTGCAACTCACTCATATACTATGTACTACACTGTGCGTTTCTTAAATTCTAAGTTTTTCAGTGCAACTCACTCATATACTATGTACTACATTGTGCGTTTATTAAATTCTAAGTTTTTCAGTGCAACTCACTCATATACTATGTACTACACTGTGCGTTTCTTATATTCTAAGTTTTTCAGTGCAACTCACTCATATACTATGTACTACACTGTGCGTTTCTTATATTCTAAGTTTTTCAGTGCAACTCACTCATATACTATGTACTACACTGTGCGTTTCTTAAATTCTAAGTTTTTCAGTGCAACTCACTCATATACTATGTACTACATTGTGCGTTTATTAAATTCTAAGTTTTTCAGTGCAACTCACTCATATACTATGTACTACACTGTGCGTTTCTTATATTCTAAGTTTTTCAGTGCAACTCACTCATATACTATGTACTACACTGTGCGTTTCTTATATTCTAAGTTTTTCAGTGCAACTCACTCATATACTATGTACTACACTGTGCGTTTCTTATATTCTAAGTTTTTCAGTGCAACTCACTCATATACTATGTACTACACTGTGCGTTTCTTATATTCTAAGTTTTTCAGTGCAACTCACTCATATACTATGTACTACACTGTGCGTTTCTTATATTCTAAGTTTTTCAGTGCAACTCACTCATATACTATGTACTACACTGTGCATTTCGTGTAATGCGGGTTTTTCAGTAAATTCTAAGTTTTTCAGTGCAACTCACTCATATACTATGTACTACACTGTGCGTTTCTTATATTCTAAGTTTTTCAGTGCAACTCACTCATATACTATGTACTACACTGTGCGTTTCTTATATTCTAAGTTTTTCAGAGCAACTCACTCATATACTATGTACTACAATGTGCGTTTCTTATATTCTAAGTTTTTCAGTGCAACTCACTCATATACTATGTACTACACTGTGCGTTTCTTAAATTCTAAGTTTTTCAGTGCAACTCACTTATATACTATGTACTACATTGTGCGTTTATTAAATTCTAAGTTTTTCAGTGCAACTCACTCATATACTATGTACTACACTGTGCGTTTCTTATATTCTAAGTTTTTCAGTGCAACTCACTCATATACTATGTAATACACTGTGCGTTTCTTATATTCTAAGTTTTTCAGTGCAACTCACTCATATACTATGTACTACACTGTGCATTTCGTGTAATGCGGGTTTTTCAGTAAATTCTAAGTTTTTCAGTGCAACTCACTCATATACTATGTACTACACTGTGCGTTTCTTATATTCTAAGTTTTTCAGTGCAACTCACTCATATACTATGTACTACACTGTGCGTTTCTTATATTCTAAGTTTTTCAGTGCAACTCACTCATATACTATATACTACACTGTGCATTTCTTATATTCTAAGTTTTTCAGTGCAACTCACTCATATACTATGTACTACACTGTGCGTTTCTTATATTCTAAGTTTTTCAGTGCAACTCACTCATATACTATGTACTACAATGTGCGTTTCTTAAATTCTAAGTGTTTCAGTGCAACTCACTCATATACTATGTACTACACTGTGCGTTTCTTATACTCTAAGTTTTTCAGTGCAACTCACTCATATACTATGTACTACACTGTGCGTTTCTTATATTCTAAGTTTTTCAGTGCAACTCACTCATATACTATGTACTACACTGTGCGTTTCTTATATTCTAAGTTTTTCAGTGCAACTCACTCATATACTATGTACTACACTGTGCGTTTCTTATATTCTAAGTTTTTCAGTGCAACTCACTCATATACTATGTACTACACTGTGCGTTTCTTATATTCTAAGTTTTTCAGTGCAACTCACTCATATACTATGTACTACACTGTGCGTTTCTTATATTCTAAGTTTTTCAGTGCAACTCACTCATATACTATGTACTACACTGTGCGTTTCTTATATTCTAAGTTTTTCAGTGCAACTCACTCATATACTATGTACTACACTGTGCGTTTCTTATATTCTAAGTTTTTCAGTGCAACTCACTCATATACTATGTACTACACTGTGCGTTTCTTATATTCTAAGTTTTTCAGTGCAACTCACTCATATACTATGTACTACACTGTGCGTTTCTTATATTCCAAATTTTTCAGTGCAACTCACTCATATACTATGTACTACACTGTGCGTTTCTTATATTCTAAGTTTTTCAGTGCAACTCACTCATATACTATGTACTACACTGTGCGTTTCTTATATTCTAAGTTTTTCAGTGCAACTCACTCATATACTATGTACTACACTGTGCGTTTCTTATATTCTAAGTTTTTCAGTGCAACTCACTCATATACTATGTACTACACTGTGCGTTTCTTATATTCTAAGTTTTTCAGTGCAACTCACTCATATACTATGTACTACACTGTGCGTTTCTTATATTCTAAGTTTTTCAGTGCAACTCACTCATATACTATGTACTACACTGTGCATTTCGTGTAATGCGGGTTTTTCAGTAAATTCTAAGTTTTTCAGTGCAACTCACTCATATACTATGTACTACACTGTGCGTTTCTTATATTCTAAGTTTTTCAGTGCAACTCACTCATATACTATGTACTACACTGTGCGTTTCTTATATTCTAAGTTTTTCAGAGCAACTCACTCATATACTATGTACTACAATGTGCGTTTCTTATATTCTAAGTTTTTCAGTGCAACTCACTCATATACTATGTACTACACTGTGCGTTTCTTAAATTCTAAGTTTTTCAGTGCAACTCACTCATATACTATGTACTACACTGTGCGTTTCTTAAATTCTAAGTTTTTCAGTGCAACTCACTCATATACTATGTACTACACTGTGCGTTTCTTATATTCTAATTTTTTCATTGCAACTCACTCATATACTATGTACTACACTGTGCGTTTCTTATATTCTAAGTTTTTCAGTGCAACTCACTCATATACTATATACTACACTGTGCGTTTCTTATAGTCTAAGTTTTTCAGTGCAACTCACTCATATACTATGTACTACACTGTGCACTTCGTGTAATGCGGGTTTTTCAGTAAATTCTAAGTTTTTCAGTGCAACTCACTCATATACTATGTACTACACTGTGCGTTTCTTATATTCTAAGTTTTTCAGTGCAACTCACTCATATACTATGTACTACACTGTGCGTTTCTTATATTCTAAGTTTTTCAGAGCAACTCACTCATATACTATGTACTACACTGTGCGTTTCTAATATTCTAAGTTTTTCAGTGCAACTCACTCATATACTATGTACTACACTGTGCGTTTCTTAAATTCTAAGTTTTTCAGTGCAACTCACTCATATACTATGTACTACACTGTGCGTTTCTTAAATTCTAAGTTTTTCAGTGCAACTCACTCATATACTATGTACTACAATGTGCGTTTCTTATATTCTAAGTTTTTCAGTGCAACTCACTCATATACTATGTACTACACTGTGCGTTTCTTTTATTGTAAGTTTTTAAGTGCAACTCACTCATATACTATGTACTACACTGTGCGTTTCTTATATTCTAAGTTTTTCAGTGCAACTCACTCATATACTATGTACTACACTGTGCGTTTCTTATATTCTGAGTTTTTCAGTGCAACTCACTCATATACTATGTACTACACTGTGCGTTTCTTATATTCTAAGTTTTTCAGTGCAACTCACTCATATACTATGTACTACACTGTGCGTTTCTTATATTCTAAGTTTTTCAGTGCAACTCACTCATATACTATGTACTACACTGTGCGTTTCTTATATTCTAAGTTTTTCAGTGCAACTCACTCATATACTATGTACTACACTGTGCGTTTCTTATATTCTAAGTTTTTCAGTGCAACTCACCCATATACTATGTACTACACTGTGCGTTTCTTATATTCTAAGTTTTTCAGAGCAACTCACTCATATACTATGTACTACAATGTGCGTTTCTTATATTCTAAGTTTTTCAGTGCAACTCACTCATATACTATGTACTACACTGTGCGTTTCTTAAATTCTAAGTTTTTCAGTGCAACTCACTCATATACTATGTACTACACTGTGCGTTTCTTAAATTCTAAGTTTTTCAGTGCAACTCACTCATATACTATGTACTACACTGTGCGTTTCTTATATTCTAAGTTTTTCAGTGCAACTCACTCATATACTATGTACTACACTGTGCGTTTCTTATATTCTAAGTTTTTCAGTGCAACTCACTCATATACTATGTACTACACTGTGCGTTTCTTAAATTCTAAGTTTTTCAGTGCAACAAACTCATATACTATGTACTACACTGTGCGTTTATTAAATTCTAAGTTTTTCAGTGCAACTCACTCATATACTATGTACTACACTGTGCGTTTCTTATATTCTAAGTTTTTCAGTGCAACTCACTCATATACTATGTACTACACTGTGCGTTTCTTATATTCTAAGTTTTTCAGTGCAACTCACTCATATACTATGTACTACACTGTGCGTTTCTTAAATTCTAAGTTTTTCAGTGCAACTCACTCATATACTATGTACTACAATGTGCGTTTCTTATATTCTAAGTTTTTCAGTGCAACTCACTCATATACTATGTACTGCACTGTGCGTTTCTTATATTCTAAGTTTTTAAGTGCAACTCACTCATATACTATGTACTACACTGTGCGTTTCTTATATTCTAAGTTTTTCAGTGCAACTCACTCATATACTATGTCCTACACTGTGCGTTTCTTATATTCTGAGTTTTTCAGTGCAACTCACTCATATACTATGTACTACACTGTGCGTTTCTTATATTCTAAGTTTTTCAGTGCAACTCACTCATATACTATGTACTACACTGTGCGTTTCTTATATTCTAAGTTTTTCAGTGCAACTCACTCATATACTATGTACTACACTGTGCGTTTCTTATATTCTAAGTTTTTCAGAGCAACTCACTCATATACTATGTACTACAATGTGCGTTTCTTATATTCTAAGTTTTTCAGTGCAACTCACTCATATACTATGTACTACACTGTGCGTTTCTTATATTCTAAGTTTTTCAGTGCAACTCACCCATATACTATGTACTACACTGTGCGTTTCTTATATTCTAAGTTTTTCAGAGCAACTCACTCATATACTATGTACTACAATGTGCGTTTCTTATATTCTAAGTTTTTCAGTGCAACTCACTCATATACTATGTACTACACTGTGCGTTTCTTAAATTCTAAGTTTTTCAGTGCAACTCACTCATATACTATGTACTACACTGTGCGTTTCTTAAATTCTAAGTTTTTCAGTGCAACTCACTCATATACTATGTACTACACTGTGCGTTTCTTATATTCTAAGTTTTTCAGTGCAACTCACTCATATACTATGTACTACACTGTGCGTTTCTTATATTCTAAGTTTTTCAGTGCAACTCACTCATATACTATGTACTACACTGTGCGTTTCTTAAATTCTAAGTTTTTCAGTGCAACAAACTCATATACTATGTACTACACTGTGCGTTTATTAAATTCTAAGTTTTTCAGTGCAACTCACTCATATACTATGTACTACACTGTGCGTTTCTTATATTCTAAGTTTTTCAGTGCAACTCACTCATATACTATGTACTACACTGTGCGTTTCTTAAATTCTAAGTTTTTCAGTGCAACTCACTCATATACTATGTACTACAATGTGCGTTTCTTATATTCTAAGTTTTTCAGTGCAACTCACTCATATACTATGTACTGCACTGTGCGTTTCTTATATTCTAAGTTTTTAAGTGCAACTCACTCATATACTATGTACTACACTGTGCGTTTCTTATATTCTAAGTTTTTCAGTGCAACTCACTCATATACTATGTCCTACACTGTGCGTTTCTTATATTCTGAGTTTTTCAGTGCAACTCACTCATATACTATGTACTACACTGTGCGTTTCTTATATTCTAAGTTTTTCAGTGCAACTCACTCATATACTATGTACTACACTGTGCGTTTCTTATATTCTAAGTTTTTCAGTGCAACTCACTCATATACTATGTACTACACTGTGCGTTTCTTATATTCTAAGTTTTTCAGAGCAACTCACTCATATACTATGTACTACAATGTGCGTTTCTTATATTCTAAGTTTTTCAGTGCAACTCACTCATATACTATGTACTACACTGTGCGTTTCTTAAATTCTAAGTTTTTCAGTGCAACTCACTCATATACTATGTACTACACTGTGCGTTTCTTAAATTCTAAGTTTTTCAGTGCAACTCACTCATATACTATGTACTACACTGTGCGTTTCTTATATTCTTATTTTTTCATTGCAACTCACTCATATACTATGTACTACACTGTGCGTTTCTTATATTCTAAGTTTTTCAGTGCAACTCACTCATATACTATATACTACACTGTGCGTTTCTTATATTCTAAGTTTTTCAGTGCAACTCACTCATATACTATGTACTACACTGTGCACTTCGTGTAATGCGGGTTTTTCAGTAAATTCTAAGTTTTTCAGTGCAACTCACTCATATACTATGTACTACACTGTGCGTTTCTTATATTCTAAGTTTTTCAGTGCAACTCACTCATATACTATGTACTACACTGTGCGTTTCTTATATTCTAAGTTTTTCAGAGCAACTCACTCATATACTATGTACTACTATGTGCGTTTCTTATATTCTAAGTTTTTCAGTGCAACTCACTCATATACTATGTACTACACTGTGCGTTTCTTAAATTCTAAGTTTTTCAGTGCAACTCACTCATATACTATGTACTACACTGTGCGTTTCTTAAATTCTAAGTTTTTCAGTGCAACTCACTCATATACTATGTACTACAATGTGCGTTTCTTATATTCTAAGTTTTTCAGTGCAACTCACTCATATACTATGTACTACACTGTGCGTTTCTTTTATTCTAAGTTTTTAAGTGCAACTCACTCATATACTATGTACTACACTGTGCGTTTCTTATATTCTAAGTTTTTCAGTGCAACTCACTCATATACTATGTACTACACTGTGCGTTTCTTATATTCTGAGTTTTTCAGTGCAACTCACTCATATACTATGTACTACACTGTGCGTTTCTTATATTCTAAGTTTTTCAGTGCAACTCACTCATATACTATGTACTACACTGTGCATTTCTTATATTCTAAGTTTTTCAGTGCAACTCACTCATATACTATGTACTACACTGTGCGTTTCTTATATTCTAAGTTTTTCAGTGCAACTCACTCATATACTATGTACTACACTGTGCGTTTCTTAAATTCTAAGTTTTTCAGTGCAACAAACTCATATACTATGTACTACACTGTGCGTTTATTAAATTCTAAGTTTTTCAGTGCAACTCACTCATATACTATGTACTACACTGTGCGTTTCTTATATTCTAAGTTTTTCAGTGCAACTCACTCATATACTATGTACTACACTGTGCGTTTCTTAAATTCTAAGTTTTTCAGTGCAACTCACTCATATACTATGTACTACATTGTGCGTTTATTAAATTCTAAGTTTTTCAGTGCAACTCACTCATATACTATGTACTACACTGTGCGTTTCTTATATTCTAAGTTTTTCAGTGCAACTCACTCATATACTATGTACTACACTGTGCGTTTCTTATATTCTAAGTTTTTCAGTGCAACTCACTCATATACTATGTACTACACTGTGCGTTTCTTAAATTCTAAGTTTTTCAGTGCAACTCACTCATATACTATGTACTACATTGTGCGTTTATTAAATTCTAAGTTTTTCAGTGCAACTCACTCATATACTATGTACTACACTGTGCGTTTCTTATATTCTAAGTTTTTCAGTGCAACTTACTCATATACTATGTACTACACTGTGCGTTTCTTATATTCTAAGTTTTTCAGTGCAACTCACTCATATACTATGTACTACACTGTGCGTTTCTTATATTCTAAGTTTTTCAGTGCAACTCACTCATATACTATGTACTACACTGTGCGTTTCTTATATTCTAAATTTTTCAGTGCAACTCACTCATATACTATGTACTACACTGTGCGTTTCTTATATTCTAAGTTTTTCAGTGCAACTCACTCATATACTATGTACTACACTGTGCATTTCGTGTAATGCGGGTTTTTCAGTAAATTCTAAGTTTTTCAGTGCAACTCACTCATATACTATGTACTACACTGTGCGTTTCTTATATTCTAAGTTTTTCAGTGCAACTCACTCATATACTATGTACTACACTGTGCGTTTCTTATATTCTAAGTTTTTCAGAGCAACTCACTCATATACTATGTACTACAATGTGCGTTTCTTATATTCTAAGTTTTTCAGTGCAACTCACTCATATACTATGTACTACACTGTGCGTTTCTTAAATTCTAAGTTTTTCAGTGCAACTCACTTATATACTATGTACTACATTGTGCGTTTATTAAATTCTAAGTTTTTCTACACTGTGCGTTTCTTAAATTCTAAGTTTTTCAGTGCAACTCACTCATATACTATGTACTACACTGTGCATTTCGTGTAATGCGGGTTTTTCAGTAAATTCTAAGTTTTTCAGTGCAACTCACTCATATACTATGTACTACACTGTGCGTTTCTTATATTCTAAGTTTTTCAGTGCAACTCACTCATATACTATATACTACACTGTGCATTTCTTATATTCTAAGTTTTTCAGTGCAACTCACTCATATACTATGTACTACACTGTGCGTTTCTTATATTCTAAGTTTTTCAGTGCAACTCACTCATATACTATGTACTACAATGTGCGTTTCTTAAATTCTAAGTGTTTCAGTGCAACTCACTCATATACTATGTACTACACTGTGCGTTTCTTATACTCTAAGTTTTTCAGTGCAACTCACTCATATACTATGTACTACACTGTGCGTTTCTTATATTCTAAGTTTTTCAGTGCAACTCACTAATATACTATGTACTACACTGTGCGTTTCTTATATTCTAAGTTTTTCAGTGCAACTCACTCATATACTATGTACTACACTGTGCGTTTCTTATATTCTAAGTTTTTCAGTGCAACTCACTCATATACTATGTACTACACTGTGCGTTTCTTATATTCTAAGTTTTTCAGTGCAACTCACTCATATACTATGTACTACACTGTGCGTTTCTTATATTCTAAGTTTTTCAGTGCAACTCACTCATATACTATGTACTACACTGTGCGTTTCTTATATTCTAAGTTTTTCAGTGCAACTCACTCATATACTATGTACTACACTGTGCGTTTCTTATATTCTAAGTTTTTCAGTGCAACTCACTCATATACTATGTACTACACTGTGCGTTTCTTATATTCTAAGTTTTTCAGTGCAACTCACTCATATACTATGTACTACACTGTGCGTTTCTTATATTCCAAATTTTTCAGTGCAACTCACTCATATACTATGTACTACACTGTGCGTTTCTTATATTCTAAGTTTTTCAGTGCAACTCACTCATATACTATGTACTACACTGTGCGTTTCTTATATTCTAAGTTTTTCAGTGCAACTCACTCATATACTATGTACTACACTGTGCGTTTCTTATATTCTAAGTTTTTCAGTGCAACTCACTCATATACTATGTACTACACTGTGCGTTTCTTATATTCTAAGTTTTTCAGTGCAACTCACTCATATACTATGTACTACACTGTGCGTTTCTTATATTCTAAGTTTTTCAGTGCAACTCACTCATATACTATGTACTACACTGTGCATTTCGTGTAATGCGGGTTTTTCAGTAAATTCTAAGTTTTTCAGTGCAACTCACTCATATACTATGTACTACACTGTGCGTTTCTTATATTCTAAGTTTTTCAGTGCAACTCACTCATATACTATGTACTACACTGTGCGTTTCTTATATTCTAAGTTTTTCAGAGCAACTCACTCATATACTATGTACTACAATGTGCGTTTCTTATATTCTAAGTTTTTCAGTGCAACTCACTCATATACTATGTACTACACTGTGCGTTTCTTAAATTCTAAGTTTTTCAGTGCAACTCACTCATATACTATGTACTACACTGTGCGTTTCTTAAATTCTAAGTTTTTCAGTGCAACTCACTCATATACTATGTACTACACTGTGCGTTTCTTATATTCTAATTTTTTCATTGCAACTCACTCATATACTATGTACTACACTGTGCGTTTCTTATATTCTAAGTTTTTCAGTGCAACTCACTCATATACTATATACTACACTGTGCGTTTCTTATAGTCTAAGTTTTTCAGTGCAACTCACTCATATACTATGTACTACACTGTGCACTTCGTGTTGCGGGTTTTTCAGTAAATTCTAAGTTTTTCAGTGCAACTCACTCATATACTATGTACTACACTGTGCGTTTCTTATATTCTAAGTTTTTCAGTGCAACTCACTCATATACTATGTACTACACTGTGCGTTTCTTATATTCTAAGTTTTTCAGAGCAACTCACTCATATACTATGTACTACACTGTGCGTTTCTAATATTCTAAGTTTTTCAGTGCAACTCACTCATATACTATGTACTACACTGTGCGTTTCTTAAATTCTAAGTTTTTCAGTGCAACTCACTCATATACTATGTACTACACTGTGCGTTTCTTAAATTCTAAGTTTTTCAGTGCAACTCACTCATATACTATGTACTACAATGTGCGTTTCTTATATTCTAAGTTTTTCAGTGCAACTCACTCATATACTATGTACTACACTGTGCGTTTCTTTTATTGTAAGTTTTTAAGTGCAACTCACTCATATACTATGTACTACACTGTGCGTTTCTTATATTCTAAGTTTTTCAGTGCAACTCACTCATATACTATGTACTACACTGTGCGTTTCTTATATTCTGAGTTTTTCAGTGCAACTCACTCATATACTATGTACTACATTGTGCGTTTATTAAATTCTAAGTTTTTCAGTGCAACTCACTCATATACTATGTACTACATTGTGCGTTTATTAAATTCTAAGTTTTTCAGTGCAACTCACTCATATACTATGTACTACACTGTGCGTTTCTTATATTCTAAGTTTTTCAGTGCAACTTACTCATATACTATGTACTACACTGTGCGTTTCTTATATTCTAAGTTTTTCAGTGCAACTCACTCATATACTATGTACTACACTGTGCGTTTCTTATATTCTAAGTTTTTCAGTGCAACTCACTCATATACTATGTACTACACTGTGCGTTTCTTATATTCTAAGTTTTTCAGTGCAACTCACTCATATACTATGTACTACACTGTGCGTTTCTTATATTCTAAGTTTTTCAGTGCAACTCACTCATATACTATGTACTACACTGTGCATTTCGTGTAATGCGGGTTTTTCAGTAAATTCTAAGTTTTTCAGTGCAACTCACTCATATACTATGTACTACACTGTGCGTTTCTTATATTCTAAGTTTTTCAGTGCAACTCACTCATATACTATGTACTACACTGTGCGTTTCTTATATTCTAAGTTTTTCAGAGCAACTCACTCATATACTATGTACTACAATGTGCGTTTCTTATATTCTAAGTTTTTCAGTGCAACTCACTCATATACTATGTACTACACTGTGCGTTTCTTAAATTCTAAGTTTTTCAGTGCAACTCACTTATATACTATGTACTACATTGTGCGTTTATTAAATTCTAAGTTTTTCAGTGCAACTCACTCATATACTATGTACTACACTGTGCGTTTCTTATATTCTAAGTTTTTCAGTGCAACTCACTCATATACTATGTAATACACTGTGCGTTTCTTATATTCTAATTTTTTCAGTGCAACTCACTCATATACTATGTACTACACTGTGCATTTCGTGTAATGCGGGTTTTTCAGTAAATTCTAAGTTTTTCAGTGCAACTCACTCATATACTATGTACTACACTGTGCGTTTCTTATATTCTAAGTTTTTCAGTGCAACTCACTCATATACTATGTACTACACTGTGCGTTTCTTATATTCTAAGTTTTTCAGTGCAACTCACTCATATACTATATACTACACTGTGCATTTCTTATATTCTAAGTTTTTCAGTGCAACTCACTCATATACTATGTACTACACTGTGCGTTTCTTATATTCTAAGTTTTTCAGTGCAACTCACTCATATACTATGTACTACAATGTGCGTTTCTTAAATTCTAAGTGTTTCAGTGCAACTCACTCATATACTATGTACTACACTGTGCGTTTCTTATACTCTAAGTTTTTCAGTGCAACTCACTCATATACTATGTACTACACTGTGCGTTTCTTATATTCTAAGTTTTTCAGTGCAACTCACTAATATACTATGTACTACACTGTGCGTTTCTTATATTCTAAGTTTTTCAGTGCAACTCACTCATATACTATGTACTACACTGTGCGTTTCTTATATTCTAAGTTTTTCAGTGCAACTCACTCATATACTATGTACTACACTGTGCGTTTCTTATATTCTAAGTTTTTCAGTGCAACTCACTCATATACTATGTACTACACTGTGCGTTTCTTATATTCTAAGTTTTTCAGTGCAACTCACTCATATACTATGTACTACACTGTGCGTTTCTTATATTCTAAGTTTTTCAGTGCAACTCACTCATATACTATGTACTACACTGTGCGTTTCTTATATTCTAAGTTTTTCAGTGCAACTCACTCATATACTATGTACTACACTGTGCGTTTCTTATATTCTAAGTTTTTCAGTGCAACTCACTCATATACTATGTACTACACTGTGCGTTTCTTATATTCCAAATTTTTCAGTGCAACTCACTCATATACTATGTACTACACTGTGCGTTTCTTATATTCTAAGTTTTTCAGTGCAACTCACTCATATACTATGTACTACACTGTGCGTTTCTTATATTCTAAGTTTTTCAGTGCAACTCACTCATATACTATGTACTACACTGTGCGTTTCTTATATTCTAAGTTTTTCAGTGCAACTCACTCATATACTATGTACTACACTGTGCGTTTCTTATATTCTAAGTTTTTCAGTGCAACTCACTCATATACTATGTACTACACTGTGCGTTTCTTATATTCTAAGTTTTTCAGTGCAACTCACTCATATACTATGTACTACACTGTGCATTTCGTGTAATGCGGGTTTTTCAGTAAATTCTAAGTTTTTCAGTGCAACTCACTCATATACTATGTACTACACTGTGCGTTTCTTATATTCTAAGTTTTTCAGTGCAACTCACTCATATACTATGTACTACACTGTGCGTTTCTTATATTCTAAGTTTTTCAGAGCAACTCACTCATATACTATGTACTACAATGTGCGTTTCTTATATTCTAAGTTTTTCAGTGCAACTCACTCATATACTATGTACTACACTGTGCGTTTCTTAAATTCTAAGTTTTTCAGTGCAACTCACTCATATACTATGTACTACACTGTGCGTTTCTTAAATTCTAAGTTTTTCAGTGCAACTCACTCATATACTATGTACTACACTGTGCGTTTCTTATATTCTAATTTTTTCATTGCAACTCACTCATATACTATGTACTACACTGTGCGTTTCTTATATTCTAAGTTTTTCAGTGCAACTCACTCATATACTATATACTACACTGTGCGTTTCTTATAGTCTAAGTTTTTCAGTGCAACTCACTCATATACTATGTACTACACTGTGCACTTCGTGTAATGCGGGTTTTTCAGTAAATTCTAAGTTTTTCAGTGCAACTCACTCATATACTATGTACTACACTGTGCGTTTCTTATATTCTAAGTTTTTCAGTGCAACTCACTCATATACTATGTACTACACTGTGCGTTTCTTATATTCTAAGTTTTTCAGAGCAACTCACTCATATACTATGTACTACACTGTGCGTTTCTAATATTCTAAGTTTTTCAGTGCAACTCACTCATATACTATGTACTACACTGTGCGTTTCTTAAATTCTAAGTTTTTCAGTGCAACTCACTCATATACTATGTACTACACTGTGCGTTTCTTAAATTCTAAGTTTTTCAGTGCAACTCACTCATATACTATGTACTACAATGTGCGTTTCTTATATTCTAAGTTTTTCAGTGCAACTCACTCATATACTATGTACTACACTGTGCGTTTCTTTTATTGTAAGTTTTTAAGTGCAACTCACTCATATACTATGTACTACACTGTGCGTTTCTTATATTCTAAGTTTTTCAGTGCAACTCACTCATATACTATGTACTACACTGTGCGTTTCTTATATTCTGAGTTTTTCAGTGCAACTCACTCATATACTATGTACTACACTGTGCGTTTCTTATATTCTAAGTTTTTCAGTGCAACTCACTCATATACTATGTACTACACTGTGCGTTTCTTATATTCTAAGTTTTTCAGTGCAACTCACTCATATACTATGTACTACACTGTGCGTTTCTTATATTCTAAGTTTTTCAGTGCAACTCACTCATATACTATGTACTACACTGTGCGTTTCTTATATTCTAAGTTTTTCAGTGCAACTCACCCATATACTATGTACTACACTGTGCGTTTCTTATATTCTAAGTTTTTCAGAGCAACTCACTCATATACTATGTACTACAATGTGCGTTTCTTATATTCTAAGTTTTTCAGTGCAACTCACTCATATACTATGTACTACACTGTGCGTTTCTTAAATTCTAAGTTTTTCAGTGCAACTCACTCATATACTATGTACTACACTGTGCGTTTCTTAAATTCTAAGTTTTTCAGTGCAACTCACTCATATACTATGTACTACACTGTGCGTTTCTTATATTCTAAGTTTTTCAGTGCAACTCACTCATATACTATGTACTACACTGTGCGTTTCTTATATTCTAAGTTTTTCAGTGCAACTCACTCATATACTATGTACTACACTGTGCGTTTCTTAAATTCTAAGTTTTTCAGTGCAACAAACTCATATACTATGTACTACACTGTGCGTTTATTAAATTCTAAGTTTTTCAGTGCAACTCACTCATATACTATGTACTACACTGTGCGTTTCTTATATTCTAAGTTTTTCAGTGCAACTCACTCATATACTATGTACTACACTGTGCGTTTCTTAAATTCTAAGTTTTTCAGTGCAACTCACTCATATACTATGTACTACAATGTGCGTTTCTTATATTCTAAGTTTTTCAGTGCAACTCACTCATATACCATGTACTGCACTGTGCGTTTCTTATATTCTAAGTTTTTAAGTGCAACTCACTCATATACTATGTACTACACTGTGCGTTTCTTATATTCTAAGTTTTTCAGTGCAACTCACTCATATACTATGTCCTACACTGTGCGTTTCTTATATTCTGAGTTTTTCAGTGCAACTCACTCATATACTATGTACTACACTGTGCGTTTCTTATATTCTAAGTTTTTCAGTGCAACTCACTCATATATTATGTACTACACTGTGCGTTTCTTATATTCTAAGTTTTTCAGAGCAACTCACTCATATACTATGTACTACAATGTGCGTTTCTTATATTCTAAGTTTTTCAGTGCAACTCACTCATATACTATGTACTACACTGTGCGTTTCTTAAATTCTAAGTTTTTCAGTGCAACTCACTCATATACTATGTACTACACTGTGCGTTTCTTAAATTCTAAGTTTTTCAGTGCAACTCACTCATATACTATGTACTACACTGTGCGTTTCTTATATTCTTATTTTTTCATTGCAACTCACTCATATACTATGTACTACACTGTGCGTTTCTTATATTCTAAGTTTTTCAGTGCAACTCACTCATATACTATATACTACACTGTGCGTTTCTTATATTCTAAGTTTTTCAGTGCAACTCACTCATATACTATGTACTACACTGTGCACTTCGTGTAATGCGGGTTTTTCAGTAAATTCTAAGTTTTTCAGTGCAACTCACTCATATACTATGTACTACACTGTGCGTTTCTTATATTCTAAGTTTTTCAGTGCAACTCACTCATATACTATGTACTACACTGTGCGTTTCTTATATTCTAAGTTTTTCAGTGCAACTCACTCATATACTATGTACTACACTGTGCGTTTCTTATATTCTAAGTTTTTCAGAGCAACTCATTCATATACTATGTACTACAATGTGCGTTTCTTATATTCTAAGTTTTTCAGTGCAACTCACTCATATACTATGTACTACACTGTGCGTTTCTTAAATTCTAAGTTTTTCAGTGCAACTCACTCATATACTATGTACTACACTGTGCATTTCGTGTAATGCGGGTTTTTCAGTAAATTCTAAGTTTTTCAGTGCAACTCACTCATATACTATGTACTACACTGTGCGTTTCTTATATTCTAAGTTTTTCAGTGCAACTCACTCATATACTATGTACTACACTGTGCGTTTCTTATATTCTAAGTTTTTCAGAGCAACTCACTCATATACTATGTACTACAATGTGCGTTTCTTATATTCTAAGTTTTTCAGTGCAACTCACTCATATACTATGTACTACACTGTGCGTTTCTTAAATTCTAAGTTTTTCAGTGCAACTCACTCATATACTATGTACTACACTGTGCGTTTCTTAAATTCTAAGTTTTTCAATGCAACTCACTCATATACTATGTACTACACTGTGCGTTTCTTATATTCTAATTTTTTCATTGCAACTCACTCATATACTATGTACTACACTGTGCGTTTCTTATATTCTAAGTTTTTCAGTGCAACTCACTCATATACTATATACTACACTGTGCGTTTCTTATATTCTAAGTTTTTCAGTGCAACTCACTCATATACTATGTACTACACTGTGCACTTCGTGTAATGCGGGTTTTTCAGCAAATTCTAAGTTTTTCAGTGCAACTCACTCATATACTATGTACTACACTGTGCGTTTCTTATATTCTAAGTTTTTCAGTGCAACTCACTCATATACTATGTACTACACTGTGCGTTTCTTATATTCTAAGTTTTTCAGAGCAACTCACTCATATACTATGTACTACTATGTGCGTTTCTTATATTCTAAGTTTTTCAGTGCAACTCACTCATATACTATGTACTACACTGTGCGTTTCTTAAATTCTAAGTTTTTCAGTGCAACTCACTCATATACTATGTACTACACTGTGCGTTTATTAAATTCTAAGTTTTTCAGTGCAACTCACTCATATACTATGTACTACAATGTGCGTTTCTTATATTCTGAGTTTTTCAGTGCAACTCACTCATATACTATGTACTACACTGTGCGTTTCTTATATTCTAAGTTTTTCAGTGCAACTCACTCATATACTATGTACTACACTGTGCGTTTCTTATATTCTAAGTTTTTCAGTGCAACTCACTCATATACTATGTACTACACTGTGCGTTTCTTATATTCTAAGTTTTTCAGTGCAACTCACTCATATACTATGTACTACAATGTGCGTTTCTTATATTCTAAGTTTTTCAGTGCAACTCACTCATATACTATGTACTACACTGTGCGTTTCTTATATTCTAAGTTTTTAAGTGCAACTCACTCATATACTATGTACTACACTGTGCGTTTCTTATATTCTAAGTTTTTCAGTGCAACTCACTCATATACTATGTACTACACTGTGCGTTTCTTTTATTCTAAGTTTTTAAGTGCAACTCACTCATATACTATGTACTACACTGTGCGTTTCTTATATTCTAAGTTTTTCAGTGCAACTCACTCATATACTATGTACTACACTGTGCGTTTCTTATATTCTGAGTTTTTCAGTGCAACTCACTCATATACTATGTACTACACTGTGCGTTTCTTATATTCTAAGTTTTTCAGTGCAACTCACTCATATACTATGTACTACACTGTGCGTTTCTTATATTCTAAGTTTTTCAGTGCAACTCACTCATATACTATGTACTACACTGTGCGTTTCTTATATTCTAAGTTTTTCAGTGCAACTCACTCATATACTATGTACTACACTGTGCGTTTCTTATATTCTAAGTTTTTCAGTGCAACTCACCCATATACTATGTACTACACTGTGCGTTTCTTATATTCTAAGTTTTTCAGAGCAACTCACTCATATACTATGTACTACAATGTGCGTTTCTTATATTCTAAGTTTTTCAGTGCAACTCACTCATATACTATGTACTACACTGTGCGTTTCTTAAATTCTAAGTTTTTCAGTGCAACTCACTCATATACTATGTACTACACTGTGCATTTCGTGTAATGCGGGTTTTTCAGTAAATTCTAAGTTTTTCAGTGCAACTCACTCATATACTATGTACTACACTGTGCGTTTCTTATATTCTAAGTTTTTCAGTGCAACTCACTCATATACTATGTACTACACTGTGCGTTTCTTATATTCTAAGTTTTTCAGAGCAACTCACTCATATACTATGTACTACAATGTGCGTTTCTTATATTCTAAGTTTTTCAGTGCAACTCACTCATATACTATGTACTACACTGTGCGTTTCTTAAATTCTAAGTTTTTCAGTGCAACTCACTCATATACTATGTACTACACTGTGCGTTTCTTAAATTATAAGTTTTTCAGTGCAACTCACTCATATACTATGTACTACACTGTGCGTTTCTTATATTCTAATTTTTTCATTGCAACTCACTCATATACTATGTACTACACTGTGCGTTTCTTATATTCTAAGTTTTTCAGTGCAACTCACTCATATACTATATACTACACTGTGCGTTTCTTATATTCTAAGTTTTTCAGTGCAACTCACTCATATACTATGTACTACACTGTGCACTTCGTGTAATGCGGGTTTTTCAGTAAATTCTAAGTTTTTCAGTGCAACTCACTCATATACTATGTACTACACTGTGCGTTTCTTATATTCTAAGTTTTTCAGTGCAACTCACTCATATACTATGTACTACACTGTGCGTTTCTTATATTCTAAGTTTTTCAGAGCAACTCACTCATATACTATGTACTACTATGTGCGTTTCTTATATTCTAAGTTTTTCAGTGCAACTCACTCATATACTATGTACTACACTGTGCGTTTCTTAAATTCTAAGTTTTTCAGTGCAACTCACTCATATACTATGTACTACACTGTGCGTTTCTTAAATTCTAAGTTTTTCAGTGCAACTCACTCATATACTATGTACTACAATGTGCGTTTCTTATATTCTGAGTTTTTCAGTGCAACTCACTCATATACTATGTACTACACTGTGCGTTTCTTATATTCTAAGTTTTTCAGTGCAACTCACTCATATACTATGTACTACACTGTGCGTTTCTTATATTCTAAGTTTTTCAGTGCAACTCACTCATATACTATGTACTAAACTGTGCGTTTCTTATATTCTAAGTTTTTCAGTGCAACTCACTCATATACTATGTACTACAATGTGCGTTTCTTATATTCTAAGTTTTTCAGTGCAACTCACTCATATACTATGTACTACACTGTGCGTTTCTTATATTCTAAGTTTTTAAGTGCAACTCACTCATATACTATGTACTACACTGTGCGTTTCTTATATTCTAAGTTTTTCAGTGCAACTCACTCATATACTATGTACTACACTGTGCGTTTCTTATATTCTGAGTTTTTCAGTGCAACTCACTCATATACTATGTACTACACTGTGCGTTTCTTATATTCTAAGTTTTTCAGTGCAACTCACTCATATACTATGTACTACACTGTGCGTTTCTTATATTCTAAGTTTTTCAGTGCAACTCACTCATATACTATGTACTACACTGTGCGTTTTTTATATTCTAAGTTTTTCAGAGCAACTCACTCATATACTATGTACTACAATGTGCGTTTCTTATATTCTAAGTTTTTCAGTGCAACTCACTCATATACTATGTACTACACTGTGCGTTTCTTAAATTCTAAGTTTTTCAGTGCAACTCACTCATATACTATGTACTACACTGTGCGTTTCTTAAATTCTAAGTTTTTCAGTGCAACTCACTCATATACTATGTACTACACTGTGCGTTTCTTATATTCTTATTTTTTCATTGCAACTCACTCATATACTATGTACTACACTGTGCGTTTCTTATATTCTAAGTTTTTCAGTGCAACTCACTCATATACTATATACTACACTGTGCGTTTCTTATATTCTAAGTTTTTCAGTGCAACTCACTCATATACTATGTACTACACTGTGCACTTCGTGTAATGCGGGTTTTTCAGTAAATTCTAAGTTTTTCAGTGCAACTCACTCATATACTATGTACTACACTGTGCGTTTCTTATATTCTAAGTTTTTCAGTGCAACTCACTCATATACTATGTACTACACTGTGCGTTTCTTATATTCTAAGTTTTTCAGAGCAACTCACTCATATACTATGTACTACTATGTGCGTTTCTTATATTCTAAGTTTTTCAGTGCAACTCACTCATATACTATGTACTACACTGTGCGTTTCTTAAATTCTAAGTTTTTCAGTGCAACTCACTCATATACTATGTACTACACTGTGCGTTTCTTAAATTCTAAGTTTTTCAGTGCAACTCACTCATATACTATGTACTACAATGTGCGTTTCTTATATTCTAAGTTTTTCAGTGCAACTCACTCATATACTATGTACTACACTGTGCGTTTCTTTTATTCTAAGTTTTTAAGTGCAACTCACTCATATACTATGTACTACACTGTGCGTTTCTTATATTCTAAGTTTTTCAGTGCAACTCACTCATATACTATGTACTACACTGTGCGTTTCTTATATTCTGAGTTTTTCAGTGCAACTCACTCATATACTATGTACTACACTGTGCGTTTCTTATATTCTAAGTTTTTCAGTGCAACTCACTCATATACTATGTACTACACTGTGCGTTTCTTATATTCTAAGTTTTTCAGTGCAACTCACTCATATACTATGTACTACACTGTGCGTTTCTTATATTCTAAGTTTTTCAGTGCAACTCACTCATATACTATGTACTACACTGTGCGTTTCTTATATTCTAAGTTTTTCAGTGCAACTCACCCATATACTATGTACTACACTGTGCGTTTCTTATATTCTAAGTTTTTCAGAGCAACTCACTCATATACTATGTACTACAATGTGCGTTTCTTATATTCTAAGTTTTTCAGTGCAACTCACTCATATACTATGTACTACACTGTGCGTTTCTTAAATTCTAAGTTTTTCAGTGCAACTCACTCATATACTATGTACTACACTGTGCATTTCGTGTAATGCGGGTTTTTCAGTAAATTCTAAGTTTTTCAGTGCAACTCACTCATATACTATGTACTACACTGTGCGTTTCTTATATTCTAAGTTTTTCAGTGCAACTCACTCATATACTATGTACTACACTGTGCGTTTCTTATATTCTAAGTTTTTCAGAGCAACTCACTCATATACTATGTACTACAATGTGCGTTTCTTATATTCTAAGTTTTTCAGTGCAACTCACTCATATACTATGTACTACACTGTGCGTTTCTTAAATTCTAAGTTTTTCAGTGCAACTCACTCATATACTATGTACTACACTGTGCGTTTCTTAAATTCTAAGTTTTTCAGTGCAACTCACTCATATACTATGTACTACACTGTGCGTTTCTTATATTCTAATTTTTTCATTGCAACTCACTCATATACTATGTACTACACTGTGCGTTTCTTATATTCTAAGTTTTTCAGTGCAACTCACTCATATACTATATACTACACTGTGCGTTTCTTATATTCTAAGTTTTTCAGTGCAACTCACTCATATACTATGTACTACACTGTGCACTTCGTGTAATGCGGGTTTTTCAGTAAATTCTAAGTTTTTCAGTGCAACTCACTCATATACTATGTACTACACTGTGCGTTTCTTATATTCTAAGTTTTTCAGTGCAACTCACTCATATACTATGTACTACACTGTGCGTTTCTTATATTCTAAGTTTTTCAGTGCAACTCACTCATATACTATGTACTACACTGTGCGTTTCTTATATTCTAAGTTTTTCAGTGCAACTCACTCATATACTATGTACTACACTGTGCGTTTCTTATATTCTAAGTTTTTCAGTGCAACTCACTCATATACTATGTACTACAATGTGCGTTTCTTATATTCTAAGTGTTTCAGTGCAACTCACTCATATACTATGTACTACAATGTGCGTTTCTTATATTCTAAGTGTTTCAGTGCAACTCACTCATATACTATGTACTACACTGTGCATTTCGTGTAATGCGGGTTTTTCAGTAAATTCTAAGTTTTTCAGTGCAACTCACTCATATACTATGTACTACACTGTGCGTTTCTTATATTCTAAGTTTTTCAGTGCAACTCACTCATATACTATGTACTACACTGTGCGTTTCTTATATTCTAAGTTTTTCAGTGCAACTCACTCATATACTATGTACTACACTGTGCATTTCGTGTAATGCGGGTTTTTCAGTAAATTCTAAGTTTTTCAGTGCAACTCACTCATATACTATGTACTACACTGTGCGTTTCTTATATTCTAAGTTTTTCAGTGCAACTCACTCATATACTATGTACTACACTGTGCGTTTCTTATATTCTAAGTTTTTCAGAGCAACTCACTCATATACTATGTACTACAATGTGCGTTTCTTATATTCTAAGTTTTTCAGTGCAACTCACTCATATACTATGTACTACACTGTGCGTTTCTTAAATTCTAAGTTTTTAAGTGCAACTCACTCATATACTATGTACTACACTGTGCGTTTCTTAAATTCTAAGTTTTTCAGTGCAACTCACTCATATACTATGTACTACACTGTGCGTTTCTTATATTCTAATTTTTTCATTGCAACTCACTCATATACTATGTACTACACTGTGCGTTTCTTATATTCTAAGTTTTTCAGTGCAACTCACTCATATACTATGTACTACACTGTGCGTTTCTTATATTCTAAGTTTTTCAGTGCAACTCACTCATATACTATGTACTACAATGTGCGTTTCTTATATTCTAAGTTTTTCAGTGCAACTCACTCATATACTATGTACTACACTGTGCGTTTCTTATATTCTAAGTTTTTCAGTGCAACTCACTCATATACTATGTACTACACTGTGCGTTTCTTATATTCTAAGTTTTTCAGTGCAACTCACTC
The DNA here is from genome assembly GCF_978045245.1 of Mus caroli. Classification (NCBI taxonomy): domain Eukaryota; kingdom Metazoa; phylum Chordata; class Mammalia; order Rodentia; family Muridae; genus Mus; species Mus caroli. The sequence goes on along the minus strand of NW_028227279.1, from coordinate 3,669,073 downwards.
ATATACTATGTACTACACTGTGCGTTTCTTATATTCTAAGTTTTTCAGTGCAACTCACTCATATACTATGTACTACACTGTGCGTTTCTTAAATTCTAAGTTTTTCAGTGCAACTCACTCATATACTATGTACTACAATGTGCGTTTCTTATATTCTAAGTTTTTCAGTGCAACTCACTCATATACTATGTACTACACTGTGCGTTTCTAATATTCTAAGTTTTTCAGTGCAACTCACTCATATACTATGTACTACAATGTGCGTTTCTTATATTCTAAGTTTTTCAGTGCAACTCACTCATATACTATGTACTACACTGTGCGTTTCTAATATTCTAAGTTTTTCAGAGCAACTCACTCATATACTATATACTACAATGTGCGTTTCTTATATTCTAAGTTTTTCAGTGCAACTCACTCATATACTATGTACTACACTGTGCGTTTCTTATATTCTAAGTTTTTCAGTGCAACTCACTCATATACTATGTACTACAATGTGCGTTTCTTATATTCTAAGTTTTTCAGTGCAACTCACTCATATACTATGTACTACACTGTGCGTTTCTTATATTCTAAGTTTTTCAGTGCAACTCACTCATATACTATGTACTACACTGTGCGTTTCTTATATTCTAAGTTTTTCAGTGCAACTCACTCATATACTATGTACTACACTGTGCGTTTCTTAAATTCTAAGTTTTTCAGTGCAACTCACTCATATACTATGTACTACATTGTGCGTTTATTAAATTCTAAGTTTTTCAGTGCAACTCACTCATATACTATGTACTACACTGTGCGTTTCTTATATTCTAAGTTTTTCAGAGCAACTCACTCATATACTATGTACTATACTGTGCGTTTCTTATATTCTAAGTTTTTCAGTGCAACTCACTCATATACTATGTACTACACTGTGCGTTTCTTAAATTCTAAGTTTTTCAGTGCAACTCACTCATATACTATGTACTACAATGTGCGTTTCTTATATTCTAAGTTTTTCAGTGCAACTCACTCATATACTATGTACTACACTGTGCGTTTCTTATATTCTAAGTTTTTAAGTGCAACTCACTCATATACTATGTACTACACTGTGCGTTTCTTATATTCTAAGTTTTTCAGTGCAACTCACTCATATACTATGTACTACACTGTGCGTTTCTTATATTCTGAGTTTTTCAGTGCAACTCACTCATATACTATGTACTACACTGTGCGTTTCTTATATTCTAAGTTTTTCAGTGCAACTCACTCATATACTATGTACTACACTGTGCGTTTCTTATATTCTAAGTTTTTCAGTGCAACTCACTCATATACTATGTACTACACTGTGCGTTTCTTATATTCTAAGTTTTTCAGTGCAACTCACTCATATACTATGTACTACACTGTGCATTTCGTGTAATGCGGGTTTTTCAGTAAATTCTAAGTTTTTCAGTGCAACTCACTCATATACTATGTACTACACTGTGCGTTTCTTATATTCTAAGTTTTTCAGTGCAACTCACTCATATACTATGTACTACACTGTGCGTTTCTTATATTCTAAGTTTTTCAGAGCAACTCACTCATATACTATGTACTACAATGTGCGTTTCTTATATTCTAAGTTTTTCAGTGCAACTCACTCATATACTATGTATTACACTGTGCGTTTCTTAAATTCTAAGTTTTTCAGTGCAACTCACTCATATACTATGTACTACATTGTGCGTTTATTAAATTCTAAGTTTTTCAGTGCAACTCACTCATATACTATGTACTACACTGTGCGTTTCTTATATTCTAAGTTTTTCAGTGCAACTCACTCATATACTATGTACTACACTGTGCGTTTCTTATATTCTAAGTTTTTCAGTGCAACTCACTCATATACTATGTACTACACTGTGCGTTTCTTATATTCTAAGTTTTTCAGTGCAACTCACTCATATACTATGTACTACACTGTGCGTTTCTTATATTCTAAGTTTTTCAGTGCAACTCACTCATATACTATGTACTACACTGTGTGTTTCTTATATTCTAAGTTTTTCAGTGCAACTCACTCATATACTATGTACTACACTGTGCGTTTCTTATATTCTAAGTTTTTCAGTGCAACTCCCTCATATACTATGTACTACACTGTGCATTTCGTGTAATGCGGGTTTTTCAGTAAATTCTAAGTTTTTCAGTGCAACTCACTCATATACTATGTACTACACTGTGCGTTTCTTATATTCTAAGTTTTTCAGTGCAACTCACTCATATAATATGTACTACACTGTGCGTTTCTTATATTCTAAGTTTTTCAGAGCAACTCACTCATATACTATGTACTACAATGTGCGTTTCTTATATTCTAAGTTTTTCAGTGCAACTCACTCATATACTATGTACTACACTGTGCGTTTCTTAAATTCTAAGTTTTTCAGTGCAACTCACTCATATACTATGTACTACACTGTGCGTTTCTTAAATTCTAAGTTTTTCAGTGCAACTCACTCATATACTATGTACTACACTGTGCGTTTCTTATATTCTAATTTTTTCATTGCAACTCACTCATATACTATGTACTACACTGTGCGTTTCTTATATTCTAAGTTTTTCAGTGCAACTCACTCATATACTATGTACTACACTGTGCGTTTCTTATATTTTAAGTTTTTCAGTGCAACTCACTCATATACTATGTACTACACTGTGCGTTTCTTATATTCTAAGTTTTTCAGTGCAACTCACTTATATACTATGTACTACAATGTGCGTTTCTTATATTCTAAGTGTTTCAGTGCAACTCACTCATATACTATGTACTACACTGTGCGTTTCTTAAATTCTAAGTTTTTCAGTGCAACTCACTCATATACTATGTACTACACTGTGCGTTTCTTAAATTCTAAGTTTTTCAGTGCAACTCACTCATATACTATGTACTACACTGTGCGTTTCTTAAATTCTAAGTTTTTCAGTGCAACTCACTCATATACTATGTACTACACTGTGCGTTTCTTAAATTCTAAGTTTTTCAGTGCAACTCACTCATATACTATGTACTACACTGTGCGTTTCTTATATTCTAAGTTTTTCAGTGCAACTCACTCATATACTATGTACTACACTGTGCGTTTCTTATATTCTAAGTTTTTCAGTGCAACTCACTCATATACTATGTACTACACTGTGCGTTTCTTATATTTTAAGTTTTTCAGTGCAACTCACTCATATACTATGTACTACACTGTGCGTTTCTTATATTCTAAGTTTTTCAGTGCAACTCACTTATATACTATGTACTACAATGTGCGTTTCTTATATTCTAAGTGTTTCAGTGCAACTCACTCATATACTATGTACTACACTGTGCGTTTCTTAAATTCTAAGTTTTTCAGTGCAACTCACTCATATACTATGTACTACACTGTGCGTTTCTTAAATTCTAAGTTTTTCAGTGCAACTCACTCATATACTATGTACTACACTGTGCGTTTCTTATATTCTAAGTTTTTCAGTGCAACTCACTCATATACAATGTACTACACTGTGCGTTTCTTATATTCTAAGTTTTTCAGTGCAACTCACTCATATACTATGTACTACACTGTGCGTTTCTTAAATTCTAAGTTTTTCAGTGCAACTCACTCATATACTATGTACTACATTGTGCGTTTATTAAATTCTAAGTTTTTCAGTGCAACTCACTCATATACTATGTACTACACTGTGCGTTTCTTATATTCTAAGTTTTTCAGTGCAACTCACTCATATACTATGTACTACACTGTGCGTTTCTTATATTCTAAGTTTTTCAGTGCAACTCACTCATATACTATGTACTACACTGTGCATTTCGTGTAATGCGGGTTTTTCAGTAAATTCTAAGTTTTTCAGTGCAACTCACTCATATACTATGTACTACACTGTGCGTTTCTTATATTCTAAGTTTTTCAGTGCAACTCACTCATATACTATGTACTACACTGTGCGTTTCTTATATTCTAAGTTTTTCAGTGCAACTCACTCATATACTATGTACTACACTGTGCATTTCTTATATTCTAAGTTTTTCAGTGCAACTCACTCATATACTATGTACTACACTGTGCGTTTCTTATATTCTAAGTTTTTCAGTGCAACTCACTCATATACTATGTACTACAATGTGCGTTTCTTAAATTCTAAGTGTTTCAGTGCAATTCACTCATATACTATGTACTACACTGTGCGTTTCTTAAATTCTAAGTTTTTCAGTGCAACTCACTCATATACTATGTACTACACTGTGCGTTTCTTATATTCTAAGTTTTTCAGTGCAACTCACTCATATACTATGTACTACACTGTGCGTTTCTTATATTCTAAGTTTTTCAGTGCAACTCACTCATATACTATGTACTACACTGTGCGTTTCTTATATTCTAAGTTTTTCAGTGCAACTCACTCATATACTATGTACTACACTGTGCGTTTCTTATATTCTAAGTTTTTCAGTGCAACTCACTCATATACTATGTACTACACTTTGTGTTTCTTATATTCTAAGTTTTTCAGTGCAACTCACTCATATACTATGTACTACACTGTGCGTTTCTTATATTCTAAGTTTTTCAGTGCAACTCCCTCATATACTATGTACTACACTGTGCATTTCGTGTAATGCGGGTTTTTCAGTAAATTCTAAGTTTTTCAGTGCAACTCACTCATATACTATGTACTACACTGTGCGTTTCTTATATTCTAAGTTTTTCAGTGCAACTCACTCATATAATATGTACTACACTGTGCGTTTCTTATATTCTAAGTTTTTCAGAGCAACTCACTCATATACTATGTACTACAATGTGCGTTTCTTATATTCTAAGTTTTTCAGTGCAACTCACTCATATACTATGTACTACACTGTGCGTTTCTTAAATTCTAAGTTTTTCAGTGCAACTCACTCATATACTATGTACTACACTGTGCGTTTCTTAAATTCTAAGTTTTTCAGTGCAACTCACTCATATACTATGTACTACACTGTGCGTTTCTTATATTCTAAGTTTTTCAGTGCAACTCACTCATATACTATGTACTACACTGTGCGTTTCTTATATTCTAAGTTTTTCAGTGCAACTCACTCATATACTATGTACTACACTGTGCGTTTCTTATATTTTAAGTTTTTCAGTGCAACTCACTCATATACTATGTACTACACTGTGCGTTTCTTATATTCTAAGTTTTTCAGTGCAACTCACTTATATACTATGTACTACAATGTGCGTTTCTTATATTCTAAGTGTTTCAGTGCAACTCACTCATATACTATGTACTACACTGTGCGTTTCTTAAATTCTAAGTTTTTCAGTGCAACTCACTCATATACTATGTACTACACTGTGCGTTTCTTAAATTCTAAGTTTTTCAGTGCAACTCACTCATATACTATGTACTACACTGTGCGTTTCTTAAATTCTAAGTTTTTCAGTGCAACTCACTCATATACTATGTACTACACTGTGCGTTTCTTAAATTCTAAGTTTTTCAGTGCAACTCACTCATATACTATGTACTACACTGTGCGTTTCTTATATTCTAAGTTTTTCAGTGCAACTCACTCATATACTATGTACTACACTGTGCGTTTCTTATATTCTAAGTTTTTCAGTGCAACTCACTCATATACTATGTACTACACTGTGCGTTTCTTATATTTTAAGTTTTTCAGTGCAACTCACTCATATACTATGTACTACACTGTGCGTTTCTTATATTCTAAGTGTTTCAGTGCAACTCACTTATATACTATGTACTACAATGTGCGTTTCTTATATTCTAAGTGTTTCAGTGCAACTCACTCATATACTATGTACTACACTGTGCGTTTCTTAAATTCTAAGTTTTTCAGTGCAACTCACTCATATACTATGTACTACACTGTGCGTTTCTTAAATTCTAAGTTTTTCAGTGCAACTCACTCATATACTATGTACTACACTGTGCGTTTCTTATATTCTAAGTTTTTCAGTGCAACTCACTCATATACAATGTACTACACTGTGCGTTTCTTATATTCTAAGTTTTTCAGTGCAACTCACTCATATACTATGTACTACACTGTGCGTTTCTTAAATTCTAAGTTTTTCAGTGCAACTCACTCATATACTATGTACTACAATGTGCATTTCTTATATTCTAAGTTTTTCAGTGCAACTCACTCATATACTATGTACTACACTGTGCGTTTCTTATATTCTAAGTTTTTCAGTGCAACTCACTCATATACTATGTACTACACTGTGCGTTTCTTATATTCTAAGTTTTTCAGTGCAACTCACTCATATACTATGTACTACACTGTGCGTTTCTTATATTCTAAGTTTTTCAGTGCAACTCACTCATATACTATGTACTACACTGTGCATTTCGTGTAATGCGGGTTTTTCAGTAAATTCTAAGTTTTTCAGTGCAACTCACTCATATACTATGTACTACACTGTGCGTTTCTTATATTCTAAGTTTTTCAGTGCAACTCACTCATATACTATGTACTACACTGTGCGTTTCTTATATTCTAAGTTTTTCAGAGCAACTCACTCATATACTATGTACTACAATGTGCGTTTCTTATATTCTAAGTTTTTCAGTGCAACTCACTCATATACTATGTATTACACTGTGCGTTTCTTAAATTCTAAGTTTTTCAGTGCAACTCACTCATATACTATGTACTACATTGTGCGTTTATTAAATTCTAAGTTTTTCAGTGCAACTCACTCATATACTATGTACTACACTGTGCGTTTCTTATATTCTAAGTTTTTCAGTGCAACTCACTCATATACTATGTACTACACTGTGCGTTTCTTATATTCTAAGTTTTTCAGTGCAACTCACTCATATACTATGTACTACACTGTGCGTTTCTTATATTCTAAGTTTTTCAGTGCAACTCACTCATATACTATGTACTACACTGTGCGTTTCTTATATTCTAAGTTTTTCAGTGCAACTCACTCATATACTATGTACTACACTGTGTGTTTCTTATATTCTAAGTTTTTCAGTGCAACTCACTCATATACTATGTACTACACTGTGCGTTTCTTATATTCTAAGTTTTTCAGTGCAACTCCCTCATATACTATGTACTACACTGTGCATTTCGTGTAATGCGGGTTTTTCAGTAAATTCTAAGTTTTTCAGTGCAACTCACTCATATACTATGTACTACACTGTGCGTTTCTTATATTCTAAGTTTTTCAGTGCAACTCACTCATATAATATGTACTACACTGTGCGTTTCTTATATTCTAAGTTTTTCAGAGCAACTCACTCATATACTATGTACTACAATGTGCGTTTCTTATATTCTAAGTTTTTCAGTGCAACTCACTCATATACTATGTACTACACTGTGCGTTTCTTAAATTCTAAGTTTTTCAGTGCAACTCACTCATATACTATGTACTACACTGTGCGTTTCTTAAATTCTAAGTTTTTCAGTGCAACTCACTCATATACTATGTACTACACTGTGCGTTTCTTATATTCTAATTTTTTCATTGCAACTCACTCATATACTATGTACTACACTGTGCGTTTCTTATATTCTAAGTTTTTCAGTGCAACTCACTCATATACTATGTACTACACTGTGCGTTTCTTATATTTTAAGTTTTTCAGTGCAACTCACTCATATACTATGTACTACACTGTGCGTTTCTTATATTCTAAGTTTTTCAGTGCAACTCACTTATATACTATGTACTACAATGTGCGTTTCTTATATTCTAAGTGTTTCAGTGCAACTCACTCATATACTATGTACTACACTGTGCGTTTCTTAAATTCTAAGTTTTTCAGTGCAACTCACTCATATACTATGTACTACACTGTGCGTTTCTTAAATTCTAAGTTTTTCAGTGCAACTCACTCATATACTATGTACTACACTGTGCGTTTCTTAAATTCTAAGTTTTTCAGTGCAACTCACTCATATACTATGTACTACACTGTGCGTTTCTTAAATTCTAAGTTTTTCAGTGCAACTCACTCATATACTATGTACTACACTGTGCGTTTCTTATATTCTAAGTTTTTCAGTGCAACTCACTCATATACTATGTACTACACTGTGCGTTTCTTATATTCTAAGTTTTTCAGTGCAACTCACTCATATACTATGTACTACACTGTGCGTTTCTTATATTTTAAGTTTTTCAGTGCAACTCACTCATATACTATGTACTACACTGTGCGTTTCTTATATTCTAAGTTTTTCAGTGCAACTCACTTATATACTATGTACTACAATGTGCGTTTCTTATATTCTAAGTGTTTCAGTGCAACTCACTCATATACTATGTACTACACTGTGCGTTTCTTAAATTCTAAGTTTTTCAGTGCAACTCACTCATATACTATGTACTACACTGTGCGTTTCTTAAATTCTAAGTTTTTCAGTGCAACTCACTCATATACTATGTACTACACTGTGCGTTTCTTATATTCTAAGTTTTTCAGTGCAACTCACTCATATACAATGTACTACACTGTGCGTTTCTTATATTCTAAGTTTTTCAGTGCAACTCACTCATATACTATGTACTACACTGTGCGTTTCTTAAATTCTAAGTTTTTCAGTGCAACTCACTCATATACTATGTACTACAATGTGCGTTTCTTATATTCTAAGTTTTTCAGTGCAACTCACTCATATACTATGTACTACACTGTGCGTTTCTTATATTCTAAGTTTTTCAGTGCAACTCACTCATATACTATGTACTACACTGTGCGTTTCTTATATTCTAAGTTTTTCAGTGCAACTCACTCATATACTATGTACTACACTGTGCGTTTCTTATATTCTAAGTTTTTCAGTGCAACTCACTCATATACTATGTACTACACTGTGCATTTCGTGTAATGCGGGTTTTTCAGTAAATTCTAAGTTTTTCAGTGCAACTCACTCATATACTATGTACTACACTGTGCGTTTCTTATATTCTAAGTTTTTCAGTGCAACTCACTCATATACTATGTACTACACTGTGCGTTTCTTATATTCTAAGTTTTTCAGAGCAACTCACTCATATACTATGTACTACAATGTGCGTTTCTTATATTCTAAGTTTTTCAGTGCAACTCACTCATATACTATGTATTACACTGTGCGTTTCTTAAATTCTAAGTTTTTCAGTCAACTCACTCATATACTATGTACTACATTGTGCGTTTATTAAATTCTAAGTTTTTCAGTGCAACTCACTCATATACTATGTACTACACTGTGCGTTTCTTATATTCTAAGTTTTTCAGTGCAACTCACTCATATACTAAGTACTACATTGTGCGTTTATTAAATTCTAAGTTTTTCAGTGCAACTCACTCATATACTATGTACTACACTGTGCGTTTCTTAAATTCTAAGTTTTTCAGTGCAACTCACTCATATACTATGTACTACAATGTGCGTTTCTTATATTCTAAGTTTTTCAGTGCAACTCACTCATATACTATGTACTACATTGTGCGTTTATTAAATTCTAAGTTTTTCAGTGCAACTCACTCATATACTATGTACTACACTGTGCGTTTCTTATATTCTAAGTTTTTCAGTGCAACTCACTCATATACTATGTACTACAATGTGCGTTTCTTATATTCTAAGTTTTTCAGGGCAACTCACTCATATACTATGTACTACACTGTGCGTTTCTTATATTCTAAGTTTTTAAGTGCAACTCACTCATATACTATGTACTACACTGTGCGTTTCTTATATTCTAAGATTTTCAGTGCAACTCACTCATATACTATGTACTACACTGTGCGTTTCTTATATTCTGAGTTTTTCAGTGCAACTCACTCATATACTATGTACTACACTGTGCGTTTCTTATATTCTAAGTTTTTCAGTGCAACTCACTCATATACTATGTACTACACTGTGCGTTTCTTATATTCTAAGTTTTTCAGTGCAACTCACTCATATACTATGTACTACACTGTGCGTTTCTTATATTCTAAGTTTTTCAGTGCAACTCACTCATATACTATGTACTACACTGTGCGTTTCTTATATTCTAAGTTTTTCAGTGCAACTCACTCATATACTATGTACTACACTGTGCGTTTCTTATATTCTAAGTTTTTCAGTGCAACTCACTCATATACTATGTACTACACTGTGCATTTCGTGTAATGCGGGTTTTTCAGTAAATTCTAAGTTTTTCAGTGCAACTCACTCATATACTATGTACTACACTGTGCGTTTCTTATATTCTAAGTTTTTCAGTGCAACTCACTCATATACTATGTACTACACTGTGCGTTTCTTATATTCTAAGTTTTTCAGTGCAACTCACTCATATACTATGTACTACACTGTGCGTTTCTTATATTCTAAGTTTTTCAGTGCAACTCACTCATATACTATGTACTACACTGTGCGTTTCTAATATTCTAAGTTTTTCAGTGCAACTCACTCATATACTATGTACTACACTGTGCGTTTCTTATATTCTAAGTTTTTCAGTGCAACTCACTCATATACTATGTACTACACTGTGCGTTTCTCATATTCTAAATTTTTCAGTGCAACTCACTCATATACTATGTACTACACTGTGCGTTTCTTATATTCTAAGTTTTTCAGTGCAACTCACTCATATACTATGTACTACACTGTGCGTTTCTTATATTCTAAGTTTTTCAGTGCAACTCACTCATATACTATGTACTACACTGTGCGTTTCTTATATTCTAAGTTTTTCAGTGCAACTCACTCATATACTATGTACTACACTGTGCATTTCTTATATTCTACGTTTTTCAGTGCAACTCACTCATATACTATGTACTACACTGTGCGTTTCTCATATTCTAAGCTTTTCAGTGCAACTCACTCATATACTATGTACTACAATGTGCGTTTCTTAAATTCTAAGTGTTTCAGTGCAACTCACTCATATACTATGTACTACACTGTGCGTTTCTTAAATTCTAAGTTTTTCAGTGCAACTCACTCATATACTATGTACTACACTGTGCGTTTCTTATATTTTAAGTTTTTCAGTGCAACTCACTCATATACTATGTACTACACTGTGCGTTTCTTATATTCTAAGTTTTTCAGTGCAACTCACTTATATACTATGTACTACAATGTGCGTTTCTTATATTCTAAGTGTTTCAGTGCAACTCACTCATATACTATGTACTACACTGTGCGTTTCTTAAATTCTAAGTTTTTCAGTGCAACTCACTCATATACTATGTACTACACTGTGCGTTTCTTATATTCTAAGTTTTTCAGTGCAACTCACTCATATACAATGTACTACACTGTGCGTTTCTTATATTCTAAGTTTTTCAGTGCAACTCACTCATATACTATGTACTACACTGTGCGTTTCTTAAATTCTAAGTTTTTCAGTGCAACTCACTCATATACTATGTACTACAATGTGCGTTTCTTATATTCTAAGTTTTTCAGTGCAACTCACTCATATACTATGTACTACACTGTGCGTTTCTTATATTCTAAGTTTTTCAGTGCAACTCACTCATATACTATGTACTACACTGTGCGTTTCTTATATTCTAAGTTTTTCAGTGCAACTCACTCATATACTATGTACTACACTGTGCGTTTCTTATATTCTAAGTTTTTCAGTGCAACTCACTCATATACTATGTACTACACTTTGCATTTCGTGTAATGCGGGTTTTTCAGTAAATTCTAAGTTTTTCAGTGCAACTCACTCATATACTATGTACTACACTGTGCGTTTCTTATATTCTAAGTTTTTCAGTGCAACTCACTCATATACTATGTACTACACTGTGCGTTTCTTATATTCTAAGTTTTTCAGAGCAACTCACTCATATACTATGTACTACAATGTGCGTTTCTTATATTCTAAGTTTTTCAGTGCAACTCACTCATATACTATGTATTACACTGTGCGTTTCTTAAATTCTAAGTTTTTCAGTGCAACTCACTCATATACTATGTACTACATTGTGCGTTTATTAAATTCTAAGTTTTTCAGTGCAACTCACTCATATACTATGTACTACACTGTGCGTTTCTTATATTCTAAGTTTTTCAGTGCAACTCTCTCATATACTATGTACTACATTGTGCGTTTATTAAATTCTAAGTTTTTCAGTGCAACTCACTCATATACTATGTACTACACTGTGCGTTTCTTAAATTCTAAGTTTTTCAGTGCAACTCACTCATATACTATGTACTACAATGTGCGTTTCTTATATTCTAAGTTTTTCAGTGCAACTCACTCATATACTATGTACTACATTGTGCGTTTATTAAATTCTAAGTTTTTCAGTGCAACTCACTCATATACTATGTACTACACTGTGCGTTTCTTATAGTCTAAGTTTTTCAGTGCAACTCACTCATATACTATGTACTACAATGTGCGTTTCTTATATTCTAAGTTTTTCAGGGCAACTCACTCATATACTATGTACTACACTGTGCGTTTCTTATATTCTAAGTTTTTCAGTGCAACTCACTCATATACTATGTACTACACTGTGCGTTTCTTATATTCTAAGATTTTCAGTGCAACTCACTCATATACTATGTACTACACTGTGCGTTTCTTATATTCTGAGTTTTTCAGTGCAACTCACTCATATACTATGTACTACACTGTGCGTTTCTTATATTCTAAGTTTTTCAGTGCAACTCACTCATATACTATGTACTACACTGTGCGTTTCTTATATTCTAAGTTTTTCAGTGCAACTCACTCATATACTATGTACTACACTGTGCGTTTCTTATATTCTAAGTTTTTCAGTGCAACTCACTCATATACTATGTACTACACTGTGCGTTTCTTATATTCTAAGTTTTTCAGTGCAACTCACTCATATACTATGTACTACACTGTGCGTTTCTTATATTCTAAGTTTTTCAGTGCAACTCACTCATATACTATGTACTACAATGTGCATTTCGTGTAATGCGGGTTTTTCAGTAAATTCTAAGTTTTTCAGTGCAACTCACTCATATACTATGTACTACACTGTGCGTTTCTTATATTCTAAGTTTTTCAGTGCAACTCACTCATATACTATGTACTACACTGTGCGTTTCTTATATTCTAAGTTTTTCAGTGCAACTCACTCATATACTATGTACTACACTGTGCGTTTCTTATATTCTAAGTTTTTCAGTGCAACTCACTCATATACTATGTACTACACTGTGCGTTTCTAATATTCTAAGTTTTTCAGTGCAACTCACTCATATACTATGTACTACACTGTGCGTTTCTTATATTCTAAGTTTTTCAGTGCAACTCACTCATATACTATGTACTACACTGTGCGTTTCTCATATTCTAAATTTTTCAGTGCAACTCACTCATATACTATGTACTACACTGTGCGTTTCTTATATTCTAAGTTTTTCAGTGCAACTCACTCATATACTATGTACTACACTGTGCGTTTCTTATATTCTAAGTTTTTCAGTGCAACTCACTCATATACTATGTACTACACTGTGCGTTTCTTATATTCTAAGTTTTTCAGTGCAACTCACTCATATACTATGTACTACAATGTGCGTTTCTTAAATTCTAAGTGGTTCAGTGCAACTCACTCATATACTATGTACTACACTGTGCGTTTCTTAAATTCTAAGTTTTTCAGTGCAACTCACTCATATACTATGTACTACACTGTGCGTTTCTTATATTCTAAGTTTTTCAGTGCAACTCACTCATATACTATGTACTACACTGTGCGTTTCTTATATTCTAAGTTTTTCAGTGCAACTCACTCATATACTATGTACTACACTGTGCGTTTCTTATATTCTAAGTTTTTCAGTGCAACTCACTCATATACTATGTACTACACTGTGCGTTTCTTATATTCTAAGTTTTTCAGTGCAACTCACTCATATACTATGTACTACACTGTGTGTTTCTTATATTCTAAGTTTTTCAGTGCAACTCACTCATATACTATGTACTACACTGTGCGTTTCTTATATTCTAAGTTTTTCAGTGCAACTCCCTCATATACTATGTACTACACTGTGCATTTCGTGTAATGCGGGTTTTTCAGTAAATTCTAAGTTTTTCAGTGCAACTCACTCATAAACTATGTACTACACTGTGCGTTTCTTATATTCTAAGTTTTTCAGTGCAACTCACTCATATAATATGTACTACACTGTGCGTTTCTTATATTCTAAGTTTTTCAGAGCAACTCACTCATATACTATGTACTACAATGTGCGTTTCTTATATTCTAAGTTTTTCAGTGCAACTCACTCATATACTATGTACTACACTGTGCGTTTCTTAAATTCTAAGTTTTTCAGTGCAACTCACTCATATACTATGTACTACACTGTGCGTTTCTTAAATTCTAAGTTTTTCAGTGCAACTCACTCATATACTATGTACTACACTGTGCGTTTCTTATATTCTAATTTTTTCATTGCAACTCACTCATATACTATGTACTACACTGTGCGTTTCTTATATTCTAAGTTTTTCAGTGCAACTCACTCATATACTATGTACTACACTGTGCGTTTCTTATATTTTAAGTTTTTCAGTGCAACTCACTCATATACTATGTACTACACTGTGCGTTTCTTATATTCTAAGTTTTTCAGTGCAACTCACTTATATACTATGTACTACAATGTGCGTTTCTTATATTCTAAGTGTTTCAGTGCAACTCACTCATATACTATGTACTACACTGTGCGTTTCTTAAATTCTAAGTTTTTCAGTGCAACTCACTCATATACTATGTACTACACTGTGCGTTTCTTAAATTCTAAGTTTTTCAGTGCAACTCACTCATATACTATGTACTACACTGTGCGTTTCTTAAATTCTAAGTTTTTCAGTGCAACTCACTCATATACTATGTACTACACTGTGCGTATCTTAAATTCTAAGTTTTTCAGTGCAACTCACTCATATACTATGTACTACACTGTGCGTTTCTTATATTCTAAGTTTTTCAGTGCAACTCACTCATATACTATGTACTACACTGTGCGTTTCTTATATTCTAAGTTTTTCAGTGCAACTCACTCATATACTATGTACTACACTGTGCGTTTCTTATATTTTAAGTTTTTCAGTGCAACTCACTCATATACTATGTACTACACTGTGCGTTTCTTATATTCTAAGTTTTTCAGTGCAACTCACTTATATACTATGTACTACAATGTGCGTTTCTTATATTCTAAGTGTTTCAGTGCAACTCACTCATATACTATGTACTACACTGTGCGTTTCTTAAATTCTAAGTTTTTCAGTGCAACTCACTCATATACTATGTACTACACTGTGCGTTTCTTAAATTCTAAGTTTTTCAGTGCAACTCACTCATATACTATGTACTACACTGTGCGTTTCTTATATTCTAAGTTTTTCAGTGCAACTCACTCATATACAATGTACTACACTGTGCGTTTCTTATATTCTAAGTTTTTCAGTGCAACTCACTCATATACTATGTACTACACTGTGCGTTTCTTAAATTCTAAGTTTTTCAGTGCAACTCACTCATATACTATGTACTACAATGTGCGTTTCTTATATTCTAAGTTTTTCAGTGCAACTCACTCATATACTATGTACTACACTGTGCGTTTCTTATATTCTAAGTTTTTCAGTGCAACTCACTCATATACTATGTACTACACTGTGCGTTTCTTATATTCTAAGTTTTTCAGTGCAACTCACTCATATACTATGTACTACACTGTGCGTTTCTTATATTCTAAGTTTTTCAGTGCAACTCACTCATATACTATGTACTACACTGTGCGTTTCTTAAATTCTAAATTTTTCAGTGCAACTCACTCATATACTATGTACTACAATGTGCGTTTCTTATATTCTAAGTTTTTCAGTGCAACTCACTCATATACTATGTACTACACTGTGCGTTTCTAATATTCTAAGTTTTTCAGTGCAACTCAGTCATATACTATGTACTACACTGTGCGTTTCTTATATTCTAAGTTTTTCAGTGCAACTCACTCATATACTATGTACTACACTGTGCGTTTCTTATATTCTAAGTTTTTCAGTGCAACTAACTCATATACTATGTACTACACTGTGCGTTTCTTATATTCTAAGTTTTTCAGTGCAACTCACTCATATACTATGTACTACACTGTGCGTTTCTTATATTCTAAGTTTTTCAGTGCAACTCACTCATATACTATGTACTACACTGTGCATTTCGTGTAATGCGGGTTTTTCAGTAAATTCTAAGTTTTTCAGTGCAACTCAATCATATACTATGTACTACACTGTGCGTTTCTTATATTCTAAGTTTTTCAGTGCAACTCACTCATATACTATGTACTACACTGTGCGTTTCTTATATTCTAAGTTTTTCAGAGCAACTCACTCATATACTATGTACTACAATGTGCGTTTCTTATATTCTAAGTTTTTCAGTGCAACTCACTCATATACTATGTATTACACTGTGCGTTTCTTAAATTCTAAGTTTTTCAGTGCAACTCACTCATATACTATGTACTACATTGTGCGTTTATTAAATTCTAAGTTTTTCAGTGCAACTCACTCATATACTATGTACTACACTGTGCGTTTCTTATATTCTAAGTTTTTCAGTGCAACTCACTCATATACTATGTACTACATTGTGCGTTTATTAAATTCTAAGTTTTTCAGTGCAACTCACTCATATACTATGTACTACACTGTGCGTTTCTTAAATTCTAAGTTTTTCAGTGCAACTCACTCATATACTATGTACTACAATGTGCGTTTCTTATATTCTAAGTTTTTCAGTGCAACTCACTCATATACTATGTACTACATTGTGCGTTTATTAAATTCTAAGTTTTTCAGTGCAACTCACTCATATACTATGTACTACACTGTGCGTTTCTTATATTCTAAGTTTTTCAGTGCAACTCACTCATATACTATGTACTACAATGTGCGTTTCTTATATTCTAAGTTTTTCAGGGCAACTCACTCATATACTATGTACTACACTGTGCGTTTCTTATATTCTAAGTTTTTAAGTGCAACTCACTCATATACTATGTACTACACTGTGCGTTTCTTATATTCTAAGATTTTCAGTGCAACTCACTCATATACTATGTACTACACTGTGCGTTTCTTATATTCTGAGTTTTTCAGTGCAACTCACTCATATACTATGTACTACACTGTGCGTTTCTTATATTCTAAGTTTTTCAGTGCAACTCACTCATATACTATGTACTACACTGTGCGTTTCTTATATTCTAAGTTTTTCAGTGCAACTCACTCATATACTATGTACTACACTGTGCGTTTCTTATATTCTAAGTTTTTCAGTGCAACTCACTCATATACTATGTACTACACTGTGCGTTTCTAATATTCTAAGTTTTTCAGTGCAACTCACTCATATACAATGTACTACACTGTGCGTTTCTTATATTCTAAGTTTTTCAGTGCAACTCACTCATATACTATGTACTACACTGTGCATTTCGTGTAATGCGGGTTTTTCAGTAAATTCTAAGTTTTTCAGTGCAACTCACTCATATACTATGTACTACACTGTGCGTTTCTTATATTCTAAGTTTTTCAGTGCAACTCACTCATATACTATGTACTACACTGTGCGTTTCTTATATTCTAAGTTTTTCAGAGCAACTCACTCATATACTATGTACTACAATGTGCGTTTCTTATATTCTAAGTTTTTCAGTGCAACTCACTCATATACTATGTACTACACTGTGCGTTTCTTAAATTCTAAGTTTTTCAGTGCAACTCACTCATATACTATGTACTACATTGTGCGTTTATTAAATTCTAAGTTTTTCAGTGCAACTCACTCATATACTATGTACTACACTGTGCGTTTCTTATATTCTAAGTTTTTCAGTGCAACTCACTCATATACTATGTACTACACTGTGTGTTTCTTATATTCTAAGTTTTTCAGTGCAACTCACTCATATACAATGTACTACACTGTGCGTTTCTTATATTCTAAGTTTTTCAGTGCAACTCACTCATATACTATGTACTACACTGTGCATTTCGTGTAATGCGGATTTTTCAGTAAATTCTAAGTTTTTCAGTGCAACTCACTCATATACTATGTACTACACTGTGCGTTTCTTATATTCTAAGTTTTTCAGTGCAACTCACTCATATACTATGTACTACACTGTGCGTTTCTTATATTCTAAGTTTTTCAGAGCAACTCACTCATATACTATGTACTACAATGTGCGTTTCTTATATTCTAAGTTTTTCAGTGCAACTCACTCATATACTATGTACTACACTGTGCGTTTCTTAAATTCTAAGTTTTTCAGTGCAACTCACTCATATACTATGTACTACACTGTGCGTTTCTTATATTCTAAGTTTTTCAGTGCAACTCACTCATATACTATGTACTACACTGTGCGTTTCTTAAATTCTAAGTTTTTCAGTGCAACTCACTCATATACTATGTACTATAATGTGCGTTTCTTATATTCTAAGTTTTTCAGTGCAACTCACTCATATACTATGTACTACACTGTGCGTTTCTTATATTCTAAGTTTTTCAGAGCAACTCACTCATATACTATGTACTACACTGTGCGTTTCTTATATTCTAAGTTTTTCAGTGCAACTCACTCATATACTATGTACTACAGTGTGCGTTTCTTATATTCTAAGTTTTTCAGTGCAACTCACTCATATACTATGTACTACACTGTGCGTTTCTTAAATTCTAAGTTTTTCAGTGCAACTCACTCATATACTATGTACTACAATGTGCGTTTCTTATATTCTAAGTTTTTCAGTGCAACTCACTCATATACTATGTACTACACTGTGCGTTTCTAATATTCTAAGTTTTTAAGTGCAACTCACTCATATACTATGTACTACACTGTGCGTTTCTTATATTCTGAGTTTTTCAGTGCAACTCACTCATATACTATGTACTACACTGTGCGTTTCTTATATTCTGAGTTTTTCAGTGCAACTCACTCATATACTATGTACTACACTGTGCGTTTCTTATATTCTAAGTTTTTCAGTGCAACTCACTCATATACTATGTACTACACTGTGCGTTTCTTATATTCTAAGTTTTTCAGTGCAACTCACTCATATACTATGTACTACACTGTGCGTTTCTTATATTCTAAGTTTTTCAGTGCAACTCACTCATATACTATGTACTACACTGTGCGTTTCTTATATTCTAAGTTTTTCAGTGCAACTCACTCATATACTATGTACTACAATGTGCGTTTCTTATATTCTAAGTTTTTCAGTGCAACTCACTCATATACTATGTACTACAATGTGCGTTTCTTAAATTCTAAGTTTTTCAGTGCAACTCACTCATATACTATGTACTACACTGTGCGTTTATTAAATTCTAAGTTTTTCAGTGCAACTCACTCATATACTATGTACTACATTGTGCGTTTATTAAATTCTAAGTTTTTCAGTGCAACTCACTCATATACTATGTACTACACTGTGCGTTTATTAAATTCTAAGTTTTTCAGTGCAACTCACTCATATACTATGTACTACATTGTGCGTTTATTAATTTCTAAGTTTTTCAGTGCAACTCACTCATATACTATGTACTACACTGTGCGTTTCTTAAATTCGAAGTTTTTCAGTGCAACTCACTCATATACTATGTACTACAATGTGCGTTTCTTATATTCTAAGTTTTTCAGTGCAACTCACTCATATACTATGTACTACATTGTGCGATTATTAAATTCTAAGTTTTTCAGTGCAACTCACTCATATACTATGTACTACACTGTGCGTTTCTTATATTCTAAGTTTTTCAGTGCAACTCACTCATATACTATGTACTACACTGTGCGTTTCTTATATTCTAAGTTTTTCAGTGCAACTCACTCATATACTATGTACTACACTGTGCGTTTCTTATATTCTAAGTTTTTCAGTGCAACTGACTCATATACTATGTACTACACTGTGCGTTTCTTAAATTCTAAGTTTTTCAGTGCAACTCACTCATATACTATGTACTACAATGTGCGTTTCTTATATTCTAAGTTTTTCAGTGCAACTCACTCATATACTATGTACTACACTGTGCGTTTCTTATATTCTAAGTTTTTAAGTGCAACTCACTCATATACTATGTACTACACTGTGCGTTTCTTATATTCTAAGTTTTTCAGTGCAACTCACTCATATACTATGTACTACACTGTGCGTTTCTTATATTCTGAGTTTTTCAGTGCAACTCACTCATATACTATGTAGTACACTGTGCGTTTCTTATATTCTAAGTTTTTCAGTGCAACTCACTCATATACTATGTACTACACTGTGCGTTTCTTAAATTCTAAGTTTTTCAGTGCAACTCACTCATATACTATGTACTACACTGTGCGTTTCTTATATTCTAAGTTTTTCAGTGCAACTCACTCATATACTATGTACTACACTGTGCGTTTCTTATATTCTAAGTTTTTCAGTGCAACTCACTCATATACTATGTACTACACTGTGCATTTCGTGTAATGCGGGTTTTTTAGTAAATTCTAAGTTTTTCAGTGCAACTCACTCATATACTATGTACTACACTGTGCGTTTCTTATATTCTAAGTTTTTCAGTGCAACTCACTCATATACTATGTACTACACTGTGCGTTTCTTATATTCTAAGTTTTTCAGAGCAACTCACTCATATACTATGTACTACAATGTGCGTTTCTTATATTCTAAGTTTTTCAGTGCAACTCACTCATATACTATGTACTACACTGTGCGTTTCTTAAATTCTAAGTTTTTCAGTGCAACTCACTCATATACTATGTACTACATTGTGCGTTTATTAAATTCTAAGTTTTTCAGTGCAACTCACTCATATACTATGTACTACACTGTGCGTTTCTTATATTCTAAGTTTTTCAGTGCAACTCAATCATATACTATGTACTATACTGTGCGTTTCTTATATTCTAAGTTTTTCAGTGCAACTCACTCATATACTATGTACTACACTGTGCGTTTCTTAAATTCTAAGTTTTTAAGTGCAACTCACTCATATACTATGTACTACATTGTGCGTTTATTAAATTCTAAATTTTTCAGTGCAACTCACTCATATACTATGTACTACACTGTGCGTTTCTTATATTCTAAGTTTTTCAGTGCAACTCACTCATATACTATGTACTACACTGTGCGTTTCTTATATTCTAAGTTTTTCAGTGCAACTCACTCATATACTATGTACTACACTGTGCGTTTCTTATATTCTAAGTTTTTCAGTGCAACTCACTCATATACTATGTACTACACTGTGCGTTTCTTAAATTCTAATTTTTTCAGTGCAACTCACTCATATACTATGTACTACAATGTGCGTTTCTTATATTCTAAGTTTTTCAGTGCAACTCACTCATATACTATGTACTACACTGTGCGTTTCTTATATTCTAAGTTTTTAAGTGCAACTCACTCATATACTATGTACTACACTGTGCGTTTCTTATATTCTAAGTTTTTCAGTGCAACTCACTCATATACTATGTACTACACTGTGCGTTTCTTATATTCTGAGTTTTTCAGTGCAACTCACTCATATACTATGTACTACACTGTGCGTTTCTTATATTCTAAGTTTTTCAGTGCAACTCACTCATATACTATGTACTACACTGTGCGTTTCTTATATTCTAAGTTTTTCAGTGCAACTCACTCATATACTATGTACTACACTGTGCGTTTCTTATATTCTAAGTTTTTCAGTGCAACTCACTCATATACTATGTACTACACTGTGCGTTTCTTATATTCTAAGTTTTTCAGTGCAACTCACTCATATACTATGTACTACACTGTGCGTTTCTTATATTCTAAGTTTTTCAGTGCAACTCACTCATATACTATGTACTACACTGTGCATTTCGTGTAATGCGGGTTTTTCAGTAAATTCTAAGTTTTTCAGTGCAACTCACTCATATACTATGTACTACACTGTGCGTTTCTTATATTCTAAGTTTTTCAGTGCAACTCACTCATATACTATGTACTACACTGTGCGTTTCTTATATTCTAAGTTTTTCAGAGCAACTCACTCATATACTATGTACTACAATGTGCGTTTCTTATATTCTAAGTTTTTCAGTGCAACTCACTCATATACTATGTACTACACTGTGCGTTTCTTAAATTCTAAGTTTTTCAGTGCAACTCACTCATATACTATGTACTACACTGTGCATTTCTTATATTCTAAGTTTTTCAGTGCAACTCACTCATATACTATGTACTACACTGTGCGTTTCTTATATTCTAAGTTTTTCAGTGCAACTCACTCATATACTATGTACTACAATGTGCGTTTCTTAAATTCTAAGTGTTTCAGTGCAACTCACTCATATACTATGTACTACACTGTGCGTTTCTTAAATTCTAAGTTTTTCAGTGCAACTCACTCATATACTATGTACTACACTGTGCGTTTCTTATATTCTAAGTTTTTCAGTGCAACTCACTCATATACTATGTACTACACTGTGCGTTTCTTATATTCTAAGTTTTTCAGTGCAACTCACTCATATACTATGTACTACACTGTGCGTTTCTTATATTCTAAGTTTTTCAGTGGAACTCACTCATATACTATGTACTACACTGTGCGTTTCTTATATTCTAAGTTTTTCAGAGCAACTCACTCATATACTATGTACTACAATGTGCGTTTCTTATATTCTAAGTTTTTCAGTGCAACTCACTCATATACTATGTACTACACTGTGCGTTTCTTAAATTCTAAGTTTTTCAGTGCAACTCACTCATATACTATGTACTACATTGTGCGTTTATTAAATTCTAAGTTTTTCAGTGCAACTCACTCATATACTATGTACTACACTGTGCGTTTCTTATATTCTAAGTTTTTCAGTGCAACTCACTCATATACTATGTACTATACTGTGCGTTTCTTATATTCTAAGTTTTTCAGTGCAACTCACTCATATACTATGTACTACACTGTGCGTTTCTTAAATTCTAAGTTTTTAAGTGCAACTCACTCATATACTATGTACTACATTGTGCGTTTATTAAATTCTAAATTTTTCAGTGCAACTCACTCATATACTATGTACTACACTGTGCGTTTCTTATATTCTAAGTTTTTCAGTGCAACTCACTCATATACTATGTACTACACTGTGCGTTTCTTATATTCTAAGTTTTTCAGTGCAACTCACTCATATACTATGTACTACACTGTGCGTTTCTTATATTCTAAGTTTTTCAGTGCAACTCACTCATATACTATGTACTACACTGTGCGTTTCTTAAATTCTAATTTTTTCAGTGCAACTCACTCATATACTATGTACTACAATGTGCGTTTCTTATATTCTAAGTTTTTCAGTGCAACTCACTCATATACTATGTACTACACTGTGCGTTTCTTATATTCTAAGTTTTTAAGTGCAACTCACTCATATACTATGTACTACACTGTGCGTTTCTTATATTCTAAGTTTTTCAGTGCAACTCACTCATATACTATGTACTACACTGTGCGTTTCTTATATTCTGAGTTTTTCAGTGCAACTCACTCATATACTATGTACTACACTGTGCGTTTCTTATATTCTAAGTTTTTCAGTGCAACTCACTCATATACTATGTACTACACTGTGCGTTTCTTATATTCTAAGTTTTTCAGTGCAACTCACTCATATACTATGTACTACACTGTGCGTTTCTTATATTCTAAGTTTTTCAGTGCAACTCACTCATATACTATGTACTACACTGTGCGTTTCTTATATTCTAAGTTTTTCAGAGCAACTCACTCATATACTATGTACTACAATGTGCGTTTCTTATATTCTAAGTTTTTCAGTGCAACTCACTCATATACTATGTACTACACTGTGCGTTTCTTATATTCTAAGTTTTTCAGTGCAACTCACTCATATACTATGTACTACATTGTGCGTTTATTAAATTCTAAGTTTTTCAGTGCAACTCACTCATATACTATGTACTACACTGTGCGTTTCTTATATTCTAAGTTTTTCAGTGCAACTCACTCATATACTATGTACTACACTGTGCGTTTCTTATATTCTAAGTTTTTCAGTGCAACTCACTCATATACTATGTACTACACTGTGCATTTCGTGTAATGGGGGTTTTTCAGTAAATTCTAAGTTTTTCAGTGCAACTCACTCATATACTATGTACTACACTGTGCGTTTCTTATATTCTAAGTTTTTCAGTGCAACTCACTCATATACTATGTACTACACTGTGCGTTTCTTAAATTCTAAGTTTTTCAGTGCAACTCACTCATATACTATGTACTACATTGTGCGTTTATTAAATTCTAAGTTTTTCAGTGCAACTCACTCATATACTATGTACTACACTGTGCGTTTCTTATATTCTAAGTTTTTCAGTGCAACTCACTCATATACTATGTACTACAATGTGCGTTTCTTAAATTCTAAGTGTTTCAGTGCAACTCACTCATATACTATGTACTACACTGTGCGTTTATTAAATTCTAAGTTTTTCAGTGCAACTCACTCATATACTATGTACTACACTGTGCGTTTCTTATATTCTAAGTTTTTCAGTGCAACTCACTCATATACTATGTACTACACTGTGCGTTTCTTATATTCTAAGTTTTTCAGTGCAACTCACTCATATACTATGTACTACACTGTGCGTTTCTTATATTCTAAGTTTTTCAGTGCAACTCACTCATATACTATGTACTACACTGTGCATTTCGTGTAATGCGGGTTTTTCAGTAAATTCTAAGTTTTTCAGTGCAACTCACTCATATACTATGTACTACACTGTGCGTTTCTTATATTCTAAGTTTTTCAGTGCAACTCACTCATATACTATGTACTACACTGTGCGTTTCTTATATTCTAAGTTTTTCAGAGCAACTCACTCATATACTATGTACTACAATGTGCGTTTCTTATATTCTAAGTTTTTCAGTGCAACTCACTCATATACTATGTACTACACTGTGCGTTTCTTATATTCTAAGTTTTTCAGTGCAACTCACTCATATACTATGTACTACATTGTGCGTTTATTAAATTCTAAGTTTTTCAGTGCAACTCACTCATATACTATGTACTACACTGTGCGTTTTTATATTCTAAGTTTTTCAGTGCAACTCACTCATATACTATGTACTACACTGTGCGTTTCTTATATTCTAAGTTTTTCAGTGCAACTCACTCATATACTATGTACTACACTGTGCATTTCGTGTAATGCGGGTTTTTCAGTAAATTCTAAGTTTTTCAGTGCAACTCACTCATATACTATGTACTACACTGTGCGTTTCTTATATTCTAAGTTTTTCAGTGCAACTCACTCATATACTATGTACTACACTGTGCGTTTCTTATATTCTAAGTTTTTCAGAGCAACTCACTCATATACTATGTACTACAATGTGCGTTTCTTATATTCTAAGTTTTTCAGTGCAACTCACTCATATACTATGTACTACACTGTGCGTTTCTTATATTCTAAGTTTTTCAGTGCAACTCACTCATATACTATGTACTACATTGTGCGTTTATTAAATTCTAAGTTTTTCAGTGCAACTCACTCATATACTATGTACTACACTGTGCGTTTCTTATATTCTAAGTTTTTCAGTGCAACTCACTCATATACTATGTACTACACTGTGCGTTTCTTATATTCTAAGTTTTTCAGTGCAACTCACTCATATACTATGTACTACACTGTGCATTTCGTGTAATGCGGGTTTTTCAGTAAATTCTAAGTTTTTCAGTGCAACTCACTCATATACTATGTACTACACTGTGCGTTTCTTATATTCTAAGTTTTTCAGTGCAACTCACTCATATACTATGTACTACACTGTACGTTTCTTATATTCTAAGTTTTTCAGTGCAACTCACTCATATACTATGTACTACACTGTGCATTTCTTATATTCTAAGTTTTTCAGTGCAACTCACTCATATACTATGTACTACACTGTGCGTTTCTTATATTCTAAGTTTTTCAGTGCAACTCACTCATATACTATGTACTACAATGTGCGTTTCTTAAATTCTAAGTGTTTCAGTGCAACTCACTCATATACTATGTACTACACTGTGCGTTTCTTAAATTCTAAGTTTTTCAGTGCAACTCACTCATATACTATGTACTACACTGTGCGTTTCTTATATTCTAAGTTTTTCAGTGCAACTCACTCATATACTATGTACTACACTGTGCGTTTCTTATATTCTAAGTTTTTCAGTGCAACTCACTCATATACTATGTACTACACTGTGCGTTTCTTATATTCTAAGTTTTTCAGTGCAACTCACTCATATACTATGTACTACACTGTGCGTTTCTTATATTCTAAGTTTTTCAGTGCAACTCACTCATATACTATGTACTACACTGTGCGTTTCTTAAATTCTAAGTTTTTCAGTGCAACTCACTCATATACTATGTACTACACTGTGTGTTTCTTATATTCTAAGTTTTTCAGTGCAACTCACTCATATACTATGTACTACACTGTGCGTTTCTTATATTCTAAGTTTTTCAGTGCAACTCACTCATATACTATGTACTACACTGTGCATTTCGTGTAATGCGGGTTTTTCAGTAAATTCTAAGTTTTTCAGTGCAACTCACTCATATACTATGTACTACACTGTGCGTTTCTTATATTCTAAGTTTTTCAGTGCAACTCACTCATATACTATGTACTACACTGTGCGTTTCTTATATTCTAAGTTTTTCAGAGCAACTCACTCATATACTATGTACTACAATGTGCGTTTCTTATATTCTAAGTTTTTCAGTGCAACTCACTCATATACTATGTACTACACTGTGCGTTTCTTAAATTCTAAGTTTTTCAGTGCAACTCACTCATATACTATGTACTACACTGTGCATTTCTTATATTCTAAGTTTTTCAGTGCAACTCACTCATATACTATGTACTACACTGTGCGTTTCTTATATTCTAAGTTTTTCATTGCAACTCACTCATATACTATGTACTACACTGTGCGTTTCTTATATTCTAAGTTTTTCAGTGCAACTCACTCATATACTATGTACTACACTGTGCGTTTCTTATATTCTAAGTTTTTCAGTGCAACTCACTCATATACTATGTACTACAATGTGCGTTTCTTATATTCTAAGTGTTTCAGTGCAACTCACTCATATACTATGTACTACAATGTGCGTTTCTTATATTCTAAGTGTTTCAGTGCAACTCACTCATATACTATGTACTACACTGTGCGTTTCTTAAATTCTAAGTTTTTCAGTGCAACTCACTCATATACTATGTACTACACTGTGCGTTTCTTAAATTCTAAGTTTTTCAGTGCAACTCACTCATATACTATGTACTACACTGTGCGTTTCTTATATTCTAAGTTTTTCAGTGCAACTCACTCATATACTATGTACTACACTGTGCGTTTCTTAAATTCTAAGTTTTTCAGTGCAACTCACTCATATACTATGTACTACAATGTGCGTTTCTTATATTCTAAGTTTTTCAGTGCAACTCACTCATATACTATGTACTACACTGTGCGTTTCTTATATTCTAAGTTTTTCAGTGCAACTCACTCATATACTATGTACTACACTGTGCGTTTCTTATATTCTAAGTTTTTCAGTGCAACTCACTCATATACTATGTACTACACTGTGCTTTTCTTATATTCTAAGTTTTTCAGTGCAACTCACTCATATACTATGTACTACACTGTGCGTTTCTTATATTCTAAGTTTTTCAGTGCAACTCACTCATATACTATGTACTACACTGTGCGTTTCTTATATTCTAAGTTTTTCAGTGCAACTCACTCATATACTATGTACTACACTGTGCATTTCGTGTAATGCGGGTTTTTCAGTAAATTCTAAGTTTTTCAGTGCAACTCACTCATATACTATGTACTACACTGTGCGTTTCTTATATTCTAAGTTTTTCAGTGCAACTCACTCATATACTATGTACTACACTGTGCGTTTCTTATATTCTAAGTTTTTCAGAGCAACTCACTCATATACTATGTACTACACTGTGCGTTTCTTATATTCTAAGTTTTTCAGTGCAACTCACTCATATACTATGTATTACACTGTGCGTTTCTTAAATTCTAAGTTTTTCAGTGCAACTCACTCATATACTATGTACTACATTGTGCGTTTATTAAATTCTAAGTTTTTCAGTGCAACTCACTCATATACTATGTACTACACTGTGCGTTTCTTAAATTCTAAGTTTTTCAGTGCAACTCACTCATATACTATGTACTACATTGTGCGTTTATTAATTTCTAAGTTTTTCAGTGCAACTCACTCATATACTATGTACTACACTGTGCGTTTCTTAAATTCGAAGTTTTTCAGTGCAACTCACTCATATACTATGTACTACAATGTGCGTTTCTTATATTCTAAGTTTTTCAGTGCAACTCACTCATATACTATGTACTACATTGTGCGATTATTAAATTCTAAGTTTTTCAGTGCAACTCACTCATATACTATGTACTACACTGTGCGTTTCTTATATTCTAAGTTTTTCAGTGCAACTCACTCATATACTATGTACTACACTGTGCGTTTCTTATATTCTAAGTTTTTCAGTGCAACTCACTCATATACTATGTACTACACTGTGCGTTTCTTAAATTCTAAGTTTTTCAGTGCAACTCACTCATATACTATGTACTACACTGTGCGTTTCTTATATTCTAAGTTTTTCAGTGCAACTCACTCATATACTATGTACTACACTGTGCGTTTCTTAAATTCTAAGTTTTTCAGTGCAACTCACTCATATACTATGTACTACACTGTGCGTTTCTTATATTCTAAGTTTTTCAGTGCAACTCACTCATATACTATGTACTACACTGTGCATTTCGTGTAATGCGGGTTTTTTAGTAAATTCTAAGTTTTTCAGTGCAACTCACTCATATACTATGTACTACACTGTGCGTTTCTTATATTCTAAGTTTTTCAGTGCAACTCACTCATATACTATGTACTACACTGTGCGTTTCTTATATTCTAAGTTTTTCAGAGCAACTCACTCATATACTATGTACTACAATGTGCGTTTCTTATATTCTAAGTTTTTCAGTGCAACTCACTCATATACTATGTACTACACTGTGCGTTTCTTAAATTCTAAGTTTTTCAGTGCAACTCACTCATATACTATGTACTACATTGTGCGTTTATTAAATTCTAAGTTTTTCAGTGCAACTCACTCATATACTATGTACTACACTGTGCGTTTCTTATATTTTAAGTTTTTCAGTGCAACTCACTCATATACTATGTACTATACTGTGCGTTTCTTATATTCTAAGTTTTTCAGTGCAACTCACTCATATACTATGTACTACACTGTGCGTTTCTTAAATTCTAAGTTTTTCAGTGCAACTCACTCATATACTATGTACTACATTGTGCGTTTATTAAATTCTAAATTTTTCAGTGCAACTCACTCATATACTATGTACTACACTGTGCGTTTCTTATATTCTAAGTTTTTCAGTGCAACTCACTCATATACTATGTACTACACTGTGCGTTTCTTATATTCTAAGTTTTTCAGTGCAACTCACTCATATACTATGTACTACACTGTGCGTTTCTTATATTCTGAGTTTTTCAGTGCAACTCACTCATATACTATGTACTACACTGTGCGTTTCTTATATTCTAAGTTTTTCAGTGCAACTCACTCATATACTATGTACTACACTGTGCGTTTCTTATATTCTAAGTTTTTCAGTGCAACTCACTCATATACTATGTACTACACTGTGCGTTTCTTATATTCTAAGTTTTTCAGTGCAACTCACTCATATACTATGTACTACACTGTGCGTTTCTTATATTCTAAGTTTTTCAGTGCAACTCACTCATATACTATGTACTACACTGTGCGTTTCTTATATTCTAAGTTTTTCAGTGCAACTCACTCATATACTATGTACTACACTGTGCATTTCGTGTAATGCGGGTTTTTCAGTAAATTCTAAGTTTTTCAGTGCAACTCACTCATATACTATGTACTACACTGTGCGTTTCTTATATTCTAAGTTTTTCAGTGCAACTCACTCATATACTATGTACTACACTGTGCGTTTCTTATATTCTAAGTTTTTCAGAGCAACTCACTCATATACTATGTACTACAATGTGCGTTTCTTATATTCTAAGTTTTTCATTGCAACTCACTCATATACTATGTACTACACTGTGCGTTTCTTAAATTCTAAGTTTTTCAGTGCAACTCACTCATATACTATGTACTACATTGTGCGTTTATTAAATTCTAAGTTTTTCAGTGCAACTCACTCATATACTATGTACTACACTGTGCGTTTCTTATATTCTAAGTTTTTCAGTGCAACTCACTCATATAATATGTACTACACTGTGCGTTTCTTATATTCTAAGTTTTTCAGTGCAACTCACTCATATACTATGTACTACACTGTGCATTTCGTGTAATGCGGGTTTTTCAGTAAATTCTAAGTTTTTCAGTGCAACTCACTCATATACTATGTACTACACTGTGCGTTTCTTATATTCTAAGTGTTTCAGTGCAACTCACTCATATACTATGTACTACACTGTGCGTTTCTTATATTCTAAGTTTTTCAGTGCAACTCACTCATATACTATGTACTACACTGTGAATTTCTTATATTCTAAGTTTTTCAGTGCAACTCACTCATATACTATGTACTACACTGTGAATTTCTTATATTCTAAGTTTTTCAGTGCAACTCACTCATATACTATGTACTACAATGTGCGTTTCTTATATTCTAAGTTTTTCAGTGCAACTCACTCATATACTATGTACTACACTGTGCGTTTCTTAAATTCTAAGTTTTTCAGTGCAACTCACTCATATACTATGTACTACACTGTGCATTTCTTATATTCTAAGTTTTTCAGTGCAACTCACTCATATACTATGTACTACACTGTGCGTTTCTTATATTCTAAGTTTTTCATTGCAACTCACTCATATACTATGTACTACACTGTGCGTTTCTTATATTCTAAGTTTTTCAGTGCAACTCACTCATATACTATGTACTACACTGTGCGTTTCTTATATTCTAAGTTTTTCAGTGCAACTCACTCATATACTATGTACTACAATGTGCGTTTCTTATATTCTAAGTGTTTCAGTGCAACTCACTCATATACTATGTACTACAATGTGCGTTTCTTATATTCTAAGTGTTTCAGTGCAACTCACTCATATACTATGTACTACACTGTGCGTTTCTTAAATTCTAAGTTTTTCAGTGCAACTCACTCATATACTATGTACTACACTGTGCGTTTCTTAAATTCTAAGTTTTTCAGTGCAACTCACTCATATACTATGTACTACACTGTGCGTTTCTTATATTCTAAGTTTTTCAGTGCAACTCACTCATATACTATGTACTACACTGTGCGTTTCTTAAATTCTAAGTTTTTCAGTGCAACTCACTCATATACTATGTACTACAATGTGCGTTTCTTATATTCTAAGTTTTTCAGTGCAACTCACTCATATACTATGTACTACACTGTGCGTTTCTTATATTCTAAGTTTTTCAGTGCAACTCACTCATATACTATGTACTACACTGTGCGTTTCTTATATTCTAAGTTTTTCAGTGCAACTCACTCATATACTATGTACTACACTGTGCTTTTCTTATATTCTAAGTTTTTCAGTGCAACTCACTCATATACTATGTACTACACTGTGCGTTTCTTATATTCTAAGTTTTTCAGTGCAACTCACTCATATACTATGTACTACACTGTGCGTTTCTTATATTCTAAGTTTTTCAGTGCAACTCACTCATATACTATGTACTACACTGTGCATTTCGTGTAATGCGGGTTTTTCAGTAAATTCTAAGTTTTTCAGTGCAACTCACTCATATACTATGTACTACACTGTGCGTTTCTTATATTCTAAGTTTTTCAGTGCAACTCACTCATATACTATGTACTACACTGTGCGTTTCTTATATTCTAAGTTTTTCAGAGCAACTCACTCATATACTATGTACTACACTGTGCGTTTCTTATATTCTAAGTTTTTCAGTGCAACTCACTCATATACTATGTATTACACTGTGCGTTTCTTAAATTCTAAGTTTTTCAGTGCAACTCACTCATATACTATGTACTACATTGTGCGTTTATTAAATTCTAAGTTTTTCAGTGCAACTCACTCATATACTATGTACTACACTGTGCGTTTCTTAAATTCTAAGTTTTTCAGTGCAACTCACTCATATACTATGTACTACATTGTGCGTTTATTAATTTCTAAGTTTTTCAGTGCAACTCACTCATATACTATGTACTACACTGTGCGTTTCTTAAATTCGAAGTTTTTCAGTGCAACTCACTCATATACTATGTACTACAATGTGCGTTTCTTATATTCTAAGTTTTTCAGTGCAACTCACTCATATACTATGTACTACATTGTGCGATTATTAAATTCTAAGTTTTTCAGTGCAACTCACTCATATACTATGTACTACACTGTGCGTTTCTTATATTCTAAGTTTTTCAGTGCAACTCACTCATATACTATGTACTACACTGTGCGTTTCTTATATTCTAAGTTTTTCAGTGCAACTCACTCATATACTATGTACTACACTGTGCGTTTCTTATATTCTAAGTTTTTCAGTGCAACTCACTCATATACTATGTACTACACTGTGCGTTTCTTAAATTCTAAGTTTTTCAGTGCAACTCACTCATATACTATGTACTACAATGTGCGTTTCTTATATTCTAAGTTTTTCAGTGCAACTCACTCATATACTATGTACTACACTGTGCGTTTCTTAAATTCTAAGTTTTTCAGTGCAACTCACTCATATACTATGTACTACAATGTGCGTTTCTTATATTCTAAGTTTTTCAGTGCAACTCACTCATATACTATGTACTACACTGTGCGTTTCTTATATTCTAAGTTTTTAAGTGCAACTCACTCATATACTATGTACTACACTGTGCGTTTCTTATATTCTAAGTTTTTCAGTGCAACTCACTCATATACTATGTACTACACTGTGCGTTTCTTATATTCTGAGTTTTTCAGTGCAACTCACTCATATACTATGTAGTACACTGTGCGTTTCTTATATTCTAAGTTTTTCAGTGCAACTCACTCATATACTATGTACTACACTGTGCGTTTCTTATATTCTAAGTTTTTCAGTGCAACTCACTCATATACTATGTACTACACTGTGCGTTTCTTATATTCTAAGTTTTTCAGTGCAACTCACTCATATACTATGTACTACACTGTGCGTTTCTTATATTCTAAGTTTTTCAGTGCAACTCACTCATATACTATGTACTACACTGTGCATTTCGTGTAATGCGGGTTTTTTAGTAAATTCTAAGTTTTTCAGTGCAACTCACTCATATACTATGTACTACACTGTGCGTTTCTTATATTCTAAGTTTTTCAGTGCAACTCACTCATATACTATGTACTACACTGTGCGTTTCTTATATTCTAAGTTTTTCAGAGCAACTCACTCATATACTATGTACTACAATGTGCGTTTCTTATATTCTAAGTTTTTCAGTGCAACTCACTCATATACTATGTACTACACTGTGCGTTTCTTAAATTCTAAGTTTTTCAGTGCAACTCACTCATATACTATGTACTACATTGTGCGTTTATTAAATTCTAAGTTTTTCAGTGCAACTCACTCATATACTATGTACTACACTGTGCGTTTCTTATATTTTAAGTTTTTCAGTGCAACTCACTCATATACTATGTACTATACTGTGCGTTTCTTATATTCTAAGTTTTTCAGTGCAACTCACTCATATACTATGTACTACACTGTGCGTTTCTTAAATTCTAAGTTTTTCAGTGCAACTCACTCATATACTATGTACTACATTGTGCGTTTATTAAATTCTAAATTTTTCAGTGCAACTCACTCATATACTATGTACTACACTGTGCGTTTCTTATATTCTAAGTTTTTCAGTGCAACTCACTCATATACTATGTACTACACTGTGCGTTTCTTATATTCTAAGTTTTTCAGTGCAACTCACTCATATACTATGTACTACACTGTGCGTTTCTTATATTCTGAGTTTTTCAGTGCAACTCACTCATATACTATGTACTACACTGTGCGTTTCTTATATTCTAAGTTTTTCAGTGCAACTCACTCATATACTATGTACTACACTGTGCGTTTCTTATATTCTAAGTTTTTCAGTGCAACTCACTCATATACTATGTACTACACTGTGCGTTTCTTATATTCTAAGTTTTTCAGTGCAACTCACTCATATACTATGTACTACACTGTGCGTTTCTTATATTCTAAGTTTTTCAGTGCAACTCACTCATATACTATGTACTACACTGTGCGTTTCTTATATTCTAAGTTTTTCAGTGCAACTCACTCATATACTATGTACTACACTGTGCATTTCGTGTAATGCGGGTTTTTCAGTAAATTCTAAGTTTTTCAGTGCAACTCACTCATATACTATGTACTACACTGTGCGTTTCTTATATTCTAAGTTTTTCAGTGCAACTCACTCATATACTATGTACTACACTGTGCGTTTCTTATATTCTAAGTTTTTCAGAGCAACTCACTCATATACTATGTACTACAATGTGCGTTTCTTATATTCTAAGTTTTTCATTGCAACTCACTCATATACTATGTACTACACTGTGCGTTTCTTAAATTCTAAGTTTTTCAGTGCAACTCACTCATATACTATGTACTACATTGTGCGTTTATTAAATTCTAAGTTTTTCAGTGCAACTCACTCATATACTATGTACTACACTGTGCGTTTCTTATATTCTAAGTTTTTCAGTGCAACTCACTCATATAATATGTACTACACTGTGCGTTTCTTATATTCTAAGTTTTTCAGTGCAACTCACTCATATACTATGTACTACACTGTGCATTTCGTGTAATGCGGGTTTTTCAGTAAATTCTAAGTTTTTCAGTGCAACTCACTCATATACTATGTACTACACTGTGCGTTTCTTATATTCTAAGTGTTTCAGTGCAACTCACTCATATACTATGTACTACACTGTGCGTTTCTTATATTCTAAGTTTTTCAGTGCAACTCACTCATATACTATGTACTACACTGTGAATTTCTTATATTCTAAGTTTTTCAGTGCAACTCACTCATATACTATGTACTACACTGTGCGTTTCTTATATTCTAAGTTTTTCAGTGCAACTCACTCATATACTATGTACTACAATGTGCGTTTCTTAAATTCTAAGTGTTTCAGTGCAACTCACTCATATACTATGTCCTACACTGTGCGTTTCTTAAATTCTAAGTTTTTCAGTGCAACTCACTCATATACTATGTACTACACTGTGCGTTTCTTATATTCTAAGTTTTTCAGTGCAACTCACTCATATACTATGTACTACACTGTGCATTTCGTGTAATGCGGGTTTTTCAGTAAATTCTAAGTTTTTCAGTGCAACTCACTCATATACTATGTACTACACTGTGCGTTTCTTATATTCTAAGTTTTTCAGTGCAACTCACTCATATACTATGTACTACACTGTGCGTTTCTTATATTCTAAGTTTTTCAGAGCAACTCACTCATATACTATGTACTACACTGTGCGTTTCTTATATTCTAAGTTTTTCAGTGCAACTCACTCATATACTATGTACTACACTGTGCGTTTCTTAAATTCTAAGTTTTTCAGTGCAACTCACTCATATACTATGTACTACATTGTGCGTTTATTAAATTCTAAGTTTTTCAGTGCAACTCACTCATATACTATGTACTACACTGTGCGTTTCTTATATTCTAAGTTTTTCAGTGCAACTCACTCATATACTATGTACTACACTGTGCGTTTCTTATATTCTAAGTTTTTCAGTGCAACTCACTCATATACTATGTACTACACTGTGCGTTTCTTAAATTCTAAGTTTTTCAGTGCAACTCACTCATATACTATGTACTACATTGTGCGTTTATTAAATTCTAAGTTTTTCAGTGCAACTCACTCATATACTATGTACTACACTGTGCGTTTCTTATATTCTAAGTTTTTCAGTGCAACTCACTCATATAATATGTACTACACTGTGCGTTTCTTATATTCTAAGTTTTTCAGTGCAACTCACTCATATACTATGTACTACACTGTGCATTTCGTGTAATGCGGGTTTTTCAGTAAATTCTAAGTTTTTCAGTGCAACTCACTCATATACTA
The DNA here is from genome assembly GCF_978045245.1 of Mus caroli. NCBI lineage: Eukaryota > Metazoa > Chordata > Mammalia > Rodentia > Muridae > Mus > Mus caroli. Next base: position 3,632,658 of record NW_028227279.1, on the reverse strand, counting down.
TGTACTACACTGTGCGTTTCTTATATTCTAAGTGTTTCAGTGCAACTCACTCATATACTATGTACTACACTGTGCGTTTCTTATATTCTAAGTTTTTCAGTGCAACTCACTCATATACTATGTACTACACTGTGAATTTCTTATATTCTAAGTTTTTCAGTGCAACTCACTCATATACTATGTACTACACTGTGCGTTTCTTATATTCTAAGTTTTTCAGTGCAACTCACTCATATACTATGTACTACAATGTGCGTTTCTTAAATTCTAAGTGTTTCAGTGCAACTCACTCATATACTATGTCCTACACTGTGCGTTTCTTAAATTCTAAGTTTTTCAGTGCAACTCACTCATATACTATGTACTACACTGTGCGTTTCTTATATTCTAAGTTTTTCAGTGCAACTCACTCATATACTATGTACTACACTGTGCATTTCGTGTAATGCGGGTTTTTCAGTAAATTCTAAGTTTTTCAGTGCAACTCACTCATATACTATGTACTACACTGTGCGTTTCTTATATTCTAAGTTTTTCAGTGCAACTCACTCATATACTATGTACTACACTGTGCGTTTCTTATATTCTAAGTTTTTCAGAGCAACTCACTCATATACTATGTACTACACTGTGCGTTTCTTATATTCTAAGTTTTTCAGTGCAACTCACTCATATACTATGTACTACACTGTGCGTTTCTTAAATTCTAAGTTTTTCAGTGCAACTCACTCATATACTATGTACTACATTGTGCGTTTATTAAATTCTAAGTTTTTCAGTGCAACTCACTCATATACTATGTACTACACTGTGCGTTTCTTATATTCTAAGTTTTTCAGTGCAACTCACTCATATACTATGTACTACACTGTGCGTTTCTTATATTCTAAGTTTTTCAGTGCAACTCACTCATATACTATGTACTACACTGTGCGTTTCTTAAATTCTAAGTTTTTCAGTGCAACTCACTCATATACTATGTACTACATTGTGCGTTTATTAAATTCTAAATTTTTCAGTGCAACTCACTCATATACTATGTACTACACTGTGCGTTTCTTATATTCTAAGTTTTTCAGTGCAACTCACTCATATACTATGTACTACACTGTGCGTTTCTTATATTCTAAGTTTTTCAGTGCAACTCACTCATATACTATGTACTACACTGTGCGTTTCTTATATTCTAAGTTTTTCAGTGCAACTCACTCATATACTATGTACTACACTGTGCGTTTCTTAAATTCTAAGTTTTTCAGTGCAACTCACTCATATACTATGTACTACAATGTGCGTTTCTTATATTCTAAGTTTTTCAGTGCAACTCACTCATATACTATGTACTACACTGTGCGTTTCTTATATTCTAAGTTTTTAAGTGCAACTCACTCATATACTATGTACTACACTGTGCGTTTCTTATATTCTAAGTTTTTCAGTGCAACTCACTCATATACTATGTACTACACTGTGCGTTTCTTATATTCTGAGTTTTTCAGTGCAACTCACTCATATACTATGTACTACACTGTGCGTTTCTTATATTCTAAGTTTTTCAGTGCAACTCACTCATATACTATGTACTACACTGTGCGTTTCTTATATTCTAAGTTTTTCAGTGCAACTCACTCATATACTATGTACTACACTGTGCGTTTCTTATATTCTAAGTTTTTCAGTGCAACTCACTCATATACTATGTACTACACTGTGCGTTTCTTATATTTTAAGTTTTTCAGTGCAACTCACTCATATACTATGTACTACACTGTGCGTTTCTTATATTCTAAGTTTTTCAGTGCAACTCACTCATATACTATGTACTACACTGTGCGTTTCTTATATTCTAAGTTTTTCAGTGCAACTCACTCATATACTATGTACTACACTGTGCGTTTCTTATATTCTAAGTTTTTCAGTGCAACTCACTCATATACTATGTACTACACTGTGCGTTTCTTAAATTCTAAGTTTTTCAGTGCAACTCACTCATATACTATGTACTACACTGTGCATTTCGTGTAATGCGGGTTTTTCAGTAAATTCTAAGTTTTTCAGTGCAACTCAGTCATATACTATGTACTACACTGTGCGTTTCTTATATTCTAAGTTTTTCAGTGCAACTCACTCATATACTATGTACTACACTGTGCGTTTCTTATATTCTAAGTTTTTCAGAGCAACTCACTCATATACTATGTACTACAATGTGCGTTTCTTATATTCTAAGTTTTTCAGTGCAACTCACTCATATACTATGTACTACACTGTGCGTTTCTTAAATTCTAAGTTTTTCAGTGCAACTCACTCATATACTATGTACTACATTGTGCGTTTATTAAATTCTAAGTTTTTCAGTGCAACTCACTCATATACTATGTACTACACTGTGCGTTTCTTATATTCTAAGTTTTTCAGTGCAACTCACTCATATACTATGTACTACACTGTGCGTTTCTTATATTCTAAGTTTTTCAGTGCAACTCACTCATATACTATGTACTACACTGTGCATTTCGTGTAATGCGGGTTTTTCAGTAAATTCTAAGTTTTTCAGTGCAACTCACTCATATACTATGTACTACACTGTGCGTTTCTTATATTCTGAGTTTTTCAGTGCAACTCACTCATATACTATGTACTACACTGTGCGTTTCTTATATTCTAAGTTTTTCAGTGCAACTCACTCATATACTATGTACTACACTGTGCGTTTCTTATATTCTAAGTTTTTCAGTGCAACTCACTCATATACTATGTACTACACTGTGCGTTTCTTATATTCTAAGTTTTTCAGTGCAACTCACTCATATACTATGTACTACACTGTGCGTTTCTTATATTTTAAGTTTTTCAGTGCAACTCACTCATATACTATGTACTACACTGTGCGTTTCTTATATTCTAAGTTTTTCAGTGCAACTCACTCATATACTATGTACTACACTGTGCGTTTCTTATATTCTAAGTTTTTCAGTGCAACTCACTCATATACTATGTACTACACTGTGCGTTTCTTATATTCTAAGTTTTTCAGTGCAACTCACTCATATACTATGTACTACACTGTGCGTTTCTTAAATTCTAAGTTTTTCAGTGCAACTCACTCATATACTATGTACTACACTGTGCATTTCGTGTAATGCGGGTTTTTCAGTAAATTCTAAGTTTTTCAGTGCAACTCAGTCATATACTATGTACTACACTGTGCGTTTCTTATATTCTAAGTTTTTCAGTGCAACTCACTCATATACTATGTACTACACTGTGCGTTTCTTATATTCTAAGTTTTTCAGAGCAACTCACTCATATACTATGTACTACAATGTGCGTTTCTTATATTCTAAGTTTTTCAGTGCAACTCACTCATATACTATGTACTACACTGTGCGTTTCTTAAATTCTAAGTTTTTCAGTGCAACTCACTCATATACTATGTACTACATTGTGCGTTTATTAAATTCTAAGTTTTTCAGTGCAACTCACTCATATACTATGTACTACACTGTGCGTTTCTTATATTCTAAGTTTTTCAGTGCAACTCACTCATATACTATGTACTACACTGTGCGTTTCTTATATTCTAAGTTTTTCAGTGCAACTCACTCATATACTATGTACTACACTGTGCATTTCGTGTAATGCGGGTTTTTCAGTAAATTCTAAGTTTTTCAGTGCAACTCACTCATATACTATGTACTACACTGTGCGTTTCTTATATTCTAAGTTTTTCAGTGCAACTCACTCATATACTATGTACTACACTGTGCGTTTCTTATATTCTAAGTTTTTCAGTGCAACTCACTCATATACTATGTACTACACTGTGCATTTCTTATATTCTAAGTTTTTCAGTGCAACTCACTCATATACTATGTACTACACTGTGCGTTTCTTATATTCTAAGTTTTTCAGTGCAACTCACTCATATACTATGTACTACAATGTGCGTTTCTTAAATTCTAAGTGTTTCAGTGCAACTCACTCATATACTATGTACTACACTGTGCGTTTCTTAAATTCTAAGTTTTTCAGTGCAACTCACTCATATACTATGTATTACACTGTGCGTTTCTTATATTCTAAGTTTTTCAGTGCAACTCACTCATATACTATGTACTACACTGTGCGTTTCTTATATTCTAAGTTTTTCAGTGGAACTCACTCATATACTATGTACTACACTGTGCGTTTCTTAAATTCTAAGTTTTTCAGTGCAACTCACTCATATACTATGTACTACAATATGCGTTTCTTATATTCTAAGTTTTTCAGTGCAACTCACTCATATACTATGTACTACACTGTGCGTTTCTTATATTCTAAGTTTTTAAGTGCAACTCACTCATATACTATGTACTACACTGTGCGTTTCTTATATTCTAAGTTTTTCAGTGCAACTCACTCATATACTATGTACTACACTGTGCGTTTCTTATATTCTAAGTTTTTCAGTGCAACTCACTCATATACTATGTACTACAATATGCGTTTCTTATATTCTAAGTTTTTCAGTGCAACTCACTCATATACTATGTACTACACTGTGCGTTTCTTATATTCTAAGTTTTTCAGTGCAACTCACTCATATACTATCTACTACACTGTGCGTTTCTTATATTCTAATTTTTTCATTGCAACTCACTCATATACTATGTACTACACTGTGCGTTTCTTATATTCTAAGTTTTTCAGTGCAACTCACTCATATACTATGTACTACACTGTGCGTTTCTTATATTCTAAGTTTTTCAGTGCAACTCACTCATATACTATGTACTACAATGTGCGTTTCTTATATTCTAAGTGTTTCAGTGCAACTCACTCATATACTATGTACTACAATGTGCGTTTCTTAAATTCTAAGTGTTTCAGTGCAACTCACTCATATACTATGTACTACACTGTGCGTTTCTTATATTCTAAGTTTTTCAGTGCAACTCACTCATATACTATGTACTACACTGTGCGTTTCTTATATTCTAAGTTTTTCAGTGCAACTCACTCATATACTATGTACTACACTGTGCGTTTCTTATATTCTAAGTTTTTCAGTGCAACTCACTCATATACTATGTACTACACTGTGCATTTCGTGTAATGCGGGTTTTTCAGTAAATTCTAAGTTTTTCAGTGCAACTCACTCATATACTATGTACTACACTGTGCGTTTCTTATATTCTAAGTTTTTCAGTGCAACTCACTCATATACTATGTACTACACTGTGCGTTTCTTATATTCTAAGTTTTTCAGTGCAACTCACTCATATACTATGTACTACACTCTGCATTTCTTATATTCTAAGTTTTTCAGTGCAACTCACTCATATACTATGTACTACACTGTGCGTTTCTTATATTCTAAGTTTTTCAGTGCAACTCACTCATATACTATGTACTACAATGTGCGTTTCTTAAATTCTAAGTGTTTCAGTGCAACTCACTCATATACTATGTACTACACTTTGCGTTTCTTAAATTCTAAGTTTTTCAGTGCAACTCACTCATATACTATGTACTACACTGTGCGTTTCTTATATTCTAAGTTTTTCAGTGCAACTCACTCATATACTATGTACTACACTGTGCGTTTCTTATATTCTAAGTTTTTCAGTGGAACTCACTCATATACTATGTACTACACTGTGCGTTTCTTAAATTCTAAGTTTTTCAGTGCAACTCACTCATATACTATGTACTACAATGTGCGTTTCTTATATTCTAAGTTTTTCAGTGCAACTCACTCATATACTATGTACTACACTGTGCGTTTCTTATATTCTAAGTTTTTAAGTGCAACTCACTCATATACTATGTACTACACTGTGCGTTTCTTATATTCTAAGTTTTTCAGTGCAACTCACTCATATACTATGTACTACACTGTGCGTTTCTTAAATTCTAAGTTTTTCAGTGCAACTCACTCATATACTATGTACTACACTGTGCATTTCGTGTAATGCGGGTTTTTCAGTAAATTCTAAGTTTTTCAGTGCAACTCACTCATATACTATGTACTACACTGTGCGTTTCTTATATTCTAAGTTTTTCAGTGCAACTCACTCATATACTATGTACTACACTGTGCGTTTCTTATATTCTAAGTTTTTCAGTGCAACTCACTCATATACTATGTACTACACTCTGCATTTCTTATATTCTAAGTTTTTCAGTGCAACTCACTCATATACTATGTACTACACTGTGCGTTTCTTATATTCTAAGTTTTTCAGTGCAACTCACTCATATACTATGTACTACAATGTGCGTTTCTTAAATTCTAAGTGTTTCAGTGCAACTCACTCATATACTATGTACTACACTGTGCGTTTCTTAAATTCTAAGTTTTTCAGTGCAACTCACTCATATACTATGTACTACACTGTGCGTTTCTTATATTCTAAGTTTTTCAGTGCAACTCACTCATATACTATGTACTACACTGTGCGTTTCTTATATTCTAAGTTTTTCAGTGGAACTCACTCATATACTATGTACTACACTGTGCGTTTCTTAAATTCTAAGTTTTTCAGTGCAACTCACTCATATACTATGTACTACAATGTGCGTTTCTTATATTCTAAGTTTTTCAGTGCAACTCACTCATATACTATGTACTACACTGTGCGTTTCTTATATTCTAAGTTTTTAAGTGCAACTCACTCATATACTATGTACTACACTGTGCGTTTCTTATATTCTAAGTTTTTCAGTGCAACTCACTCATATACTATGTACTACACTGTGCGTTTCTTATATTCTAAGTTTTTCAGTGCAACTCACTCATATACTATGTACTACACTGTGCGTTTCTTATATTCTAAGTGTTTCAGTGCAACTCACTCATATACTATGTACTACACTGTGCGATTCTTAAATTCTAAGTTTTTCAGTGCAACTCACTCATATACTATGTACTACACTGTGCGTTTCTTAAATTCTAAGTTTTTCAGTGCAACTCACTCATATACTATGTACTACACTGTGCGTTTCTTATATTCTAAGTTTTTCAGTGCAACTCACTCATATACTATGTACTACACTGTGCGTTTCTTATATTCTAAGTTTTTCAGTGCAACTCACTCATATACTATGTACTACAGTGTGCGTTTCTTATATTCTAAGTTTTTCAGTGCAACTCACTCATATACTATGTACTACACTGTGCGTTTCTTATATTCTAAGTTTTTCAGTGCAACTCACTCATATACTATGTACTACACTGTGCATTTCTTATATTCTAAGTTTTTCAGTGCAACTCACTCATATACTATGTACTACACTGTGCGTTTCTTATATTCTAAGTTTTTCAGTGCAACTCACTCATATAGTATGTACTACAATGTGCGTTTCTTAAATTCTAAGTGTTTCAGTGCAACTCACTCATATACTATGTACTACACTGTGCGTTTCTTAAATTCTAAGTTTTTCAGTGCAACTCACTCATATACTATGTACTACACTGTGCGTTTCTTATATTCTAAGTTTTTGAGTGCAACTCACTCATATACTATGTACTACACTGTGCGTTTCTTATATTCTAAGTTTTTCAGTGCAACTCACTCATATACTATGTACTACACTGTGCGTTTCTTATATTCTATGTTTTTCAGTGCAACTCACTCATATACTATGTACTACACTGTGCGTTTCTTAAATTCTAAGTTTTTCAGTGCAACTCACTCATATACTATGTACTACAATGTGCGTTTCTTATATTCTAAGTTTTTCAGTGCAACTCACTCATATACTATGTACTACACTGTGCGTTTCTTATATTCTAAGTTTTTAAGTGCAACTCACTCATATACTATGTACTACACTGTGCGTTTCTTATATTTTAAGTTTTTCAGTGCAACTCACTCATATACTATGTACTACACTGTGCGTTTCTTATATTCTAAGTTTTTCAGTGCAACTCACTCATATACTATGTACTACACTGTGCGTTTCTTATATTCTAAGTTTTTCAGTGCAACTCACTCATATACTATGTACTACACTGTGCGTTTCTTATATTCTAAGTTTTTCAGTGCAACTCACTCATATACTATGTACTACACTGTGCGTTTCTTATATTCTAAGTTTTTCAGTGCAACTCACTCATATACTATGTACTACACTGTGTGTTTCTTATATTCTAAGTTTTTCAGTGCAACTCACTCATATACTATGTACTACACTGTGCGTTTCTTATATTCTAAGTTTTTCAGTGTAACTCACTCATATACTATGTACTACACTGTGCATTTCGTGTAATGCGGGTTTTTCAGTAAATTCTAAGTTTTTCAGTGCAACTCACTCATATACTATGTACTACACTGTGCGTTTCTTATATTCTAAGTTTTTCAGTGCAACTCACTCATATACTATGTACTACACTGTGCGTTTCTTATATTCTAAGTTTTTCAGTGCAACTCACTCATATACTATGTACTACACTGTGTGTTTCTTATATTCTAAGTTTTTCAGAGCAACTCAGTCATATACTATGTACTACAATGTGCGTTTCTTATATTCTAAGTTTTTCAGTGCAACTCACTCATATACTATGTACTACACTGTGCGTTTCTTAAATTCTAAGTTTTTCAGTGCAACTCACTCATATACTATGTACTACACTGTGCGTTTCTTAAATTCTAAGTTTTTCAGTGCAACTCACTCATATACTATCTACTACACTGTGCGTTTCTTATATTCTAATTTTTTCATTGCAACTCACTCATATACTATGTACTACACTGTGCGTTTCTTATATTCTAAGTTTTTCAGTGCAACTCACTCATATACTATGTACTACACTGTGCGTTTCTTATATTCTAAGTTTTTCAGTGCAACTCACTCATATACTATGTACTACACTGTGCGTTTCTTATATTCTAAGTTTTTCAGTGCAACTCACTCATATACTATGTACTACACTGTGCGTTTCTTATATTCTAAGTTTTTCAGTGCAACTCACTCATATACTATGTAGTACACTGTGCGTTTCTTATATTCTGAGTTTTTCAGTGCAACTCACTCATATACTATGTACTACACTGTGCGTTTCTTATATTCTGAGTTTTTCAGAGCAACTCACTCATATACTATGTACTACAATGTGCGTTTCTTATATTCTAAGTTTTTCAGTGCAACTCACTCATATACTATGTACTACACTGTGCGTTTCTTAAATTCTAAGTTTTTCAGTGCAACTCACTCATATACTATCTACTACACTGTGCGTTTCTTATATTCTAAGTTTTTAAGTGCAACTCACTCATATACTATGTACTACACTGTGCGTTTCTTATATTTTAAGTTTTTCAGTGCAACTCACTCATATACTATGTACTACACTGTGCGTTTCTTATATTCTAAGTTTTTCAGTGCAACTCACTCATATACTATGTACTACACTGTGCGTTTCTTATATTCTAAGTTTTTCAGTGCAACTCACTCATATACTATGTACTACACTGTGCGTTTCTTATATTCTAAGTTTTTCAGTGCAACTCACTCATATACTATGTACTACACTGTGCGTTTCTTATATTCTAAGTTTTTCAGTGCAACTCACTCATATACTATGTACTACACTGTGTGTTTCTTATATTCTAAGTTTTTCAGTGCAACTCACTCATATACTATGTACTACACTGTGCGTTTCTTATATTCTAAGTTTTTCAGTGTAACTCACTCATATACTATGTACTACACTGTGCATTTCGTGTAATGCGGGTTTTTCAGTAAATTCTAAGTTTTTCAGTGCAACTCACTCATATACTATGTACTACACTGTGCGTTTCTTATATTCTAAGTTTTTCAGTGCAACTCACTCATATACTATGTACTACACTGTGCGTTTCTTATATTCTAAGTTTTTCAGTGCAACTCACTCATATACTATGTACTACACTGTGTGTTTCTTATATTCTAAGTTTTTCAGAGCAACTCAGTCATATACTATGTACTACAATGTGCGTTTCTTATATTCTAAGTTTTTCAGTGCAACTCACTCATATACTATGTACTACACTGTGCGTTTCTTAAATTCTAAGTTTTTCAGTGCAACTCACTCATATACTATGTACTACACTGTGCGTTTCTTAAATTCTAAGTTTTTCAGTGCAACTCACTCATATACTATCTACTACACTGTGCGTTTCTTATATTCTAATTTTTTCATTGCAACTCACTCATATACTATGTACTACACTGTGCGTTTCTTATATTCTAAGTTTTTCAGTGCAACTCACTCATATACTATGTACTACACTGTGCGTTTCTTATATTCTAAGTTTTTCAGTGCAACTCACTCATATACTATGTACTACACTGTGCGTTTCTTATATTCTAAGTTTTTCAGTGCAACTCACTCATATACTATGTACTACACTGTGCGTTTCTTATATTCTAAGTTTTTCAGTGCAACTCACTCATATACTATGTAGTACACTGTGCGTTTCTTATATTCTGAGTTTTTCAGTGCAACTCACTCATATACTATGTACTACACTGTGCGTTTCTTATATTCTGAGTTTTTCAGAGCAACTCACTCATATACTATGTACTACAATGTGCGTTTCTTATATTCTAAGTTTTTCAGTGCAACTCACTCATATACTATGTACTACACTGTGCGTTTCTTAAATTCTAAGTTTTTCAGTGCAACTCACTCATATACTATCTACTACACTGTGCGTTTCTTATATTCTAATTTTTTCATTGCAACTCACTCATATACTATGTACTACACTGTGCGTTTCTTATATTCTAAGTGTTTCAGTGCAACTCACTCATATACTATGTACTACACTGTGCGTTTCTTAAATTCTAAGTTTTTCAGTGCAACTCACTCATATACTATGTACTACACTGTGCGTTTCTTAAATTCTAAGTTTTTCAGTGCAACTCACTCATATACTATGTACTACACTGTGCGTTTCTTTTATTCTAAGTTTTTCAGTGCAACTCACTCATATACTATGTACTACACTGTGCGTTTCTTATATTCTAAGTTTTTCAGTGCAACTCACTCATATACTATGTACTACACTGTGCGTTTCTTAAATTCTAAGTTTTTCAGTGCAACTCACTCATATACTATGTACTACACTGTGCGTTTCTTTTATTCTAAGTTTTTCAGTGCAACTCACTCATATACTATGTACTACACTGTGCGTTTCTTATATTCTAAGTTTTTCAGTGCAACTCACTCATATACTATGTACTACACTGTGCGTTTCTTAAATTCTAAGTTTTTCAGTGCAACTCACTCATATACTATGTACTACACTGTGCGTTTCTTAAATTCTAAGTTTTTCAGTGCAACTCACTCATATACTATGTACTACACTGTGCGTTTCTTAAATTCTAAGTTTTTCAGTGCAACTCACTCATATACTATGTACTACACTGTGCGTTTCTTATATTCTAAGTTATTCAGTGCAACTCACTCATATACTATGTACTACACTGTGCGTTTCTTATATTCTAAGTTATTCAGTGCAACTCACTCATATACTATGTACTACACTGTGCGTTTCTTATATTCTAAGTTTTTCAGTGCAACTCACTCATATACTATGTACTACACTGTGCGTTTCTTATATTCTAAGTTTTTCAGTGCAACTCACTCATATACTATGTACTACACTGTGCGATTCTTAAATTCTAAGTTTTTCAGTGCAACTCACTCATATACTATGTACTACACTGTGCGTTTCTTAAATTCTAAGTTTTTCAGTGCAACTCACTCATATACTATGTACTACACTGTGCGTTTCTTAAATTCTAAGTTTTTCAGTGCAACTCACTCATATACTATGTACTACAGTGTGCGTTTCTTAAATTCTAAGTTTTTCAGTGCAACTCACTCATATACTATGTACTACACTGTGCGTTTCTTATATTCTAAGTTTTTCAGTGCAACTCACTCATATACTATGTACTACACTGTGCGTTTCTTATATTCTGAGTTTTTCAGTGCAACTCACTCATATACTATGTACTACACTGTTCGTTTCTTATATTCTGAGTTTTTCAGTGCAACTCACTCATATACTATGTACTACACTGTGCGTTTCTTATATTCTAAGTTTTTCAGTGCAACTCACTCATATACTATGTACTACACTGTGCGTTTCTTATATTCTAAGTTTTTCAGTGCAACTCACTCATATACTATGTACTACACTGTGCGTTTCTTATATTCTAAGTTTTTCAGTGCAACTCACTCATATACTATGTACTACACTGTGCGTTTCTTATATTCTAAGTTTTTCAGTGCAACTCACTCATATACTATGTACTACACTGTGCGTTTCTTATATTCTAAGTTTTTCAGTGCAACTCACTCATATACTATGTACTACACTGTGCATTTCGTGTAATGCGGGTTTTTCAGTAAATTCTAAGTTTTTCAGTGCAACTCACTCATATACTATGTACTACACTGTGCGTTTCTTATATTCTAAGTTTTTCAGTGCAACTCACTCATATACTATGTACTACACTGTGCGTTTCTTATATTCTAAGTTTTTCAGAGCAACTCACTCATATACTATGTACTACAATGTGCGTTTCTTATATTCTAAGTTTTTCAGTGCAACTCACTCATATACTATGTATTACACTGTGCGTTTCTTAAATTCTAAGTTTTTCAGTGCAACTCACTCATATACTATGTACTACATTGTGCGTTTATTAAATTCTAAGTTTTTCAGTGCAACTCACTCATATACTATGTACTACACTGTGCGTTTCTTAAATTCTAAGTTTTTCAGTGCAACTCACTCATATACTATGTACTACATTGTGCGTTTATTAAATTCTAAGTTTTTCAGTGCAACTCACTCATATACTATGTACTACACTGTGCATTTCGTGTAATGCGGGTTTTTCAGTAAATTCTAAGTTTTTCAGTGCAACTCACTCATATACTATGTACTACACTGTGCGTTTCTTATATTCTAAGTTTTACAGTGCAACTCACTCATATACTATGTACTACACCGTGCGTTTCTTATATTCTAAGTTTTTCAGTGCAACTCACTGATATACTATGTACTACACTGTGCGTTTCTTATATTCTAAGTTTTTCAGTGCAACTCACTCATATACTATGTACTACACTGTGCGTTTCTTATATTCTAAGTTTTTCAGTGAAACTCACTCATATACTATGTACTACACTGTGCATTTCGTGTAATGCGGGTTTTTCAGTAAATTCTAAGTTTTTCAGTGCAACTCACTCATATACTATGTACTACACTGTGCGTTTCTTATACTCTAAGTTTTTCAGAGCAACTCACTCATATACTATGTACTACAATGTGCGTTTCTTATATTCTAAGTTTTTCAGTGCAACTCACTCATATACTATGTACTACACTGTGCGTTTCTTAAATTCTAAGTTTTTCAGTGCAACTCACTCATATACTATGTACTACACTGTGCGTTTCTTAAATTCTAAGTTTTTCAGTGCAACTCACTCATATACTATGTACTACACTGTGCGTTTCTTATATTCTAAGTTTTTCAGTGCAACTCACTCATATACTATGTACTACACTGTGCGTTTCTTATATTCTAAGTTTTTCAGTGCAACTCACTCATAAACTATGTACTACACTGTGCGTTTCTTATATTCTAAGTTTTTCAGTGCAACTCACTCATATACTATGTACTACACTGTGCGTTTCTTAAATTCTATGTTTTTCAGTGCAACTCACTCATATACTACGTACTACAATGTGCGTTTCTTATATTCTAAGTTTTTCAGTGCAACTCACTCATATAATATGTACTACACTGTGCGTTTCTTATATTCTAAGTTTTTAAGTGCAACTCACTCATATACTATGTACTACACTGTGCGTTTCTTATATTCTAAGTTTTTCAGTGCAACTCACTCATATACTATGTACTACACTGTGCGTTTCTTATATTCTAAGTTTTTCAGTGCAACTCACTCATATACTATGTACTACACTGTGCGTTTCTTATATTCTAAGTTTTTCAGTGCAACTCACTCATATACTATGTACTACACTGTGCGTTTCTTATATTCTAAGTTTTTCAGTGCAACTCACTCATATACTATGTACTACACTGTGCATTTCGTGTAATGCGGGTTTTTCAGTAAATTCTAAGTTTTTCAGTGCAACTCACTCATATACTATGTACTACACTGTGCGTTTCTTATATTCTAAGTTTTTCAGTGCAACTCACTCATATACTATGTAGTACACTGTGCGTTTCTTATATTCTAAGTTTTTCAGAGCAACTCACTCATATACTATGTACTACAATGTGCGTTTCTTATATTCTAAGTTTTTCAGTGCAACTCACTCATATACTATGTACTACACTGTGCGTTTCTTAAATTCTAAGTTTTTCAGTGCAACTCACTCATATACTATGTACTACATTGTGCATTTCTTAAATTCGAAGTTTTTCAGTGCAACTCACTCATATACTATGTACTACACTGTGCGTTTCTTATATTCTAATTTTTTAAGTGCAACTCACTCATATACTATGTACTACACTGTGCGTTTCTTATATTCTGAGTTTTTCAGTGCAACTCACTCATATACTATGTACTACACTGTGCGTTTCTTAAATTCTAAGTTTTTCAGTGCAACTCACTCATATACTATGTACTACAATGTGCGTTTCTTATATTCTAAGTTTTTCAGTGCAACTCACTCATATACTATGTACTACACTGTGCGTTTCTTATATTCTAAGTTTTTAAGTGCAACTCACTCATATACTATGTACTACACTGTGCGTTTCTTATATTCTAAGTTTTTCAGTGCAACTCACTCATATACTATGTACTACACTGTGCGTTTCTTATATTCTGAGTTTTTCAGTGCAACTCACTCATATACTATGTACTACACTGTGCGTTTCTTATATTCTAAGTTTTTCAGTGCAACTCACTCATATACTATGTACTACACTGTGCGTTTCTTATATTCTGAGTTTTTCAGTGCAACTCACTCATATAATATGTACTACACTGTGCGTTTCTTATATTCTAAGTTTTTCAGTGCAACTCACTCATATACTATGTATTACACTGTGCGTTTCTTATATTCTGAGTTTTTCAGTGCAACTCACTCATATACTATGTACTACACTGTGCGTTTCTTATATTCTAAGTTTTTCAGTGCAACTCACTCATATACTATGTACTACACTGTGCGTTTCTTATATTCTAAGTTTTTCAGTGCAACTCACTCATATACTATGTACTACTTTGTGCGTTTCTTATATTCTAAGTTTTTCAGTGCAACTCACTCATATACTATGTACTACACTGTGCGTTTCTTATATTCTAAGTTTTTCAGTGCAACTCACTCATATACTATGTACTACACTGTGCGTTTCTTATATTCTAAGTTTTTCAGTGCAACTCACTCATATACTATGTACTACACTGTGCATTTCGTGTAATGCGGGTTTTTCAGTAAATTCTAAGTTTTTCAGTGCAACTCACTCATATACTATGTACTACACTGTGCGTTTCTTATATTCTAAGTTTTTCAGTGCAACTCACTCATATACTATGTACTACACTGTGCGTTTCTTATATTCTAAGTTTTTCAGAGCAACTCAATCATATACTATGTACTACAATGTGCGTTTCTTATATTCTAAGTTTTTCAGTGCAACTCACTCATATACTATGTACTACACTGTGCGTTTCTTAAATTCTAAGTTTTTCAGTGCAACTCACTCATATACTATGTACTACATTGTGCGTTTATTAAATTCTAAGTTTTTCAGTGCAACTCACTCATATACTATGTACTACACTGTGCGTTTCTTATATTCTGAGTTTTTCAGTGCAACTCACTCATATACTATGTACTACACTGTGCGTTTCTTATATTCTAAGTTTTTCAGTGCAACTCACTCATATACTATGTACTACACTGTGCGTTTCTTAAATTCTAAGTTTTTCAGTGCAACTCACTCATATACTATGTACTACAATGTGCGTTTCTTATATTCTAAGTTTTTCAGTGCAACTCACTCATATACTATGTACTACAGTGTGCGTTTCTTATATTCTAAGTTTTTAAGTGCAACTCACGCATATAATATGTACTACACTGTGCGTTTCTTATATTCTAAGTTTTTCAGTGCAACTCACTCATATACTATGTACTACACTGTGCGTTTCTTATATTCTGAGTTTTTCAGTGCAACTCACTCATATACTATGTACTACACTGTGCGTTTCTTATATTCTAAGTTTTTCAGTGCAACTCAGTCATATACTATGTACTACACTGTGCGTTTCTTATATTCTAAGTTTTTCAGTGCAACTCACTCATATACTATGTACTACACTGTGCGTTTCTTATATTCTAAGTTTTTCAGTGCAACTCACTCATATACTATGTACTACACTGTGCGTTTCTTATATTCTAAGTTTTTCAGTGCAACTCACTCATATACTATGTACTACACTGTGCGTTTCTTATATTCTAAGTTTTTCAGTGCAACTCACTCATATACTATGTACTACACTGTGCATTTCGTGTAATGCGGGTTTTTCAGTAAATTCTAAGTTTTTCAGTGCAACTCACTCATATACTATGTACTACACTGTGCGTTTCTTATATTCTAAGTTTTTCAGTGCAACTCACTCATATACTATGTACTACACTGTGCGTTTCTTATATTCTAAGTTTTTCAGAGCAACTCACTCATATACTATGTACTACAATGTGCGTTTCTTATATTCTAAGTTTTTCAGTGCAACTCACTCATATACTATGTATTACACTGTGCGTTTCTTAAATTCTAATTTTTCAGTGCAACTCACTCATATACTATGTACTACATTGTGCGTTTATTAAATTCTAAGTTTTTCAGTGCAACTCACTCATATACTATGTACTACAATGTGCGTTTCTTATATTCTAAGTTTTTCAGTGCAACTCACTCATATACTATGTACTACACTGTGCGTTTCTTATATTCTAAGTTTTTAAGTGCAACTCACTCATATACTATGTACTACACTGTGCGTTTCTTATATTCTAAGTTTTTCAGTGCAACTCACTCATATACTATGTACTACACTGTGCGTTTCTTAAATTCTAAGTTTTTCAGTGCAACTCACTCATATACTATGTACTACACTGTGCATTTCGTGTAATGCGGGTTTTTCAGTAAATTCTAAGTTTTTCAGTGCAACTCACTCATATACTATGTACTACACTGTGCGTTTCTTATATTCTAAGTTTTTCAGTGCAACTCACTCATATACTATGTACTACACTGTGCGTTTCTTATATTCTAAGTTTTTCAGTGCAACTCACTCATATACTATGTACTACACTCTGCATTTCTTATATTCTAAGTTTTTCAGTGCAACTCACTCATATACTATGTACTACACTGTGCGTTTCTTAAATTCTAAGTGTTTCAGTGCAACTCACTCATATACTATGTACTACACTGTGCGTTTCTTAAATTCTAAGTTTTTCAGTGCAACTCACTCATATACTATGTACTACACTGTGCGTTTCTTATATTCTAAGTTTTTCAGTGCAACTCACTCATATACTATGTACTACACTGTGCGTTTCTTAAATTCTAAGTTTTTCAGTGCAACTCACTCATATACTATGTACTACAATGTGCGTTTCTTATATTCTAAGTTTTTCAGTGCAACTCACTCATATACTATGTACTACACTGTGCGTTTCTTATATTCTAAGTTTTTAAGTGCAACTCACTCATATACTATGTACTACACTGTGCGTTTCTTATATTCTAAGTTTTTCAGTGCAACTCACTCATATACTATGTACTACACTGTGCGTTTCTTATATTCTGAGTTTTTCAGTGCAACTCACTCATATACTATGTACTACACTGTGCGTTTCTTATATTCTAAGTTTTTCAGTGCAACTCACTCATATACTATGTACTACACTGTGCGTTTCTTATATTCTGAGTTTTTCAGTGCAACTCACTCATATAATATGTACTACACTGTGCGTTTCTTATATTCTAAGTTTTTCAGTGCAACTCACTCATATACTATGTATTACACTGTGCGTTTCTTATATTCTGAGTTTTTCAGTGCAACTCACTCATATACTATGTACTACACTGTGCGTTTCTTATATTCTAAGTTTTTCAGTGCAACTCACTCATATACTATGTACTACACTGTGCGTTTCTTATATTCTAAGTTTTTCAGTGCAACTCACTCATATACTATGTACTACTTTGTGCGTTTCTTATATTCTAAGTTTTTCAGTGCAACTCACTCATATACTATGTACTACACTGTGCGTTTCTTATATTCTAAGTTTTTCAGTGCAACTCACTCATATACTATGTACTACACTGTGCGTTTCTTATATTCTAAGTTTTTCAGTGCAACTCACTCATATACTATGTACTACACTGTGCATTTCGTGTAATGCGGGTTTTTCAGTAAATTCTAAGTTTTTCAGTGCAACTCACTCATATACTATGTACTACACTGTGCGTTTCTTATATTCTAAGTTTTTCAGTGCAACTCACTCATATACTATGTACTACACTGTGCGTTTCTTATATTCTAAGTTTTTCAGAGCAACTCAATCATATACTATGTACTACAATGTGCGTTTCTTATATTCTAAGTTTTTCAGTGCAACTCACTCATATACTATGTACTACACTGTGCGTTTCTTAAATTCTAAGTTTTTCAGTGCAACTCACTCATATACTATGTACTACATTGTGCGTTTATTAAATTCTAAGTTTTTCAGTGCAACTCACTCATATACTATGTACTACACTGTGCGTTTCTTATATTCTGAGTTTTTCAGTGCAACTCACTCATATACTATGTACTACACTGTGCGTTTCTTATATTCTAAGTTTTTCAGTGCAACTCACTCATATACTATGTACTACACTGTGCGTTTCTTAAATTCTAAGTTTTTCAGTGCAACTCACTCATATACTATGTACTACAATGTGCGTTTCTTATATTCTAAGTTTTTCAGTGCAACTCACTCATATACTATGTACTACAGTGTGCGTTTCTTATATTCTAAGTTTTTAAGTGCAACTCACGCATATAATATGTACTACACTGTGCGTTTCTTATATTCTAAGTTTTTCAGTGCAACTCACTCATATACTATGTACTACACTGTGCGTTTCTTATATTCTGAGTTTTTCAGTGCAACTCACTCATATACTATGTACTACACTGTGCGTTTCTTATATTCTAAGTTTTTCAGTGCAACTCAGTCATATACTATGTACTACACTGTGCGTTTCTTATATTCTAAGTTTTTCAGTGCAACTCACTCATATACTATGTACTACACTGTGCGTTTCTTATATTCTAAGTTTTTCAGTGCAACTCACTCATATACTATGTACTACACTGTGCGTTTCTTATATTCTAAGTTTTTCAGTGCAACTCACTCATATACTATGTACTACACTGTGCGTTTCTTATATTCTAAGTTTTTCAGTGCAACTCACTCATATACTATGTACTACACTGTGCATTTCGTGTAATGCGGGTTTTTCAGTAAATTCTAAGTTTTTCAGTGCAACTCACTCATATACTATGTACTACACTGTGCGTTTCTTATATTCTAAGTTTTTCAGTGCAACTCACTCATATACTATGTACTACACTGTGCGTTTCTTATATTCTAAGTTTTTCAGAGCAACTCACTCATATACTATGTACTACAATGTGCGTTTCTTATATTCTAAGTTTTTCAGTGCAACTCACTCATATACTATGTATTACACTGTGCGTTTCTTAAATTCTAATTTTTCAGTGCAACTCACTCATATACTATGTACTACATTGTGCGTTTATTAAATTCTAAGTTTTTCAGTGCAACTCACTCATATACTATGTACTACAATGTGCGTTTCTTATATTCTAAGTTTTTCAGTGCAACTCACTCATATACTATGTACTACACTGTGCGTTTCTTATATTCTAAGTTTTTAAGTGCAACTCACTCATATACTATGTACTACACTGTGCGTTTCTTATATTCTAAGTTTTTCAGTGCAACTCACTCATATACTATGTACTACACTGTGCGTTTCTTAAATTCTAAGTTTTTCAGTGCAACTCACTCATATACTATGTACTACACTGTGCATTTCGTGTAATGCGGGTTTTTCAGTAAATTCTAAGTTTTTCAGTGCAACTCACTCATATACTATGTACTACACTGTGCGTTTCTTATATTCTAAGTTTTTCAGTGCAACTCACTCATATACTATGTACTACACTGTGCGTTTCTTATATTCTAAGTTTTTCAGTGCAACTCACTCATATACTATGTACTACACTCTGCATTTCTTATATTCTAAGTTTTTCAGTGCAACTCACTCATATACTATGTACTACACTGTGCGTTTCTTAAATTCTAAGTGTTTCAGTGCAACTCACTCATATACTATGTACTACACTGTGCGTTTCTTAAATTCTAAGTTTTTCAGTGCAACTCACTCATATACTATGTACTACACTGTGCGTTTCTTATATTCTAAGTTTTTCAGTGCAACTCACTCATATACTATGTACTACACTGTGCGTTTCTTATATTCTAAGTTTTTCAGTGGAACTCACTCATATACTATGTACTACACTGTGCGTTTCTTAAATTCTAAGTTTTTCAGTGCAACTCACTCATATACTATGTACTACAATGTGCGTTTCTTATATTCTAAGTTTTTCAGTGCAACTCACTCATATACTATGTACTACACTGTGCGTTTCTTATATTCTAAGTTTTTAAGTGCAACTCACTCATATACTATGTACTACACTGTGCGTTTCTTATATTCTAAGTTTTTCAGTGCAACTCACTCATATACTATGTACTACACTGTGCGTTTCTTATATTCTAAGTTTTTCAGTGCAACTCACTCATATACTATGTACTACACTGTGCGTTTCTTATATTCTAAGTTTTTCAGTGCAACTCACTCATATACTATCTACTACACTGTGCGTTTCTTATATTCTAATTTTTTCATTGCAACTCACTCATATACTATGTACTACACTGTGCGTTTCTTATATTCTAAGTTTTTCAGTGCAACTCACTCATATACTATGTACTACACTGTGCGTTTCTTATATTCTAAGTTTTTCAGTGCAACTCACTCATATACTATGTACTACACTGTGCGTTTCTTATATTCTAAGTGTTTCAGTGCAACTCACTCATATACTATGTACTACACTGTGCGATTCTTAAATTCTAAGTTTTTCAGTGCAACTCACTCATATACTATGTACTACACTGTGCGTTTCTTAAATTCTAAGTTTTTCAGTGCAACTCACTCATATACTATGTACTACACTGTGCGTTTCTTATATTCTAAGTTTTTCAGTGCAACTCACTCATATACTATGTACTACACTGTGCGTTTCTTATATTCTAAGTTTTTCAGTGCAACTCACTCATATACTATGTACTACAGTGTGCGTTTCTTATATTCTAAGTTTTTCAGTGCAACTCACTCATATACTATGTACTACACTGTGCGTTTCTTATATTCTAAGTTTTTCAGTGCAACTCACTCATATACTATGTACTACACTGTGCATTTCTTATATTCTAAGTTTTTCAGTGCAACTCACTCATATACTATGTACTACACTGTGCGTTTCTTATATTCTAAGTTTTTCAGTGCAACTCACTCATATACTATGTACTACAATGTGCGTTTCTTAAATTCTAAGTGTTTCAGTGCAACTCACTCATATACTATGTACTACACTGTGCGTTTCTTAAATTCTAAGTTTTTCAGTGCAACTCACTCATATACTATGTACTACACTGTGCGTTTCTTATATTCTAAGTTTTTGAGTGCAACTCACTCATATACTATGTACTACACTGTGCGTTTCTTATATTCTAAGTTTTTCAGTGCAACTCACTCATATACTATGTACTACACTGTGCGTTTCTTATATTCTATGTTTTTCAGTGCAACTCACTCATATACTATGTACTACACTGTGCGTTTCTTAAATTCTAAGTTTTTCAGTGCAACTCACTCATATACTATGTACTACAATGTGCGTTTCTTATATTCTAAGTTTTTCAGTGCAACTCACTCATATACTATGTACTACACTGTGCGTTTCTTATATTCTAAGTTTTTAAGTGCAACTCACTCATATACTATGTACTACACTGTGCGTTTCTTATATTCTAAGTTTTTCAGTGCAACTCACTCATATACTATGTACTACACTGTGCGTTTCTTATATTCTAAGTTTTTCAGTGCAACTCACTCATATACTATGTACTACACTGTGCGTTTCTTATATTCTAAGTTTTTCAGTGCAACTCACTCATATACTATGTACTACACTGTGCGTTTCTTATATTCTAAGTTTTTCAGTGCAACTCACTCATATACTATGTACTACACTGTGCGTTTCTTATATTCTAAGTTTTTCAGTGCAACTCACTCATATACTATGTACTACACTGTGTGTTTCTTATATTCTAAGTTTTTCAGTGCAACTCACTCATATACTATGTACTACACTGTGCGTTTCTTATATTCTAAGTTTTTCAGTGTAACTCACTCATATACTATGTACTACACTGTGCATTTCGTGTAATGCGGGTTTTTCAGTAAATTCTAAGTTTTTCAGTGCAACTCACTCATATACTATGTACTACACTGTGCGTTTCTTATATTCTAAGTTTTTCAGTGCAACTCACTCATATACTATGTACTACACTGTGCGTTTCTTATATTCTAAGTTTTTCAGTGCAACTCACTCATAAACTATGTACTACACTGTGCGTTTCTTATATTCTAAGTTTTTCAGTGCAACTCACTCATATACTATGTACTACACTGTGCGTTTCTTAAATTCTATGTTTTTCAGTGCAACTCACTCATATACTACGTACTACAATGTGCGTTTCTTATATTCTAAGTTTTTCAGTGCAACTCACTCATATAATATGTACTACACTGTGCGTTTCTTATATTCTAAGTTTTTAAGTGCAACTCACTCATATACTATATACTACACTGTGCGTTTCTTATATTCTGAGTTTTTCAGTGCAACTCACTAATATACTATGTACTACACTGTGCGTTTCTTATATTCTAAGTTTTTCAGTGCAACTCACTCATATACTATGTACTACACTGTGCGTTTCTTATATTCTAAGTTTTTCAGTGCAACTCACTCATATACTATGTACTACACTGTGCGTTTCTTATATTCTAAGTTTTTCAGTGCAACTCACTCATATACTATGTACTACACTGTGCGTTTCTTATATTCTAAGTTTTTCAGTGCAACTCACTCATATACTATGTACTACACTGTGCGTTTCTTATATTCTAAGTTTTTCAGTGCAACTCACTCATATACTATGTACTACACTGTGCATTTCGTGTAATGCGGGTTTTTCAGTAAATTCTAAGTTTTTCAGTGCAACTCACTCATATACTATGTACTACACTGTGCGTTTCTTATATTCTAAGTTTTTCAGTGCAACTCACTCATATACTATGTAGTACACTGTGCGTTTCTTATATTCTAAGTTTTTCAGAGCAACTCACTCATATACTATGTACTACAATGTGCGTTTCTTATATTCTAAGTTTTTCAGTGCAACTCACTCATATACTATGTACTACACTGTGCGTTTCTTAAATTCTAAGTTTTTCAGTGCAACTCACTCATATACTATGTACTACATTGTGCATTTCTTAAATTCGAAGTTTTTCAGTGCAACTCACTCATATACTATGTACTACACTGTGCGTTTCTTATATTCTAATTTTTTAAGTGCAACTCACTCATATACTATGTACTACACTGTGCGTTTCTTATATTCTGAGTTTTTCAGTGCAACTCACTCATATACTATGTACTACACTGTGCGTTTCTTAAATTCTAAGTTTTTCAGTGCAACTCACTCATATACTATGTACTACAATGTGCGTTTCTTATATTCTAAGTTTTTCAGTGCAACTCACTCATATACTATGTACTACACTGTGCGTTTCTTATATTCTAAGTTTTTAAGTGCAACTCACTCATATACTATGTACTACACTGTGCGTTTCTTATATTCTAAGTTTTTCAGTGCAACTCACTCATATACTATGTACTACACTGTGCGTTTCTTATATTCTGAGTTTTTCAGTGCAACTCACTCATATACTATGTACTACACTGTGCGTTTCTTATATTCTAAGTTTTTCAGTGCAACTCACTCATATACTATGTACTACACTGTGCGTTTCTTATATTCTGAGTTTTTCAGTGCAACTCACTCATATAATATGTACTACACTGTGCGTTTCTTATATTCTAAGTTTTTCAGTGCAACTCACTCATATACTATGTACTACACTGTGCGTTTCTTATATTCTGAGTTTTTCAGTGCAACTCACTCATATACTATGTACTACACTGTGCGTTTCTTATATTCTAAGTTTTTCA
Source organism: Mus caroli (assembly GCF_978045245.1). Taxonomy (NCBI): domain Eukaryota; kingdom Metazoa; phylum Chordata; class Mammalia; order Rodentia; family Muridae; genus Mus; species Mus caroli. The sequence goes on along the minus strand of NW_028227279.1, from coordinate 3,608,162 downwards.
GTGCAACTCACTCATATACTATGTACTACACTGTGCGTTTCTTATATTCTAAGTTTTTCAGTGCAACTCACTCATATACTATGTACTACTTTGTGCGTTTCTTATATTCTAAGTTTTTCAGTGCAACTCACTCATATACTATGTACTACACTGTGCGTTTCTTATATTCTAAGTTTTTCAGTGCAACTCACTCATATACTATGTACTACACTGTGCGTTTCTTATATTCTAAGTTTTTCAGTGCAACTCACTCATATACTATGTACTACACTGTGCATTTCGTGTAATGCGGGTTTTTCAGTAAATTCTAAGTTTTTCAGTGCAACTCACTCATATACTATGTACTACACTGTGCGTTTCTTATATTCTAAGTTTTTCAGTGCAACTCACTCATATACTATGTACTACACTGTGCGTTTCAAATTTTCTAAGTTTTTCAGAGCAACTCAATCATATACTATGTACTACAATGTGCGTTTCTTATATTCTAAGTTTTTCAGTGCAACTCACTCATATACTATGTACTACACTGTGCGTTTCTTAAATTCTAAGTTTTTCAGTGCAACTCACTCATATACTATGTACTACATTGTGCGTTTATTAAATTCTAAGTTTTTCAGTGCAACTCACTCATATACTATGTACTACACTGTGCGTTTCTTATATTCTGAGTTTTTCAGTGCAACTCACTCATATACTATGTACTACACTGTGCGTTTCTTAAATTCTAAGTTTTTCAGTGCAACTCACTCATATACTATGTACTACAATGTGCGTTTCTTATATTCTAAGTTTTTCAGTGCAACTCACTCATATACTATGTACTACACTGTGCGTTTCTTATATTCTAAGTTTTTAAGTGCAACTCACGCATATAATATGTACTACACTGTGCGTTTCTTATATTCTAAGTTTTTCAGTGCAACTCACTCATATACTATGTACTACACTGTGCGTTTCTTATATTCTGAGTTTTTCAGTGCAACTCACTCATATACTATGTACTACACTGTGCGTTTCTTATATTCTAAGTTTTTCAGTGCAACTCAGTCATATACTATGTACTACACTGTGCGTTTCTTATATTCTAAGTTTTTCAGTGCAACTCACTCATATACTATGTACTACACTGTGCGTTTCTTATATTCTAAGTTTTTCAGTGCAACTCACTCATATACTATGTACTACACTGTGCGTTTCTTATATTCTAAGTTTTTCAGTGCAACTCACTCATATACTATGTACTACACTGTGCGTTTCTTATATTCTAAGTTTTTCAGTGCAACTCACTCATATACTATGTACTACACTGTGCATTTCGTGTAATGCGGGTTTTTCAGTAAATTCTAAGTTTTTCAGTGCAACTCACTCATATACTATGTACTACACTGTGCGTTTCTTATATTCTAAGTTTTTCAGTGCAACTCACTCATATACTATGTACTACACTGTGCGTTTCTTATATTCTAAGTTTTTCAGAGCAACTCACTCATATACTATGTACTACAATGTGCGTTTCTTATATTCTAAGTTTTTCAGTGCAACTCACTCATATACTATGTATTACACTGTGCGTTTCTTAAATTCTAATTTTTCAGTGCAACTCACTCATATACTATGTACTACATTGTGCGTTTATTAAATTCTAAGTTTTTCAGTGCAACTCACTCATATACTATGTACTACACTGTGCGTTTCTTAAATTCTAAGTTTTTCAGTGCAACTCACTCATATACTATGTACTACACTGTGCGTTTATTAAATTCTAAGTTTTTCAGTGCAACTCACTCATATACTATGTACTACACTGTGCATTTCGTGTAATGCGGGTTTTTCAGTAAATTCTAAGTTTTTCAGTGCAACTCACTCATATACTATGTACTACACTGTGCGTTTCTTATATTCTAAGTTTTACAGTGCAACTCACTCATATACTATGTACTACACTGTGCGTTTCTTATATTCTAAGTTTTTCAGTGCAACTCACTCATATACTATGTACTACACTGTGCGTTTCTTATATTCTAAGTTTTTCAGTGCAACTCACTCATATACTATGTACTACACTGTGCGTTTCTTATATTCTAAGTTTATCAGTGCAACTCACTCATATACTATGTACTACACTGTGCATTTCGTGTAATGCGGGTTTTTCAGTAAATTCTAAGTTTTTCAGTGCAACTCACTCATATACTATGTACTACACTGTGCGTTTCTTATACTCTAAGTTTTTCAGAGCAACTCACTCATATACTATGTACTACAATGTGCGTTTCTTATATTCTAAGTTTTTCAGTGCAACTCACTCATATACTATGTACTACACTGTGCGTTTCTTAAATTCTAAGTTTTTCAGTGCAACTCACTCATATACTATGTACTACAGTGTGCGTTTCTTAAATTCTAAGTTTTTCAGTGCAACTCACTCATATACTATGTACTACACTGTGCGTTTCTTATATTCTAAGTTTTTCAGTGCAACTCACTCATATACTATGTACTACACTGTGCGTTTCTTATATTCTAAGTTTTTCAGTGCAACTCACTCATATACTATGTACTACACTGTGCGTTTCTTATATTCTAAGTTTTTCAGTGCAACTCACTCATATACTATGTACTACACTGTGCGTTTCTTAAATTCTAAGTTTTTCAGTGCAACTCACTCATATACTATGTACTACAATGTGCGTTTCTTATATTCTAAGTTTTTCAGTGCAACTCACTCATATAATATGTACTACACTGTGCGTTTCTTATATTCTAAGTTTTTCAGTGCAACTCACTCATATACTATGTACTACACTGTGCGTTTCTTATATTCTGAGTTTTTCAGTGCAACTCACTCATATACTATGTACTACACTGTGCGTTTCTTATATTCTAAGTTTTTCAGTGCAACTCACTCATATACTATGTACTACACTGTGCGTTTCTTATATTCTAAGTTTTTCAGTGCAACTCACTCATATACTATGTACTACACTGTGCGTTTCTTATATTCTAAGTTTTTCAGTGCAACTCACTCATATACTATGTACTACACTGTGCGTTTCTTATATTCTAAGTTTTTCAGTGCAACTCACTCATATACTATGTACTACACTGTGCGTTTCTTATATTCTAAGTTTTTCAGTGCAACTCACTCATATACTATGTACTACACTGTGCATTTCGTGTAATGCGGGTTTTTCAGTAAATTCTAAGTTTTTCAGTGCAACTCACTCATATACTATGTACTACACTGTGCGTTTCTTATATTCTAAGTTTTTCAGTGCAACTCACTCATATACTATGTACTACACTGTGCGTTTCTTATATTCTAAGTTTTTCAGAGCAACTCACTCATATACTATGTACTACACTGTGCGTTTCTTATATTCTAAGTTTTTCAGTGCAACTCACTCATATACTATGTACTACACTGTGCGTTTCTTAAATTCTAAGTTTTTCAGTGCAACTCACTCATATACTATGTACTACAATGTGCGTTTATTAAATTCTAAGTTTTTCAGTGCAACTCACTCATATACTATGTACTACACTGTGCGTTTCTTATATTCTAAGTTTTTCAGTGCAACTCACTCATATACTATGTACTACACTGTGCGTTTCTTATATTCTAAGTTTTTCAGTGCAACTCACTCATATACTATGTACTACACTGTGCGTTTCTTATATTCTAAGTTTTTCAGTGCAACTCACTCATATTCTATGTACTACACTGTGCGTTTCTTAAATTCTAAGTTTTTCAGTGCAACTCACTCATATACTATGTACTACAATGTGCGTTTCTTATATTCTAAGTTTTTCAGTGCAACTCACTCATATACTATGTACTACACTGTGCGTTTCTTATATTCTAAGTTTTTCAGTGCAACTCACTCATATACTATGTACTACACTGTGCGTTTCTTATATTCTGAGTTTTTCAGTGCAACTCACTCATATACTATGTACTACACTGTGCGTTTCTTATATTCTGAGTTTTTGAGTGCAACTCACTCATATACTATGTACTACACTGTGCGTTTCTTATATTCTAAGTTTTTCAGTGCAACTCACTCATATACTATGTATTACACTGTGCGTTTCTTAAATTCTAATTTTTCAGTGCAACTCACTCATATACTATGTACTACATTGTGCGTTTATTAAATTCTAAGTTTTTCAGTGCAACTCACTCATATACTATGTACTACACTGTGCGTTTCTTAAATTCTAAGTTTTTCAGTGCAACTCACTCATATACTATGTACTACACTGTGCGTTTATTAAATTCTAAGTTTTTCAGTGCAACTCACTCATATACTATGTACTACACTGTGCATTTCGTGTAATGCGGGTTTTTCAGTAAATTCTAAGTTTTTCAGTGCAACTCACTCATATACTATGTACTACACTGTGCGTTTCTTATATTCTAAGTTTTACAGTGCAACTCACTCATATACTATGTACTACACTGTGCGTTTCTTATATTCTAAGTTTTTCAGTGCAACTCACTCATATACTATGTACTACACTGTGCGTTTCTTATATTCTAAGTTTTTCAGTGCAACTCACTCATATACTATGTACTACACTGTGCGTTTCTTATATTCTAAGTTTATCAGTGCAACTCACTCATATACTATGTACTACACTGTGCATTTCGTGTAATGCGGGTTTTTCAGTAAATTCTAAGTTTTTCAGTGCAACTCACTCATATACTATGTACTACACTGTGCGTTTCTTATACTCTAAGTTTTTCAGAGCAACTCACTCATATACTATGTACTACAATGTGCGTTTCTTATATTCTAAGTTTTTCAGTGCAACTCACTCATATACTATGTACTACACTGTGCGTTTCTTAAATTCTAAGTTTTTCAGTGCAACTCACTCATATACTATGTACTACACTGTGCGTTTCTTAAATTCTAAGTTTTTCAGTGCAACTCACTCATATACTATGTACTACACTGTGCGTTTCTTATATTCTAAGTTTTTCAGTGCAACTCACTCATATACTATGTACTACACTGTGCGTTTCTTATATTCTAAGTTTTTCAGTGCAACTCACTCATATACTATGTACTACACTGTGCGTTTCTTATATTCTAAGTTTTTCAGTGCAACTCACTCATATACTATGTACTACACTGTGCGTTTCTTAAATTCTAAGTTTTTCAGTGCAACTCACTCATATACTATGTACTACAATGTGCGTTTCTTATATTCTAAGTTTTTCAGTGCAACTCACTCATATAATATGTACTACACTGTGCGTTTCTTATATTCTAAGTTTTTCAGTGCAACTCACTCATATACTATGTACTACACTGTGCGTTTCTTATATTCTGAGTTTTTCAGTGCAACTCACTCATATACTATGTACTACACTGTGCGTTTCTTATATTCTAAGTTTTTCAGTGCAACTCACTCATATACTATGTACTACACTGTGCGTTTCTTATATTCTAAGTTTTTCAGTGCAACTCACTCATATACTATGTACTACACTGTGCGTTTCTTATATTCTAAGTTTTTCAGTGCAACTCACTCATATACTATGTACTACACTGTGCGTTTCTTATATTCTAAGTTTTTCAGTGCAACTCACTCATATACTATGTACTACACTGTGCGTTTCTTATATTCTAAGTTTTTCAGTGCAACTCACTCATATACTATGTACTACACTGTGCATTTCGTGTAATGCGGGTTTTTCAGTAAATTCTAAGTTTTTCAGTGCAACTCACTCATATACTATGTACTACACTGTGCGTTTCTTATATTCTAAGTTTTTCAGTGCAACTCACTCATATACTATGTACTACACTGTGCGTTTCTTATATTCTAAGTTTTTCAGAGCAACTCACTCATATACTATGTACTACACTGTGCGTTTCTTATATTCTAAGTTTTTCAGTGCAACTCACTCATATACTATGTACTACACTGTGCGTTTCTTAAATTCTAAGTTTTTCAGTGCAACTCACTCATATACTATGTACTACAATGTGCGTTTATTAAATTCTAAGTTTTTCAGTGCAACTCACTCATATACTATGTACTACACTGTGCGTTTCTTATATTCTAAGTTTTTCAGTGCAACTCACTCATATACTATGTACTACACTGTGCGTTTCTTATATTCTAAGTTTTTCAGTGCAACTCACTCATATACTATGTACTACACTGTGCGTTTCTTATATTCTAAGTTTTTCAGTGCAACTCACTCATATTCTATGTACTACACTGTGCGTTTCTTAAATTCTAAGTTTTTCAGTGCAACTCACTCATATACTATGTACTACAATGTGCGTTTCTTATATTCTAAGTTTTTCAGTGCAACTCACTCATATACTATGTACTACACTGTGCGTTTCTTATATTCTAAGTTTTTCAGTGCAACTCACTCATATACTATGTACTACACTGTGCGTTTCTTATATTCTGAGTTTTTCAGTGCAACTCACTCATATATTATGTACTACACTGTGCGTTTCTTATATTCTGAGTTTTTGAGTGCAACTCACTCATATACTATGTACTACACTGTGCGTTTCTTATATTCTAAGTTTTTCAGTGCAACTCACTCATATACTATGTACTACACTGTGCGTTTCTTATATTCTAAGTTTTTCAGTGCAACTCACTCATATACTATGTACTACACTGTGCGTTTCTTATATTCTAAGTTTTTCAGTGCAACTCACTCATATACTATGTACTACACTGTGCGTTTCTTATATTCTAAGTTTTTCAGTGCAACTCACTCATATACTATGTACTACACTGTGCGTTTCTTAAATTCTAAGTTTTTCAGTGCAACTCACTCATATACTATGTACTACACTGTGCGTTTCTTATATTCTGAGTTTTTGAGTGCAACTCACTCATATACTATGTACTACACTGTGCGTTTCTTATATTCTAAGTTTTTCAGTGCAACTCACTCATATACTATGTATTACACTGTGCGTTTCTTAAATTCTAATTTTTCAGTGCAACTCACTCATATACTATGTACTACATTGTGCGTTTATTAAATTCTAAGTTTTTCAGTGCAACTCACTCATATACTATGTACTACACTGTGCGTTTCTTAAATTCTAAGTTTTTCAGTGCAACTCACTCATATACTATGTACTTCACTGTGCGTTTATTAAATTCTAAGTTTTTCAGTGCAACTCACTCATATACTATGTACTACACTGTGCATTTCGTGTAATGCGGGTTTTTCAGTAAATTCTAAGTTTTTCAGTGCAACTCACTCATATACTATGTACTACACTGTGCGTTTCTTATACTCTAAGTTTTTCAGAGCAACTCACTCATATACTATGTACTACAATGTGCGTTTCTTATATTCTAAGTTTTTCAGTGCAACTCACTCATATACTATGTACTACACTGTGCGTTTCTTAAATTCTAAGTTTTTCAGTGCAACTCACTCATATACTATGTACTACACTGTGCGTTTCTTAAATTCTAAGTTTTTCAGTGCAACTCACTCATATACTATGTACTACACTGTGCGTTTCTTATATTCTAAGTTTTTCAGTGCAACTCACTCATATACTATGTACTACACTGTGCGTTTCTTATATTCTAAGTTTTTCAGTGCAACTCACTCATATACTATGTACTACACTGTGCGTTTCTTATATTCTAAGTTTTTCAGTGCAACTCACTCATATACTATGTACTACACTGTGCGTTTCTTAAATTCTAAGTTTTTCAGTGCAACTCACTCATATACTATGTACTACAATGTGCGTTTCTTATATTCTAAGTTTTTCAGTGCAACTCACTCATATAATATGTACTACACTGTGCGTTTCTTATATTCTAAGTTTTTCAGTGCAACTCACTCATATACTATGTACTACACTGTGCGTTTCTTATATTCTGAGTTTTTCAGTGCAACTCACTCATATACTATGTACTACACTGTGCGTTTCTTATATTCTAAGTTTTTCAGTGCAACTCACTCATATACTATGTACTACACTGTGCGTTTCTTATATTCTAAGTTTTTCAGTGCAACTCACTCATATACTATGTACTACACTGTGCGTTTCTTATATTCTAAGTTTTTCAGTGCAACTCACTCATATACTATGTACTACACTGTGCGTTTCTTATATTCTAAGTTTTTCAGTGCAACTCACTCATATACTATGTACTACACTGTGCGTTTCTTATATTCTAAGTTTTTCAGTGCAACTCACTCATATACTATGTACTACACTGTGCATTTCGTGTAATGCGGGTTTTTCAGTAAATTCTAAGTTTTTCAGTGCAACTCACTCATATACTATGTACTACACTGTGCGTTTCTTATATTCTAAGTTTTTCAGTGCAACTCACTCATATACTATGTACTACACTGTGCGTTTCTTATATTCTAAGTTTTTCAGAGCAACTCACTCATATACTATGTACTACACTGTGCGTTTCTTATATTCTAAGTTTTTCAGTGCAACTCACTCATATACTATGTACTACACTGTGCGTTTCTTAAATTCTAAGTTTTTCAGTGCAACTCACTCATATACTATGTACTACAATGTGCGTTTATTAAATTCTAAGTTTTTCAGTGCAACTCACTCATATACTATGTACTACACTGTGCGTTTCTTATATTCTAAGTTTTTCAGTGCAACTCACTCATATACTATGTACTACACTGTGCGTTTCTTATATTCTAAGTTTTTCAGTGCAACTCACTCATATACTATGTACTACACTGTGCGTTTCTTATATTCTAAGTTTTTCAGTGCAACTCACTCATATTCTATGTACTACACTGTGCGTTTCTTAAATTCTAAGTTTTTCAGTGCAACTCACTCATATACTATGTACTACAATGTGCGTTTCTTATATTCTAAGTTTTTCAGTGCAACTCACTCATATACTATGTACTACACTGTGCGTTTCTTATATTCTAAGTTTTTCAGTGCAACTCACTCATATACTATGTACTACACTGTGCGTTTCTTATATTCTGAGTTTTTCAGTGCAACTCACTCATATATTATGTACTACACTGTGCGTTTCTTATATTCTGAGTTTTTGAGTGCAACTCACTCATATACTATGTACTACACTGTGCGTTTCTTATATTCTAAGTTTTTCAGTGCAACTCACTCATATACTATGTACTACACTGTGCGTTTCTTATATTCTAAGTTTTTCAGTGCAACTCACTCATATACTATGTACTACACTGTGCGTTTCTTATATTCTAAGTTTTTCAGTGCAACTCACTCATATACTATGTACTACACTGTGCGTTTCTTATATTCTAAGTTTTTCAGTGCAACTCACTCATATACTATGTACTACACTGTGCGTTTCTTAAATTCTAAGTTTTTCAGTGCAACTCACTCATATACTATGTACTACACTGTGCGTTTCTTATATTCTAAGTTTTTCATTGCAACTCACTCATATACTATGTACTACACTGTGCGTTTCTTAAAATCTAAGTTTTTCAGTGCAACTCACTCATATACTATGTACTACACTGTGCGTTTCTTAAATTCTAAGTTTTTCAGTGCAACTCACTCATATACTATGTACTACACTGTGCGTTTCTTATATTCTAAGTTTTTCAGTGCAACTCACTCATATACTATGTACTACACTGTGCGTTTCTTATATTCTAAGTTTTTCAGTGCAACTCACTCATATACTATGTACTACACTGTGCGTTTCTTAAATTCTAAGTTTTTCAGTGCAACTCACTCATATACTATGTACTACATTGTGCGTTTATTAAATTCTAAGTTTTTCAGTGCAACTCACTCATATACTATGTACTACACTGTGCGTTTCTTATATTCTAAGTTTTTCAGTGCAACTCACTCATATACTATGTACTACACTGTGCGTTTCTTATATTCTAAGATTTTCAGTGCAACTCACTCATATACTATGTACTACACTGTGCGTTTCTTATATTCTAAGTTTTTCAGTGCAACTCACTCATATACTATGTACTACACTGTGCGTTTCTTAAATTCTAAGTTTTTCAGTGCAACTCACTCATATACTATGTAGTACAATGTGCGTTTCTTATATTCTAAGTTTTTCAGTGCAACTCACTCATATACTATGTACTACACTGTGCGTTTCTTATATTCTAAGTTTTTAAGTGCAACTCACTCATATACTATGTACTACACTGTGCGTTTCTTATATTCTAAGTTTTTCAGTGCAACTCACTCATATACTATGTACTACACTGTGCGTTTCTTATATTCTGAGTTTTTCAGTGCAACTCACTCATATACTATGTACTACACTGTGCGTTTCTTATATTCTAAGTTTTTAAGTCCAACTCACTCATATACTATGTACTACACTGTGCGTTTCTTATATTCTAAGTTTTTCAGTGCAACTCACTCATATACTATGTACTACACTGTGCGTTTCTTATATTCTAAGTTTTTCAGTGCAACTCGCTCATATACTATGTACTACACTGTGCGTTTCTTATATTCTAAGTTTTTCAGTGCAACTCACTCATATACTATGTACTACACTGTGCGTTTCTTATATTCTAAGTTTTTCAGTGCAACTCACTCATATACTATGTACTACACTGTGCATTTCGTGTAATGCGGGTTTTTCAGTAAATTCTAAGTTTTTCAGTGCAACTCACTCATATACTATGTACTACACTGTGCGTTTCTTATATTCTAAGTTTTTCAGTGCAACTCACTCATATACTATGTACTACACTGTGCGTTTCTTATATTCTAAGTTTTTCAGAGCAACTCACTCATATACTATGTACTACAATGTGCGTTTCTTATATTCTAAGTTTTTCAGTGCAACTCACTCGTATACTATGTACTACACTGTGCGTTTCTTAAATTCTAAGTTTTTCAGTGCAACTCACTCATATACTATGTACTACATTGTGCGTTTATTAAATTCTAAGTTTTTCAGTGCAACTCACTCATATACTATGTACTACAATGTGCGTTTCTTATATTCTAAGTTTTTCAGTGCAACTCACTCATATACTATGTACTACACTGTGCGTTTCTTATATTCTAAGTTTTTAAGTGCAACTCACTCATATACTATGTACTACACTGTGCGTTTCTTATATTCTGAGTTTTTCAGTGCAACTCACTCATATACTATGTACTACACTGTGCGTTTCTTATATTCTGAGTTTTTGAGTACAACTCACTCATATACTATGTACTACACTGTGCGTTTCTTATATTCTAAGTTTTTCAGTGCAACTCACTCATATACTATGTACTACACTGTGCATTTCGTGTAATGCGGGTTTTTCAGTAAATTCTAAGTTTTTCAGTGCAACTCACTCATATACTATGTACTACACTGTGCGTTTCTTATATTCTAAGTTTTTCAGTGCAACTCACTCATATACTATGTACTACCCTGTGCGTTTCTTATATTCTAAGTTTTTCAGTGCAACTCACTCATATACTATGTACTACACTGTGCGTTTCTTATATTCTAAGTTTTTCAGTGCAACTCACTCATATACTATGTACTACACTGTGCGTTTCTTAAATTCTAAGTTTTTCAGTGCAACTCACTCATATACTATGTACTACACTGTGCGTTTCTTAAATTCTAAGTTTTTCAGTGCAACTCACTCATATACTATGTACTACACTGTGCGTTTCTTATATTCTAAGTTTTTCAGTGCAACTCAGTCATATACTATGTACTACACTGTGCGTTTCTTATATTCTAAGTTTTTCAGTGCAACTCACTCATATACTATGTACTACACTGTGCGTTTCTTATATTCTAAGTTTTTCAGTACAACTCACTCATATACTATGTACTACACTGTGCGTTTCTTAAATTCTAAGTTTTTCAGTGCAACTCACTCATATACTATGTACTACATTGTGCGTTTATTAAATTCTAAGTTTTTCATTGCAACTCACTCATATACTATGTACTACACTGTGCGTTTCTTATATTCTAAGTTTTTCAGTGCAACTCACTCATATACTATGTACTACACTGTGCGTTTATTATATTCTAAGTTTTTCAGTGCAACTCACTCATATACTATGTACTACACTGTGCGTTTCTTATATTCTAAGTTTTTCAGTGCAACTCACTCATATACTATGTACTACACTGTGCGTTTCTTATATTCTAAGTTTTTCAGAGCAACTCACTCATATACTATGTACTACAATGTGCGTTTCTTATATTCTAAGTTTTTCAGTGCAACTCACTCATATACTATGTATTACACTGTGCGTTTCTTAAATTCTAATTTTTCAGTGCAACTCACTCATATACTATGTACTACATTGTGCGTTTATTAAATTCTAAGTTTTTCAGTGCAACTCACTCATATACTATGTACTACACTGTGCGTTTCTTAAATTCTAAGTTTTTCAGTGCAACTCACTCATATACTATGTACTACATTGTTCGTTTATTAAATTCTAAGTTTTTCAGTGCAACTCACTCATATACTATGTACTACACTGTGCATTTCGTGTAATGCGGGTTTTTCAGTAAATTCTAAGTTTTTCAGTGCAACTCACTCATATACTATGTACTACACTGTGCGTTTCTTATATTCTAAGTTTTACAGTGCAACTCACTCATATACTATGTACTACACTGTGCGTTTCTTATATTCTAAGTTTTTCAGTGCAACTCACTCATATACTATGTACTACACTGTGCGTTTCTTATATTCTAAGTTTTTCAGTGCAACTCACTCATATACTATGTACTACAGTGTGCGTTTCTTATATTCTAAGTTTATCAGTGCAACTCACTCATATACTATGTACTACACTGTGCATTTCGTGTAATGCGGGTTTTTCAGTAAATTCTAAGTTTTTCAGTGCAACTCACTCATATACTATGTACTACACTGTGCGTTTCTTATACTCTAAGTTTTTCAGAGCAACTCACTCATATACTATGTACTACAATGTGCGTTTCTTATATTCTAAGTTTTTCAGTGCAACTCACTCATATACTATGTACTACACTGTGCGTTTCTTAAATTCTAAGTTTTTCAGTGCAACTCACTCATATACTATGTACTACACTGTGCGTTTCTTAAATTCTAAGTTTTTCAGTGCAACTCACTCATATACTATGTACTACACTGTGCGTTTCTTATATTCTAAGTTTTTCAGTGCAACTCACTCATATACTATGTACTACACTGTGCGTTTCTTATATTCTAAGTTTTTCAGTGCAACTCACTCATATACTATGTACTACACTGTGCGTTTCTTATATTCTAAGTTTTTCAGTGCAACTCAGTCATATACTATGTACTACACTGTGCGTTTCTTAAATTCTAAGTTTTTCAGTGCAACTCACTCATATATTATGTACTACAATGTGCGTTTCTTATATTCTAAGTTTTTCAGTGCAACTCACTCATATAATATGTACTACACTGTGCGTTTCTTATATTCTAAGTTTTTCAGTGCAACTCACTCATATACTATGTACTACACTGTGCGTTTCTTATATTCTGAGTTTTTCAGTGCAACTCACTCATATACTATGTACTACACTGTGCGTTTCTTATATTCTAAGTTTTTCAGTGCAACTCACTCATATACTATGTACTACACTGTGCGTTTCTTATATTCTAAGTTTTTCAGTGCAACTCACTCATATACTATGTACTACACTGTGCGTTTCTTATATTCTAAGTTTTTCAGTGCAACTCACTCATATACTATGTACTACACTGTGCGTTTCTTATATTCTAAGTTTTTCAGTGCAACTCACTCATATACTATGTACTACACTGTGCGTTTCTTATATTCTAAGTTTTTCAGTGCAACTCACTCATATACTATGTACTACACTGTGCATTTCGTGTAATGCGGGTTTTTCAGTAAATTCTAAGTTTTTCAGTGCAACTCACTCATATACTATGTACTACACTGTGCGTTTCTTATATTCTAAGTTTTTCAGTGCAACTCACTCATATACTATGTACTACACTGTGCGTTTCTTATATTCTAAGTTTTTCAGAGCAACTCACTCATATACTATGTACTACACTGTGCGTTTCTTATATTCTAAGTTTTTCAGTGCAACTCACTCATATACTATGTACTACACTGTGCGTTTCTTAAATTCTAAGTTTTTCAGTGCAACTCACTCATATACTATGTACTACAATGTGCGTTTATTAAATTCTAAGTTTTTCAGTGCAACTCACTCATATACTATGTACTACACTGTGCGTTTCTTATATTCTAAGTTTTTCAGTGCAACTCACTCATATACTATGTACTACACTGTGCGTTTCTTATATTCTAAGTTTTTCAGTGCAACTCACTCATATACTATGTACTACACTGTGCGTTTCTTATATTCTAAGTTTTTCAGTGCAACTCACTCATATTCTATGTACTACACTGTGCGTTTCTTAAATTCTAAGTTTTTCAGTGCAACTCACTCATATACTATGTACTACAATGTGCGTTTCTTATATTCTAAGTTTTTCAGTGCAACTCACTCCTATACTATGTACTACACTGTGCGTTTCTTATATTCTAAGTTTTTCAGAGCAACTCACTCATATACTATGTACTACACTGTGCGTTTCTTATATTCTAAGTTTTTCAGTGCAACTCACTCATATACTATGTACTACACTGTGCGTTTCTTAAATTCTAAGTTTTTCAGTGCAACTCACTCATATACTATGTACTACAATGTGCGTTTATTAAATTCTAAGTTTTTCAGTGCAACTCACTCATATACTATGTACTACACTGTGCGTTTCTTATATTCTAAGTTTTTCAGTGCAACTCACTCATATACTATGTACTACACTGTGCGTTTCTTATATTCTAAGTTTTTCAGTGCAACTCACTCATATACTATGTACTACACTGTGCGTTTCTTAAATTCTAAGTTTTTCAGTGCAACTCACTCATATACTATGTACTACAATGTGCGTTTCTTATATTCTAAGTTTTTCAGTGCAACTCACTCCTATACTATGTACTACACTGTGCGTTTCTTATATTCTGAGTTTTTCAGTGCAACTCACTCATATACTATGTACTACACTGTGCGTTTCTTATATTCTAAGTTTTTCAGTGCAACTCACTCATATACTATGTACTACACTGTGCGTTTCTTATATTCTAAGTTTTTCAGTGCAACTCACTCATATACTATGTACTACACTGTGCGTTTCTTATATTCTAAGTTTTTCAGTGCAACTCACTCATATACTATGTACTACACTGTGCGTTTCTTATATTCTAAGTTTTTCAGTGCAACTCACTCATATACTATGTACTACACTGTGCATTTCGTGTAATGCGGGTTTTTCAGTAAATTCTAAGTTTTTCAGTGCAACTCACTCATATACTATGTACTACACTGTGCGTTTCTTATATTCTAAGTTTTTCAGTGCAACTCACTCATATACTATGTACTACACTGTGCGTTTCTTATATTCTAAGTTTTTCAGTGCAACTCACTCATATACTATGTACTACACTGTGCGTTTCTTATATTCTAAGTTTTTCAGTGCAACTCACTCATATACTATGTACTACACTGTGCGTTTCTTATATTCTAAGTTTTACAGTGCAACTCACTCATATACTATGTACTACACTGTGCGTTTCTTATATTCTAAGTTTTTCAGTGCAACTCACTCATATACTATGTACTACACTGTGCGTTTCTTATATTCTAAGTTTTTCAGTGCAACTCACTCATATACTATGTACTACAGTGTGCGTTTCTTATATTCTAAGTTTATCAGTGCAACTCACTCATATACTATGTACTACACTGTGCATTTCGTGTAATGCGGGTTTTTCAGTAAATTCTAAGTTTTTCAGTGCAACTCACTCATATACTATGTACTACACTGTGCGTTTCTTATACTCTAAGTTTTTCAGAGCAACTCACTCATATACTATGTACTACAATGTGCGTTTCTTATATTCTAAGTTTTTCAGTGCAACTCACTCATATACTATGTACTACACTGTGCGTTTCTTAAATTCTAAGTTTTTCAGTGCAACTCACTCATATACTATGTACTACACTGTGCGTTTCTTAAATTCTAAGTTTTTCAGTGCAACTCACTCATATACTATGTACTACACTGTGCGTTTCTTATATTCTAAGTTTTTCAGTGCAACTCACTCATATACTATGTACTACACTGTGCGTTTCTTATATTCTAAGTTTTTCAGTGCAACTCACTCATATACTATGTACTACACTGTGCGTTTCTTATATTCTAAGTTTTTCAGTGCAACTCAGTCATATACTATGTACTACACTGTGCGTTTCTTAAATTCTAAGTTTTTCAGTGCAACTCACTCATATACTATGTACTACAATGTGCGTTTCTTATATTCTAAGTTTTTCAGTGCAACTCACTCATATAATATGTACTACACTGTGCGTTTCTTATATTCTAAGTTTTTCAGTGCAACTCACTCATATACTATGTACTACACTGTGCGTTTCTTATATTCTGAGTTTTTCAGTGCAACTCACTCATATACTATGTACTACACTGTGCGTTTCTTATATTCTAAGTTTTTCAGTGCAACTCACTCATATACTATGTACTACACTGTGCGTTTCTTATATTCTAAGTTTTTCAGTGCAACTCACTCATATACTATGTACTACACTGTGCGTTTCTTATATTCTAAGTTTTTCAGTGCAACTCACTCATATACTATGTACTACACTGTGCGTTTCTTATATTCTAAGTTTTTCAGTGCAACTCACTCATATACTATGTACTACACTGTGCGTTTCTTATATTCTAAGTTTTTCAGTGCAACTCACTCATATACTATGTACTACACTGTGCATTTCGTGTAATGCGGGTTTTTCAGTAAATTCTAAGTTTTTCAGTGCAACTCACTCATATACTATGTACTACACTGTGCGTTTCTTATATTCTAAGTTTTTCAGTGCAACTCACTCATATACTATGTACTACACTGTGCGTTTCTTATATTCTAAGTTTTTCAGAGCAACTCACTCATATACTATGTACTACACTGTGCGTTTCTTATATTCTAAGTTTTTCAGTGCAACTCACTCATATACTATGTACTACACTGTGCGTTTCTTAAATTCTAAGTTTTTCAGTGCAACTCACTCATATACTATGTACTACAATGTGCGTTTATTAAATTCTAAGTTTTTCAGTGCAACTCACTCATATACTATGTACTACACTGTGCGTTTCTTATATTCTAAGTTTTTCAGTGCAACTCACTCATATACTATGTACTACACTGTGCGTTTCTTATATTCTAAGTTTTTCAGTGCAACTCACTCATATACTATGTACTACACTGTGCGTTTCTTATATTCTAAGTTTTTCAGTGCAACTCACTCATATTCTATGTACTACACTGTGCGTTTCTTAAATTCTAAGTTTTTCAGTGCAACTCACTCATATACTATGTACTACAATGTGCGTTTCTTATATTCTAAGTTTTTCAGTGCAACTCACTCCTATACTATGTACTACACTGTGCGTTTCTTATATTCTAAGTTTTTCAGAGCAACTCACTCATATACTATGTACTACACTGTGCGTTTCTTATATTCTAAGTTTTTCAGTGCAACTCACTCATATACTATGTACTACACTGTGCGTTTCTTAAATTCTAAGTTTTTCAGTGCAACTCACTCATATACTATGTACTACAATGTGCGTTTATTAAATTCTAAGTTTTTCAGTGCAACTCACTCATATACTATGTACTACACTGTGCGTTTCTTATATTCTAAGTTTTTCAGTGCAACTCACTCATATACTATGTACTACACTGTGCGTTTCTTATATTCTAAGTTTTTCAGTGCAACTCACTCATATACTATGTACTACACTGTGCGTTTCTTAAATTCTAAGTTTTTCAGTGCAACTCACTCATATACTATGTACTACAATGTGCGTTTCTTATATTCTAAGTTTTTCAGTGCAACTCACTCCTATACTATGTACTACACTGTGCGTTTCTTATATTCTGAGTTTTTCAGTGCAACTCACTCATATACTATGTACTACACTGTGCGTTTCTTATATTCTAAGTTTTTCAGTGCAACTCACTCATATACTATGTACTACACTGTGCGTTTCTTATATTCTAAGTTTTTCAGTGCAACTCACTCATATACTATGTACTACACTGTGCGTTTCTTATATTCTAAGTTTTTCAGTGCAACTCACTCATATACTATGTACTACACTGTGCGTTTCTTATATTCTAAGTTTTTCAGTGCAACTCACTCATATACTATGTACTACACTGTGCATTTCGTGTAATGCGGGTTTTTCAGTAAATTCTAAGTTTTTCAGTGCAACTCACTCATATACTATGTACTACACTGTGCGTTTCTTATATTCTAAGTTTTTCAGTGCAACTCACTCATATACTATGTACTACACTGTGCGTTTCTTATATTCTAAGTTTTTCAGTGCAACTCACTCATATACTATGTACTACACTGTGCGTTTCTTATATTCTAAGTTTTTCAGTGCAACTCACTCATATACTATGTACTACACTGTGCGTTTCTTAAAATCTAAGTTTTTCAGTGCAACTCACTCATATACTATGTACTACACTGTGCGTTTCTTAAATTCTAAGTTTTTCAGTGCAACTCACTCATATACTATGTACTACACTGTGCGTTTCTTATATTCTAAGTTTTTCAGTGCAACTCACTCATATACTATGTACTACACTGTGCGTTTCTTATATTCTAAGTTTTTCAGTGCAACTCACTCATATACTATGTACTACACTGTGCGTTTCTTAAATTCTAAGTTTTTCAGTGCAACTCACTCATATACTATGTACTACATTGTGCGTTTATTAAATTCTAAGTTTTTCAGTGCAACTCACTCTTATACTATGTACTACACTGTGCGTTTCTTATATTCTAAGTTTTTCAGTGCAACTCACTCATATACTATGTACTACACTGTGCGTTTATTATATTCTAAGTTTTTCAGTGCAACTCACTCATATACTATGTACTACACTGTGCGTTTCTTATATTCTACGTTTTTCAGTGCAACTCACTCATATACTATGTACTACACTGTGCGTTTCTTAAATTCTAAGTTTTTCAGTGCAACTCACTCATATACTATGTAGTACAATGTGCGTTTCTTATATTCTAAGTTTTTCAGTGCAACTCACTCATATACTATGTACTACACTGTGCGTTTCTTATATTCTAAGTTTTTAAGTGCAACTCACTCATATACTATGTACTACACTGTGCGTTTCTTATATTCTAAGTTTTTCAGTGCAACTCACTCATATACTATGTACTACACTGTGCGTTTCTTATATTCTGAGTTTTTCAGTGCAACTCACTCATATACTATGTACTACACTGTGCGTTTCTTATATTCTAAGTTTTTAAGTCCAACTCACTCATATACTATGTACTACACTGTGCGTTTCTTATATTCTAAGTTTTTCAGTGCAACTCACTCATATACTATGTACTACACTGTGCGTTTCTTATATTCTAAGTTTTTCAGTGCAACTCGCTCATATACTATGTACTACACTGTGCGTTTCTTATATTCTAAGTTTTTCAGTGCAACTCACTCATATACTATGTACTACACTGTGCGTTTCTTATATTCTAAGTTTTTCAGTGCAACTCACTCATATACTATGTACTACACTGTGCATTTCGTGTAATGCGGGTTTTTCAGTAAATTCTAAGTTTTTCAGTGCAACTCACTCATATACTATGTACTACACTGTGCGTTTCTTATATTCTAAGTTTTTCAGTGCAACTCACTCATATACTATGTACAACACTGTGCGTTTCTTATATTCTAAGTTTTTCAGAGCAACTCACTCATATACTATGTACTACAATGTGCGTTTCTTATATTCTAAGTTTTTCAGTGCAACTCACTCGTATACTATGTACTACACTGTGCGTTTCTTAAATTCTAAGTTTTTCAGTGCAACTCACTCATATACTATGTACTACATTGTGCGTTTATTAAATTCTAAGTTTTTCAGTGCAACTCACTCATATACTATGTACTACAATGTGCGTTTCTTATATTCTAAGTTTTTCAGTGCAACTCACTCATATACTATGTACTACACTGTGCGTTTCTTATATTCTAAGTTTTTAAGTGCAACTCACTCATATACTATGTACTACACTGTGCGTTTCTTATATTCTGAGTTTTTCAGTGCAACTCACTCATATACTATGTACTACACTGTGCGTTTCTTATATTCTGAGTTTTTGAGTACAACTCACTCATATACTATGTACTACACTGTGCGTTTCTTATATTCTAAGTTTTTCAGTGCAACTCACTCATATACTATGTACTACACTGTGCGTTTCTTATATTCTAAGTTTTTCAGTGCAACTCACTCATATACTATGTACTACACTGTGCGTTTCTTATATTCTAAGATTTTCAGTGCAACTCACTCATATACTATGTACTACACTGTGCGTTTCTTATATTCTAAGTTTTTCAGTGCAACTCACTCATATACTATGTACTACACTGTGCGTTTCTTATATTCTAAGTTTTTCAGTGCAACTCACTCATATACTATGTACTACACTGTGCATTTCGTGTAATGCGGGTTTTTCAGTAAATTCTAAGTTTTTCAGTGCAACTCACTCATATACTATGTACTACACTGTGCGTTTCTTATATTCTAAGTTTTTCAGTGCAACTCACTCATATACTATGTACTACCCTGTGCGTTTCTTATATTCTAAGTTTTTCAGTGCAACTCACTCATATACTATGTACTACACTGTGCGTTTCTTATATTCTAAGTTTTTCAGTGCAACTCACTCATATACTATGTACTACACTGTGCGTTTCTTAAATTCTAAGTTTTTCAGTGCAACTCACTCATATACTATGTACTACACTGTGCGTTTCTTAAATTCTAAGTTTTTCAGTGCAACTCACTCATATACTATGTACTACACTGTGCGTTTCTTATATTCTAAGTTTTTCAGTGCAACTCAGTCATATACTATGTACTACACTGTGCGTTTCTTATATTCTAAGTTTTTCAGTGCAACTCACTCATATACTATGTACTACACTGTGCGTTTCTTATATTCTAAGTTTTTCAGTACAACTCACTCATATACTATGTACTACACTGTGCGTTTCTTAAATTCTAAGTTTTTCAGTGCAACTCACTCATATACTATGTACGACATTGTGCGTTTATTAAATTCTAAGTTTTTCAGTGCAACTCACTCATATACTATGTACTACACTGTGCGTTTCTTATATTCTAAGTTTTTCAGTGCAACTCACTCATATACTATGTACTACACTGTGCGTTTATTATATTCTAAGTTTTTCAGTGCAACTCACTCATATACTATGTACTACACTGTGCGTTTCTTATATTCTAAGTTTTTCAGTGCAACTCACTCATATACTATGTACTACACTGTGCGTTTCTTAAATTCTAAGTTTTTCAGTGCAACTCACTCATATACTATGTAGTACAATGTGCGTTTCTTATATTCTAAGTTTTTCAGTGCAACTCACTCATATACTATGTACTACACTGTGCGTTTCTTATATTCTAAGTTTTTAAGTGCAACTCACTCATATACTATGTACTACACTGTGCGTTTCTTATATTCTAAGTTTTTCAGTGCAACTCACTCATATACTATGTACTACACTGTGCGTTTCTTATATTCTAAGTTTTTCAGTGCAACTCACTCATATACTATGTACTACACTGTGCGTTTCTTATATTCTAAGTTTTTCAGTGCAACTCACTCATATACTATGTACTACACTGTGCGTTTCTTATATTCTAAGTTTTTCAGTGCAACTCACTCATATACTATGTACTACACTGTGCATTTCGTGTAATGCGGGTTTTTCAGTAAATTCTAAGTTTTTCAGTGCAACTCACTCATATACTATGTACTACACTGTGCGTTTCTTATATTCTAAGTTTTTCAGTGCAACTCACTCATATACTATGTACTACACTGTGCGTTTCTTATATTCTAAGTTTTTCAGTGCAACTCACTCATATACTATGTACTACACTGTGCGTTTCTTATATTCTAAGTTTTTCAGTGCAACTCACTCATATACTATGTACTACACTGTGCGTTTCTTAAAATCTAAGTTTTTCAGTGCAACTCACTCATATACTATGTACTACACTGTGCGTTTCTTAAATTCTAAGTTTTTCAGTGCAACTCACTCATATACTATGTACTACACTGTGCGTTTCTTATATTCTAAGTTTTTCAGTGCAACTCACTCATATACTATGTACTACACTGTGCGTTTCTTATATTCTAAGTTTTTCAGTGCAACTCACTCATATACTATGTACTACACTGTGCGTTTCTTAAATTCTAAGTTTTTCAGTGCAACTCACTCATATACTATGTACTACATTGTGCGTTTATTAAATTCTAAGTTTTTCAGTGCAACTCACTCATATACTATGTACTACACTGTGCGTTTCTTATATTCTAAGTTTTTCAGTGCAACTCACTCATATACTATGTACTACACTGTGCGTTTATTATATTCTAAGTTTTTCAGTGCAACTCACTCATATACTATGTACTACACTGTGCGTTTCTTATATTCTACGTTTTTCAGTGCAACTCACTCATATACTATGTACTACACTGTGCGTTTCTTAAATTCTAAGTTTTTCAGTGCAACTCACTCATATACTATGTAGTACAATGTGCGTTTCTTATATTCTAAGTTTTTCAGTGCAACTCACTCATATACTATGTACTACACTGTGCGTTTCTTATATTCTAAGTTTTTAAGTGCAACTCACTCATATACTATGTACTACACTGTGCGTTTCTTATATTCTAAGTTTTTCAGTGCAACTCACTCATATACTATGTACTACACTGTGCGTTTCTTATATTCTGAGTTTTTCAGTGCAACTCACTCATATACTATGTACTACACTGTGCGTTTCTTATATTCTAAGTTTTTAAGTCCAACTCACTCATAAACTATGTACTACACTGTGCGTTTCTTATATTCTAAGTTTTTCAGTGCAACTCACTCATATACTATGTACTACACTGTGCGTTTCTTATATTCTAAGTTTTTCAGTGCAACTCGCTCATATACTATGTACTACACTGTGCGTTTCTTATATTCTAAGTTTTTCAGTGCAACTCACTCATATACTATGTACTACACTGTGCGTTTCTTATATTCTAAGTTTTTCAGTGCAACTCACTCATATACTATGTACTACACTGTGCATTTCGTGTAATGCGGGTTTTTCAGTAAATTCTAAGTTTTTCAGTGCAACTCACTCATATACTATGTACTACACTGTGCGTTTCTTATATTCTAAGTTTTTCAGTGCAACTCACTCATATACTATGTACTACACTGTGCGTTTCTTATATTCTAAGTTTTTCAGAGCAACTCACTCATATACTATGTACTACAATGTGCGTTTCTTATATTCTAAGTTTTTCAGTGCAACTCACTCGTATACTATGTACTACACTGTGCGTTTCTTAAATTCTAAGTATTTCAGTGCAACTCACTCATATACTATGTACTACATTGTGCGTTTATTAAATTCTAAGTTTTTCAGTGCAACTCACTCATATACTATGTACTACAATGTGCGTTTCTTATATTCTAAGTTTTTCAGTGCAACTCACTCATATACTATGTACTACACTGTGCGTTTCTTATATTCTAAGTTTTTAAGTGCAACTCACTCATATACTATGTACTACACTGTGCGTTTCTTATATTCTGAGTTTTTCAGTGCAACTCACTCATATACTATGTACTACACTGTGCGTTTCTTATATTCTGAGTTTTTGAGTACAACTCACTCATATACTATGTACTACACTGTGCGTTTCTTATATTCTAAGTTTTTCAGTGCAACTCACTCATATACTATGTACTACAATGTGCGTTTCTTATATTCTAAGTGTTTCAGTGCAACTCACTCATATACTATGTACTACAATGTGCGTTTCTTATATTCTAAGTGTTTCAGTGCAACTCACTCATATACTATGTACTACACTGTGCGTTTCTTAAATTCTAAGTTTTTCAGTGCAACTCACTCATATACTATGTACTACACTGTGCGTTTCTTAAATTCTAAGTTTTTCAGTGCAACTCACTCATATACTATGTACTACACTGTGCGTTTCTTATATTCTAAGTTTTTCAGTGCAACTCACTCATATACTATGTACTACACTGTGCGTTTCTTAAATTCTAAGTTTTTCAGTGCAACTCACTCATATACTATGTACTACAATGTGCGTTTCTTATATTCTAAGTTTTTCAGTGCAACTCACTCATATACTATGTACTACACTGTGCGTTTCTTATATTCTAAGTTTTTAAGTGCAACTCACTCATATACTATGTACTACACTGTGCGTTTCTTATATTCTGAGTTTTTCAGTGCAACTCACTCATATACTATGTACTACACTGTGCGTTTCTTATATTCTGAGTTTTTGAGTACAACTCACTCATATACTATGTACTACACTGTGCGTTTCTTATATTCTAAGTTTTTCAGTGCAACTCACTCATATACTATGTACTACAATGTGCGTTTCTTATATTCTAAGTGTTTCAGTGCAACTCACTCATATACTATGTACTACAATGTGCGTTTCTTATATTCTAAGTGTTTCAGTGCAACTCACTCATATACTATGTACTACACTGTGCGTTTCTTAAATTCTAAGTTTTTCAGTGCAACTCACTCATATACTATGTACTACACTGTGCGTTTCTTAAATTCTAAGTTTTTCAGTGCAACTCACTCATATACTATGTACTACACTGTGCGTTTCTTATATTCTAAGTTTTTCAGTGCAACTCACTCATATACTATGTACTACACTGTGCGTTTCTTAAATTCTAAGTTTTTCAGTGCAACTCACTCATATACTATGTACTACAATGTGCGTTTCTTATATTCTAAGTTTTTCAGTGCAACTCACTCATATACTATGTACTACACTGTGCGTTTCTTATATTCTAAGTTTTTCAGTGCAACTCACTCATATACTATGTACTACACTGTGCGTTTCTTATATTCTAAGTTTTTCAGTGCAACTCACTCATATACTATGTACTACACTGTGCTTTTCTTATATTCTAAGTTTTTCAGTGCAACTCACTCATATACTATGTACTACACTGTGCGTTTCTTATATTCTAAGTTTTTCAGTGCAACTCACTCATATACTATGTACTACACTGTGCGTTTCTTATATTCTAAGTTTTTCAGTGCAACTCACTCATATACTATGTACTACACTGTGCGTTTCTTAAATTCTAAGTTTTTCAGTGCAACTCACTCATATACTATGTACTACATTGTGCGTTTATTAAATTCTAAGTTTTTCAGTGCAACTCACTCATATACTATGTACTACACTGTGCGTTTCTTATATTCTAAGTTTTTCAGTGCAACTCACTCATATACTATGTACTACACTGTGCGTTTATTATATTCTAAGTTTTTCAGTGCAACTCACTCATATACTATGTACTACACTGTGCGTTTCTTATATTCTACGTTTTTCAGTGCAACTCACTCATATACTATGTACTACACTGTGCGTTTCTTAAATTCTAAGTTTTTCAGTGCAACTCACTCATATACTATGTAGTACAATGTGCGTTTCTTATATTCTAAGTTTTTCAGTGCAACTCACTCATATACTATGTACTACACTGTGCGTTTCTTATATTCTAAGTTTTTAAGTGCAACTCACTCATATACTATGTACTACACTGTGCGTTTCTTATATTCTAAGTTTTTCAGTGCAACTCACTCATATACTATGTACTACACTGTGCGTTTCTTATATTCTGAGTTTTTCAGTGCAACTCACTCATATACTATGTACTACACTGTGCGTTTCTTATATTCTAAGTTTTTAAGTCCAACTCACTCATAAACTATGTACTACACTGTGCGTTTCTTATATTCTAAGTTTTTCAGTGCAACTCACTCATATACTATGTACTACACTGTGCGTTTCTTATATTCTAAGTTTTTCAGTGCAACTCGCTCATATACTATGTACTACACTGTGCGTTTCTTATATTCTAAGTTTTTCAGTGCAACTCACTCATATACTATGTACTACACTGTGCGTTTCTTATATTCTAAGTTTTTCAGTGCAACTCACTCATATACTATGTACTACACTGTGCATTTCGTGTAATGCGGGTTTTTCAGTAAATTCTAAGTTTTTCAGTGCAACTCACTCATATACTATGTACTACACTGTGCGTTTCTTATATTCTAAGTTTTTCAGTGCAACTCACTCATATACTATGTACTACACTGTGCGTTTCTTATATTCTAAGTTTTTCAGAGCAACTCACTCATATACTATGTACTACAATGTGCGTTTCTTATATTCTAAGTTTTTCAGTGCAACTCACTCGTATACTATGTACTACACTGTGCGTTTCTTAAATTCTAAGTATTTCAGTGCAACTCACTCATATACTATGTACTACATTGTGCGTTTATTAAATTCTAAGTTTTTCAGTGCAACTCACTCATATACTATGTACTACAATGTGCGTTTCTTATATTCTAAGTTTTTCAGTGCAACTCACTCATATACTATGTACTACACTGTGCGTTTCTTATATTCTAAGTTTTTAAGTGCAACTCACTCATATACTATGTACTACACTGTGCGTTTCTTATATTCTGAGTTTTTCAGTGCAACTCACTCATATACTATGTACTACACTGTGCGTTTCTTATATTCTGAGTTTTTGAGTACAACTCACTCATATACTATGTACTACACTGTGCGTTTCTTATATTCTAAGTTTTTCAGTGCAACTCACTCATATACTATGTACTACACTGTGCGTTTCTTATATTCTAAGTTTTTCAGTACAACTCACTCATATACTATGTACTACACTGTGCGTTTCTTAAATTCTAAGTTTTTCAGTGCAACTCACTCATATACTATGTACGACATTGTGCGTTTATTAAATTCTAAGTTTTTCAGTGCAACTCACTCATATACTATGTACTACACTGTGCGTTTCTTATATTCTAAGTTTTTCAGTGCAACTCACTCATATACTATGTACTACACTGTGCGTTTATTATATTCTAAGTTTTTCAGTGCAACTCACTCATATACTATGTACTACACTGTGCGTTTCTTATATTCTAAGTTTTTCAGTGCAACTCACTCATATACTATGTACTACACTGTGCGTTTCTTAAATTCTAAGTTTTTCAGTGCAACTCACTCATATACTATGTAGTACAATGTGCGTTTCTTATATTCTAAGTTTTTCAGTGCAACTCACTCATATACTATGTACTACACTGTGCGTTTCTTATATTCTAAGTTTTTAAGTGCAACTCACTCATATACTATGTACTACACTGTGCGTTTCTTATATTCTAAGTTTTTCAGTGCAACTCACTCATATACTATGTACTACACTGTGCGTTTCTTATATTCTAAGTTTTTCAGTGCAACTCACTCATATACTATGTACTACACTGTGCGTTTCTTATATTCTAAGTTTTTCAGTGCAACTCACTCATATACTATGTACTACACTGTGCGTTTCTTATATTCTAAGTTTTTCAGTGCAACTCACTCATATACTATGTACTACACTGTGCATTTCGTGTAATGCGGGTTTTTCAGTAAATTCTAAGTTTTTCAGTGCAACTCACTCATATACTATGTACTACACTGTGCGTTTCTTATATTCTAAGTTTTTCAGTGCAACTCACTCATATACTATGTACTACACTGTGCGTTTCTTATATTCTAAGTTTTTCAGTGCAACTCACTCATATACTATGTACTACACTGTGCGTTTCTTATATTCTAAGTTTTTCAGTGCAACTCACTCATATACTATGTACTACACTGTGCGTTTCTTAAAATCTAAGTTTTTCAGTGCAACTCACTCATATACTATGTACTACACTGTGCGTTTCTTAAATTCTAAGTTTTTCAGTGCAACTCACTCATATACTATGTACTACACTGTGCGTTTCTTATATTCTAAGTTTTTCAGTGCAACTCACTCATATACTATGTACTACACTGTGCGTTTCTTATATTCTAAGTTTTTCAGTGCAACTCACTCATATACTATGTACTACACTGTGCGTTTCTTAAATTCTAAGTTTTTCAGTGCAACTCACTCATATACTATGTACTACATTGTGCGTTTATTAAATTCTAAGTTTTTCAGTGCAACTCACTCATATACTATGTACTACACTGTGCGTTTCTTATATTCTAAGTTTTTCAGTGCAACTCACTCATATACTATGTACTACACTGTGCGTTTATTATATTCTAAGTTTTTCAGTGCAACTCACTCATATACTATGTACTACACTGTGCGTTTCTTATATTCTACGTTTTTCAGTGCAACTCACTCATATACTATGTACTACACTGTGCGTTTCTTAAATTCTAAGTTTTTCAGTGCAACTCACTCATATACTATGTAGTACAATGTGCGTTTCTTATATTCTAAGTTTTTCAGTGCAACTCACTCATATACTATGTACTACACTGTGCGTTTCTTATATTCTAAGTTTTTAAGTGCAACTCACTCATATACTATGTACTACACTGTGCGTTTCTTATATTCTAAGTTTTTCAGTGCAACTCACTCATATACTATGTACTACACTGTGCGTTTCTTATATTCTGAGTTTTTCAGTGCAACTCACTCATATACTATGTACTACACTGTGCGTTTCTTATATTCTAAGTTTTTAAGTCCAACTCACTCATAAACAATGTACTACACTGTGCGTTTCTTATATTCTAAGTTTTTCAGTGCAACTCACTCATATACTATGTACTACACTGTGCGTTTCTTATATTCTAAGTTTTTCAGTGCAACTCGCTCATATACTATGTACTACACTGTGCGTTTCTTATATTCTAAGTTTTTCAGTGCAACTCACTCATATACTATGTACTACACTGTGCGTTTCTTATATTCTAAGTTTTTCAGTGCAACTCACTCATATACTATGTACTACACTGTGCATTTCGTGTAATGCGGGTTTTTCAGTAAATTCTAAGTTTTTCAGTGCAACTCACTCATATACTATGTACTACACTGTGCGTTTCTTATATTCTAAGTTTTTCAGTGCAACTCACTCATATACTATGTACTACACTGTGCGTTTCTTATATTCTAAGTTTTTCAGAGCAACTCACTCATATACTATGTACTACAATGTGCGTTTCTTATATTCTAAGTTTTTCAGTGCAACTCACTCGTATACTATGTACTACACTGTGCGTTTCTTAAATTCTAAGTTTTTCAGTGCAACTCACTCATATACTATGTACTACATTGTGCGTTTATTAAATTCTAAGTTTTTCAGTGCAACTCACTCATATACTATGTACTACAATGTGCGTTTCTTATATTCTAAGTTTTTCAGTGCAACTCACTCATATACTATGTACTACACTGTGCGTTTCTTATATTCTAAGTTTTTAAGTGCAACTCACTCATATACTATGTACTACACTGTGCGTTTCTTATATTCTGAGTTTTTCAGTGCAACTCACTCATATACTATGTACTACACTGTGCATTTCGTGTAATGCGGGTTTTTCAGTAAATTCTAAGTTTTTCAGTGCAACTCACTCATATACTATGTACTACACTGTGCGTTTCTTATATTCTAAGTTTTTCAGAGCAACTCACTCATATACTATGTACTACAATGTGCGTTTCTTATATTCTAAGTTTTTCAGTGCAACTCACTCGTATACTATGTACTACACTGTGCGTTTCTTAAATTCTAAGTTTTTCAGTGCAACTCACTCATATACTATGTACTACATTGTGCGTTTATTAAATTCTAAGTTTTTCAGTGCAACTCACTCATATACTATGTACTACACTGTGCGTTTCTTATATTCTAAGTTTTTCAGTGCAACTCACTCATATACTATGTACTACACTGTGCGTTTCTTATATTCTAAGTTTTTAAGTGCAACTCACTCATATACTATGTACTACACTGTGCGTTTCTTATATTCTGAGTTTTTCAGTGCAACTCACTCATATACTATGTACTACACTGTGCGTTTCTTATATTCTGAGTTTTTGAGTACAACTCACTCATATACTATGTACTACACTGTGCGTTTCTTATATTCTAAGTTTTTCAGTGCAACTCACTCATATACTATGTACTACACTGTGCGTTTCTTATATTCTAAGTTTTTCAGTGCAACTCACTCATATACTATGTACTACACTGTGCGTTTCTTATATTCTAAGATTTTCAGTGCAACTCACTCATATACTATGTACTACACTGTGCGTTTCTTATATTCTAAGTTTTTCAGTGCAACTCACTCATATACTATGTACTACACTGTGCGTTTCTTATATTCTAAGTTTTTCAGTGCAACTCACTCATATACTATGTACTACACTGTGCATTTCGTGTAATGCGGGTTTTTCAGTAAATTCTAAGTTTTTCAGTGCAACTCACTCATATACTATGTACTACACTGTGCGTTTCTTATATTCTAAGTTTTTCAGTGCAACTCACTCATATACTATGTACTACCCTGTGCGTTTCTTATATTCTAAGTTTTTCAGTGCAACTCACTCATATACTATGTACTACACTGTGCGTTTCTTATATTCTAAGTTTTTCAGTGCAACTCACTCATATACTATGTACTACACTGTGCGTTTCTTAAATTCTAAGTTTTTCAGTGCAACTCACTCATATACTATGTACTACACTGTGCGTTTCTTAAATTCTAAGTTTTTCAGTGCAACTCACTCATATACTATGTACTACACTGTGCGTTTCTTATATTCTAAGTTTTTCAGTGCAACTCAGTCATATACTATGTACTACACTGTGCGTTTCTTATATTCTAAGTTTTTCAGTGCAACTCACTCATATACTATGTACTACACTGTGCGTTTCTTATATTCTAAATTTTTCAGTACAACTCACTCATATACTATGTACTACACTGTGCGTTTCTTAAATTCTAAGTTTTTCAGTGCAACTCACTCATATACTATGTACTACATTGTGCGTTTATTAAATTCTAAGTTTTTCAGTGCAACTCACTCATATACTATGTACTACACTGTGCGTTTCTTATATTCTAAGTTTTTCAGTGCAACTCACTCATATACTATGTACTACACTGTGCGTTTATTATATTCTAAGTTTTTCAGTGCAACTCACTCATATACTATGTACTACACTGTGCGTTTCTTATATTCTAAGTTTTTCAGTGCAACTCACTCATATACTATGTACTACACTGTGCGTTTCTTAAATTCTAAGTTTTTCAGTGCAACTCACTCATATACTATGTAGTACAATGTGCGTTTCTTATATTCTAAGTTTTTCAGTGCAACTCACTCATATACTATGTACTACACTGTGCGTTTCTTATATTCTAAGTTTTTAAGTGCAACTCACTCATATACTATGTACTACACTGTGCGTTTCTTATATTCTAAGTTTTTCAGTGCAACTCACTCATATACTATGTACTACACTGTGCGTTTCTTATATTCTGAGTTTTTCAGTGCAACTCACTCATATACTATGTACTACACTGTGCGTTTCTTATATTCTAAGTTTTTCAGTCCAACTCACTCATATACTATGTACTACACTGTGCGTTTCTTATATTCTAAGTTTTTCAGTCCAACTCACTCATATACTATGTACTACACTGTGCGTTTCTTATATTCTAAGTTTTTCAGTGCAACTCACTCATATACTATGTACTACACTGTGCGTTTCTTATATTCTAAGTTTTTCAGTGCAACTCACTCATATACTATGTACTACACTGTGCGTTTCTTAAATTCTAAGTTTTTCAGTGCAACTCACTCATATACTATGTACTACACTGTGCATTTCGTGTAATGCGGGTTTTTCAGTAAATTCTAAGTTTTTCAGTGCAACTCACTCATATACTATGTACTACACTGTGCGTTTCTTATATTCTAATTTTTTTGGAGCAACTCACTCATATACTATGTACTACAATGTGCGTTTCTTATATTCTAAGTTTTTCAGTGAAACTCACTCGTATACTATGTACTACACTGTGCGTTTCTTAAATTCTAAGTTTTTCAGTGCAACTCACTCATATACTATGTACTACATTGTGCGTTTATTAAATTCTAAGTTTTTCAGTGCAACTCACTCATATACTATGTACTACAATGTGCGTTTCTTATATTCTAAGTTTTTCAGTGCAACTCACTCATATACTATGTACTACACTGTGCGTTTCTTATATTCTAAGTTTTTAAGTGCAACTCACTCATATACTATGTACTACACTGTGCGTTTCTTATATTCTAAGTTTTTCAGTGCAACTCACTCATATACTATGTACTACACTGTGCGTTTCTTATATTCTAAGTTTTTCAGTGCAACTCACTCATATACTATGTACTACACTGTGCGTTTCTTATATTCTAAGTTTTTCAGTGCAACTCACTCATATACTATGTACTACACTGTGCGTTTCTTATATTCTAAGTTTTTCAGTGCAACTCACTCATATACTATGTACTACACTGTGCATTTCGTGTAATGCGGGTTTTTCAGTAAATTCTAAGTTTTTCAGTGCAACTCACTCATATACTATGTACTACACTGTGCGTTTCTTATATTCTAAGTTTTTCAGTGCAACTCACTCATATAATATGTACTACACTGTGCGTTTCTTATATTCTAAGTTTTTCAGAGCAACTCACTCATATACTATGTACTACAATGTGCGTTTCTTATATTCTAAGTTTTTCAGTGCAACTCACTCATATACTATGTACTACACTGTGCGATTCTTAAATTCTAAGTTTTTCAGTGCAACTCACTCATATACTATGTACTACATAGTGCGTTTATTAAATTCTAAGTTTTTCAGTGCAACTCACTCATATACTATGTACTACACTGTGCGTTTCTTATATTCTAAGTTTTTCAGTGCAACTCACTCATATACTATGTACTACACTGTGCGTTTCTTATATTCTAAGTTTTTTAGTGCAACTCACTCATATACTATGTACTACACTGTGCGTTTCTTATATTCTAAGTTTTTCAGTGCAACTCACTCATATACTATGTACTACACTGTGCATTTCGTGTAATGCGGGTTTTTCAGTAAATTCTAAGTTTTTCAGTGCAACTCACTCATATACTATGTACTACACTGTGCGTTTCTTATATTCTAAGTTTTTCAGTGCAACTCACTCATATACTATGTACTACACTGTGCGTTTCTTATATTCTAAGTTTTTCAGAGCAACTCACTCATATACTATGTACTACAATGTGCGTTTCTTATATTCTAAGTTTTTCAGTGCAACTCACTCATATACTATGTACTACACTGTGCGTTTCTTAAATTCTAAGTTTTTCAGTGCAACTCACTCATATACTATGTACTACATTGTGCGTTTATTAAATTCTTAGTTTTTCAGTGCAACTCACTCATATACTATGTACTACACTGTGCGTTTCTTATATTCTAAGTTTTTCAGTGCAACTCACTCATATACTATGTACTATACTGTGCGTTTCATATATTCTAAGTTTTTCAGTGCAACTCACTCATATACTATGTACTACACTGTGCATTTCGTGTAATGCGGGTTTTTCAGTAAATTCTAAGTTTTTCACTGCAACTCACTCATATACTATGTACTACACTGTGCGTTTCTTATATTCTAAGTTTTTCAGTGCAACTCACTCATATACTATGTACTACACTGTGCGTTTCTTATATTCTAAGTTTTTCAGTGCAACTCACTCATATACTATGTACTACACTGTGCGTTTCTTATATTCTAAGTTTTTTAGTGCAACTCACTCATATACTAAGTACTACACTGTGCGTTTCTTATATTCTAAGTTTTTCAATGCAACTCACTCATATACTATGTACTACAATGTGCGTTTCTTAAATTCTAAGTGTTTCAGTGCAACTCACTCATATACTATGTACTACACTGTGCGTTTCTTAAATTCTAAGTTTTTCAGTGCAACTCACTCATATACTATGTACTACACTGTGCGTTTCTTATATTCTAAGTTTTTCAGTGCAACTCACTCATATACTATGTACTACACTGTGCGTTTCTTATATTCTAAGTTTTTCAGTGCAACTCACTCATATACTATGTACTACACTGTGCGTTTCTTATATTCTAAGTTTTTCAGTGCAACTCACTCATATACTATGTACTACACTGTGCATTTCGTGTAATGCGGGTTTTTCAGTAAATTCTAAGTTTTTCAGTGCAACTCACTCATATACTATGTACTACACTGTGCGTTTCTTATATTCTAAGTTTTTCAGTGCAACTCACTCATATACTATGTACTACACTGTGCGTTTCTTATATTCTAAGTTTTTCAGAGCAACTCACTCATATACTATGTACTACAATGTGCGTTTCTTATATTCTAAGTTTTTCAGTGCAACTCACTCGTATACTATGTACTACACTGTGCGTTTCTTAAATTCTAAGTTTTTCAGTGCAACTCACTCATATACTATGTACTACATTGTGCGTTTATTAAATTCTAAGTTTTTCAGTGCAACTCACTCATATACTATGTACTACAATGTGCGTTTCTTATATTCTAAGTTTTTCAGTGCAACTCACTCATATACTATGTACTACACTGTGCGTTTCTTATATTCTAAGTTTTTAAGTGCAACTCACTCATATACTATGTACTACACTGTGCGTTTCTTATATTCTGAGTTTTTCAGTGCAACTCACTCATATACTATGTACTACACTGTGCGTTTCTTATATTCTGAGTTTTTGAGTACAACTCACTCATATACTATGTACTACACTGTGCGTTTCTTATATTCTAAGTTTTTCAGTGCAACTCACTCATATACTATGTACTACACTGTGCGTTTCTTATATTCTAAGTTTTTCAGTGCAACTCACTCATATACTATGTACTACACTGTGCGTTTCTTATATTCTAAGATTTTCAGTGCAACTCACTCATATACTATGTACTACACTGTGCGTTTCTTATATTCTAAGTTTTTCAGTGCAACTCACTCATATACTATGTACTACACTGTGCGTTTCTTATATTCTAAGTTTTTCAGTGCAACTCACTCATATACTATGTACTACACTGTGCATTTCGTGTAATGCGGGTTTTTCAGTAAATTCTAAGTTTTTCAGTGCAACTCACTCATATACTATGTACTACACTGTGCGTTTCTTATATTCTAAGTTTTTCAGTGCAACTCACTCATATACTATGTACTACACTGTGCGTTTCTTATATTCTAAGTTTTTCAGTGCAACTCACTCATATACTATGTACTACACTGTGCGTTTCTTATATTCTAAGTTTTTCAGTGCAACTCACTCATATACTATGTACTACACTGTGCGTTTTTAAATTCTAAGTTTTTCAGTGCAACTCACTCATATACTATGTACTACACTGTGCGTTTCTTAAATTCTAAGTTTTTCAGTGCAACTCACTCATATACTATGTACTACACTGTGCGTTTCTTATATTCTAAGTTTTTCAGTGCAACTCAGTCATATACTATGTACTACACTGTGCGTTTCTTATATTCTAAGTTTTTCAGTGCAACTCACTCATATACTATGTACTACACTGTGCGTTTCTTATATTCTAAGTTTTTCAGTACAACTCACTCATATACTATGTACTACACTGTGCGTTTCTTAAATTCTAAGTTTTTCAGTGCAACTCACTCTTATACTATGTACTACATTGTGCGTTTATTAAATTCTAAGTTTTTCAGTGCAACTCACTCATATACTATGTACTACACTGTGCGTTTCTTATATTCTAAGTTTTTCAGTGCAACTCACTCATATACTATGTACTACACTGTGCGTTTATTATATTCTAAGTTTTTCAGTGCAACTCACTCATATACTATGTACTACACTGTGCGTTTCTTATATTCTAAGTTTTTCAGTGCAACTCACTCATATACTATGTACTACACTGTGCGTTTCTTAAATTCTAAGTTTTTCAGTGCAACTCACTCATATACTATGTAGTACAATGTGCGTTTCTTATATTCTAAGTTTTTCAGTGCAACTCACTCATATACTATGTACTACACTGTGCGTTTCTTATATTCTAAGTTTTTAAGTGCAACTCACTCATATACTATGTACTACACTGTGCGTTTCTTATATTCTAAGTTTTTCAGTGCAACTCACTCATATACTATGTACTACACTGTGCGTTTCTTATATTCTGAGTTTTTCAGTGCAACTCACTCATATACTATGTACTACACTGTGCGTTTCTTATATTCTAAGTTTTTCAGTCCAACTCACTCATATACTATGTACTACACTGTGCGTTTCTTATATTCTAAGTTTTTCAGTCCAACTCACTCATATACTATGTA
The DNA here is from genome assembly GCF_978045245.1 of Mus caroli. Lineage (NCBI taxonomy): Eukaryota > Metazoa > Chordata > Mammalia > Rodentia > Muridae > Mus > Mus caroli. The sequence goes on along the minus strand of NW_028227279.1, from coordinate 3,571,616 downwards.
CTACACTGTGCGTTTCTTATATTCTAAGTTTTTCAGTGCAACTCACTCATATACTATGTACTACACTGTGCGTTTCTTATATTCTAAGTTTTTCAGTGCAACTCACTCATATACTATGTACTACACTGTGCGTTTCTTATATTCTAAGTTTTTCAGTGCAACTCACTCATATACTATGTACTACACTGTGCATTTCGTGTAATGCGGGTTTTTCAGTAAATTCTAAGTTTTTCAGTGCAACTCACTCATATACTATGTACTACACTGTGCGTTTCTTATATTCTAAGTTTTTCAGAGCAACTCACTCATATACTATGTACTACAATGTGCGTTTCTTATATTCTAAGTTTTTCAGTGAAACTCACTCGTATACTATGTACTACACTGTGCGTTTCTTAAATTCTAAGTTTTTCAGTGCAACTCACTCATATACTATGTACTACATTGTGCGTTTATTAAATTCTAAGTTTTTTAGTGCAACTCACTCATATACTATGTACTACAATGTGCGTTTCTTATATTCTAAGTTTTTCAGTGCAACTCACTCATATACTATGTACTACACTGTGCGTTTCTTATATTCTAAGTTTTTAAGTGCAACTCACTCATATACTATGTACTACACTGTGCGTTTCTTATATTCTAAGTTTTTCAGTGCAACTCACTCATATACTATGTACTACACTGTGCGTTTCTTATATTCTGAGTTTTTCAGTGCAACTCACTCATATACTATGTACTACACTGTGCGTTTCTTATATTCTAAGTTTTTCAGTGCAACTCACTCATATACTATGTACTACACTGTGCGTTTCTTATATTCTAAGTTTTTCAGTGCAACTCACTCATATACTATGTACTACACTGTGCGTTTCTTATATTCTAAGTTTTTCAGTGCAACTCACTCATATACTATGTACTACACTGTGCGTTTCTTATATTCTAAGTTTTTCAGTGCAACTCACTCATATACTATGTACTACACTGTGCGTTTCTTATATTCTAAGTTTTTCAGTGCAACTCACTCATATACTATGTACTACACTGTGCATTTCGTGTAATGCGGGTTTTTCAGTAAATTCTAAGTTTTTCAGTGCAACTCACTCATATACTATGTACTACACTGTGCGTTTCTTATATTCTAAGTTTTTCAGTGCAACTCACTCATATAATATGTACTACACTGTGCGTTTCTTATATTCTAAGTTTTTCAGAGCAACTCACTCATATACTATGTACTACAATGTGCGTTTCTTATATTCTAAGTTTTTCAGTGCAACTCACTCATATACTATGTACTACACTGTGCGATTCTTAAATTCTAAGTTTTTCAGTGCAACTCACTCATATACTATGTACTACATAGTGCGTTTATTAAATTCTAAGTTTTTCAGTGCAACTCACTCATATACTATGTACTACACTGTGCGTTTCTTATATTCTAAGTTTTTCAGTGCAACTCACTCATATACTATGTACTACACTGTGCGTTTCTTATATTCTAAGTTTTTCAGTGCAACTCACTCATATACTATGTACTACACTGTGCGTTTCTTATATTCTAAGTTTTTCAGTGCAACTCACTCATATACTATGTACTACACTGTGCATTTCGTGTAATGCGGGTTTTTCAGTAAATTCTAAGTTTTTCAGTGCAACTCACTCATATACTATGTACTACACTGTGCGTTTCTTATATTCTAAGTTTTTCAGTGCAACTCACTCATATACTATGTACTACACTGTGCGTTTCTTATATTCTAAGTTTTTCAGAGCAACTCACTCATATACTATGTACTACAATGTGCGTTTCTTATATTCTAAGTTTTTCAGTGCAACTCACTCATATACTATGTACTACACTGTGCGTTTCTTAAATTCTAAGTTTTTCAGTGCAACTCACTCATATACTATGTACTACATTGTGCGTTTATTAAATTCTTAGTTTTTCAGTGCAACTCACTCATATACTATGTACTACACTGTGCGTTTCTTATATTCTAAGTTTTTCAGTGCAACTCACTCATATACTATGTACTATACTGTGCGTTTCATATATTCTAAGTTTTTCAGTGCAACTCACTCATATACTATGTACTACACTGTGCATTTCGTGTAATGCGGGTTTTTCAGTAAATTCTAAGTTTTTCACTGCAACTCACTCATATACTATGTACTACACTGTGCGTTTCTTATATTCTAAGTTTTTCAGTGCAACTCACTCATATACTATGTACTACACTGTGCGTTTCTTATATTCTAAGTTTTTCAGTGCAACTCACTCATATACTATGTACTACACTGTGCGTTTCTTATATTCTAAGTTTTTTAGTGCAACTCACTCATATACTATGTACTACACTGTGCGTTTCTTATATTCTAAGTTTTTCAATGCAACTCACTCATATACTATGTACTACAATGTGCGTTTCTTAAATTCTAAGTGTTTCAGTGCAACTCACTCATATACTATGTACTACACTGTGCGTTTCTTAAATTCTAAGTTTTTCAGTGCAACTCACTCATATACTATGTACTACACTGTGCGTTTCTTATATTCTAAGTTTTTCAGTGCAACTCACTCATATACTATGTACTACACTGTGCGTTTCTTATATTCTAAGTTTTTCAGTGCAACTCACTCATATACTATGTACTACACTGTGCGTTTATTATATTCTAAGTTTTTCAGTGCAACTCACTCATATACTATGTACTACACTGTGCGTTTCTTATATTCTAAGTTTTTCAGTGCAACTCACTCATATACTATGTACTACACTGTGCGTTTCTTAAATTCTAAGTTTTTCAGTGCAACTCACTCATATACTATGTAGTACAATGTGCGTTTCTTATATTCTAAGTTTTTCAGTGCAACTCACTCATATACTATGTACTACACTGTGCGTTTCTTATATTCTAAGTTTTTAAGTGCAACTCACTCATATACTATGTACTACACTGTGCGTTTCTTATATTCTAAGTTTTTCAGTGCAACTCACTCATATACTATGTACTACACTGTGCGTTTCTTATATTCTGAGTTTTTCAGTGCAACTCACTCATATACTATGTACTACACTGTGCGTTTCTTATATTCTAAGTTTTTCAGTCCAACTCACTCATATACTATGTACTACACTGTGCGTTTCTTATATTCTAAGTTTTTCAGTGCAACTCACTCATATACTATGTACTACACTGTGCGTTTCTTATATTCTAAGTTTTTCAGTGCAACTCACTCATATACTATGTACTACACTGTGCGTTTCTTATATTCTAAGTTTTTCAGTGCAACTCACTCATATACTATGTACTACACTGTGCGTTTCTTATATTCTAAGTTTTTCAGTGCAACTCACTCATATACTATGTACTACACTGTGCATTTCGTGTAATGCGGGTTTTTCAGTAAATTCTAAGTTTTTCAGTGCAACTCACTCATATACTATGTACTACACTGTGCGTTTCTTATATTCTAAGTTTTTCAGTGCAACTCACTCATATAATATGTACTACACTGTGCGTTTCTTATATTCTAAGTTTTTCAGAGCAACTCACTCATATACTATGTACTACAATGTGCGTTTCTTATATTCTAAGTTTTTCAGTGCAACTCACTCATATACTATGTACTACACTGTGCGATTCTTAAATTCTAAGTTTTTCAGTGCAACTCACTCATATACTATGTACTACATAGTGCGTTTATTAAATTCTAAGTTTTTCAGTGCAACTCACTCATATACTATGTACTACACTGTGCGTTTCTTATATTCTAAGTTTTTCAGTGCAACTCACTCATATACTATGTACTACACTGTGCGTTTCTTATATTCTAAGTTTTTCAGTGCAACTCACTCATATACTATGTACTACACTGTGCGTTTCTTATATTCTAAGTTTTTCAGTGCAACTCACTCATATACTATGTACTACACTGTGCATTTCGTGTAATGCGGGTTTTTCAGTAAATTCTAAGTTTTTCAGTGCAACTCACTCATATACTATGTACTACACTGTGCGTTTCTTATATTCTAAGTTTTTCAGTGCAACTCACTCATATACTATGTACTACACTGTGCTTTTCTTATATTCTAAGTTTTTCAGAGCAACTCACTCATATACTATGTACTACAATGTGCGTTTCTTATATTCTAAGTTTTTCAGTGCAACTCACTCATATACTATGTACTACACTGTGCGTTTCTTAAATTCTAAGTTTTTCAGTGCAACTCACTCATATACTATGTACTACATTGTGCGTTTATTAAATTCTTAGTTTTTCAGTGCAACTCACTCATATACTATGTACTACACTGTGCGTTTCTTATATTCTAAGTTTTTCAGTGCAACTCACTCATATACTATGTACTATACTGTGCGTTTCATATATTCTAAGTTTTTCAGGGCAACTCACTCATATACTATGTACTACACTGTGCGTTTCTTATATTCTAAGTTTTCCAGTGCAACTCACTCATATACTATGTACTACACTGTGCGTTTCTTATATTCTAAGTTTTTTAGTGCAACTCACTCATATACTATGTACTACACTGTGCGTTTCTTATATTCTAAGTTTTTCAATGCAACTCACTCATATACTATGTACTACAATGTGCGTTTCTTAAATTCTAAGTGTTTCAGTGCAACTCACTCATATACTATGTACTACACTGTGCGTTTCTTAAATTCTAAGTTTTTCAGTGCAACTCACTCATATACTATGTACTACACTGTGCGTTTCTTATATTCTAAGTTTTTCAGTGCAACTCACTCATATACTATGTACTACACTGTGCGTTTCTTATATTCTGAGTTTTTCAGTGCAACTCACTCATATACTATGTACTACACTGTGCGTTTCTTATATTCTAAGTTTTTCAGTCCAACTCACTCATATACTATGTACTACACTGTGCGTTTCTTATATTCTAAGTTTTTCAGTGCAACTCACTCATATACTATGTACTACACTGTGCGTTTCTTATATTCTAAGTTTTTCAGTGCAACTCACTCATATACTATGTACTACACTGTGCATTTCGTGTAATGCGGGTTTTTCAGTAAATTCTAAGTTTTTCAGTGCAACTCACTCATATACTATGTACTACACTGTGCGTTTCTTATATTCTAAGTTTTTCAGTGCAACTCACTCATATAATATGTACTACACTGTGCGTTTCTTATATTCTAAGTTTTTCAGAGCAACTCACTCATATACTATGTACTACAATGTGCGTTTCTTATATTCTAATTTTTTCAGTGCAACTCACTCATATACTATGTACTACACTGTGCGTTTCTTAAATTCTAAGTTTTTCAGTGCAACTCACTCATATACTATGTACTACACTGTGCGTTTCTTATATTCTAAGTTTTTAAGTGCAACTCACTCATATACTATGTACTACACTGTGCGTTTCTTATATTCTAAGTTTTTCAGTGCAACTCACTCATATACTATGTACTACACTGTGCGTTTCTTATATTCTGAGTTTTTCAGTGCAACTCACTCATATACTATGTACTACACTGTGCGTTTCTTATATTCTAAGTTTTTCAGTGCAACTCACTCATATACTATGTACTACACTGTGCGTTTCTTATATTCTAAGTTTTTCAGTGCAACACACTCATATACTATGTACTACACTGTGCGTTTCTTATATTCTAAGTTTTTCAGTGCAACTCACTCATATACTATGTACTACACTGTGCGTTTCTTATATTCTAAGTTTTTCAGTGCAACTCACTCATATACTATGTACTACACTGTGCATTTCGTGTAATGCGGGTTTTTCAGTAAATTCTAAGTTTTTCAGTGCAACTCACTCATATACTATGTACTACACTGTGCGTTTCTTATATTCTAAGTTTTTCAGTGCAACTCACTCATATAATATGTACTACACTGTGCGTTTCTTATATTCTAAGTTTTTCAGAGCAACTCACTCATATACTATGTACTACATAGTGCGTTTATTAAATTCTAAGTTTTTCAGTGCAACTCACTCATATACTATGTACTACACTGTGCGTTTCTTATATTCTAAGTTTTTCAGTGCAACTCACTCATATACTATGTACTACACTGTGCGTTTCTTATATTCTGAGTTTTTCAGTGCAACTCACTCATATACTATGTACTACACTGTGCGTTTCTTATATTCTAAGTTTTTCAGTGCAACTCACTCATATACTATGTACTACACTGTGCGTTTCTTATATTCTAAGTTTTTCAGTGCAACTCACTCATATACTATGTACTACACTGTGCGTTTCTTATATTCTGAGTTTTTCAGTGCAACTCACTCATATACTATGTACTACACTGTGCGTTTCTTATATTCTAAGTTTTTCAGTGCAACTCACTCATATACTATGTACTACACTGTGCGTTTCTTATATTCTAAGTTTTTCAGTGCAACTCACTCATATACTATGTACTACACTGTGCGTTTCTTAAATTCTAAGTTTTTCAGTGCAACTCACTCATATACTATGTACTACATTGTGCGTTTATTAAATTCTAAGTTTTTCAGTGCAACTCACTCATATACTATGTACTACACTGTGCGTTTCTTATATTCTAAGTTTTTAAGTGCAACTCACTCATATACTATGTACTACACTGTGCGTTTCTTATATTCTAAGTTTTTCAGTGCAACTCACTCATATACTATGTACTACACTGTGCGTTTCTTATATTCTAAGTTTTTAAGTGCAACTCACTCATATACTATGTACTACACTGTGCGTTTCTTATATTCTAAGTTTTTCAGTGCAACTCACTCATATACTATGTACTACACTGTGCGTTTCTTATATTCTGAGTTTTTCAGTGCAACTCACTCATATACTATGTACTACACTGTGCGTTTCTTATATTCTAAGTTTTTCAGTGCAACTCACTCATATACTATGTACTACACTGTGCGTTTCTTATATTCTAAGTTTTTCAGTGCAACACACTCATATACTATGTACTACACTGTGCGTTTCTTATATTCTAAGTTTTTCAGTGCAACTCACTCATATACTATGTACTACACTGTGCGTTTCTTATATTCTAAGTTTTTCAGTGCAACTCACTCATATACTATGTACTACACTGTGCATTTCGTGTAATGCGGGTTTTTCAGTAAATTCTAAGTTTTTCAGTGCAACTCACTCATATACTATGTACTACACTGTGCGTTTCTTATATTCTAAGTTTTTCAGTGCAACTCACTCATATAATATGTACTACACTGTGCGTTTCTTATATTCTAAGTTTTTCAGAGCAACTCACTCATATACTATGTACTACAATGTGCGTTTCTTATATTCTAAGTTTTTCAGTGCAACTCACTCATATACTATGTACTACACTGTGCGTTTCTTAAATTCTAAGTTTTTCAGTGCAACTCACTCATATACTATGTACTACATAGTGCGTTTATTAAATTCTAAGTTTTTCAGTGCAACTCACTCATATACTATGTACTACACTGTGCGTTTCTTATATTCTAAGTTTTTCAGTGCAACTCACTCATATACTATGTACTACACTGTGCGTTTCTTATATTCTGAGTTTTTCAGTGCAACTCACTCATATACTATGTACTACACTGTGCGTTTCTTATATTCTAAGTTTTTCAGTGCAACTCACTCATATACTATGTACTACACTGTGCGTTTCTTATATTCTAAGTTTTTCAGTGCAACTCACTCATATACTATGTACTACACTGTGCGTTTCTTATATTCTAAGTTTTTCAGTGCAACTCACTCATATACTATGTACTACACTCTGCGTTTCTTATATTCTAAGTTTTTCAGTGCAACTCACTCATATACTATGTACTACACTGTGCGTTTCTTATATTCTAAGTTTTTCAGTGCAACTCACTCATATACTATGTACTACACTGTGCATTTCGTGTAATGCGGGTTTTTCAGTAAATTCTAAGTTTTTCAGTGCAACTCACTCATATACTATGTACTACACTGTGCGTTTCTTATATTCTAAGTTTTTCAGTGCAACTCACTCATATACTATGTACTACACTGTGCGTTTCTTATATTCTAAGTTTTTCAGAGCAACTCACTCATATACTATGTACTACAATGTGCGTTTCTTATATTCTAAGTTTTTCAGTGCAACTCACTCATATACTATGTACTACACTGTGCGTTTCTTAAATTCTAAGTTTTTCAGTGCAACTCACTCATATACTATGTACTACATTGTGCGTTTATTAAATTCTTAGTTTTTCAGTGCAACTCACTCATATACTATGTACTACACTGTGCATTTCGTGTAACTCACTCATATACTATGTACTACACTGTGCGTTTCATATATTCTAAGTTTTTCAGTGCAACTCACTCATATACTATGTACTACACTGTGCATTTCGTGTAATGCGGGTTTTTCAGTAAATTCTAAGTTTTTCACTGCAACTCACTCATATACTATGTACTACACTGTGCGTTTCTTATATTCTAAGTTTTTCAGTGCAACTCACTCATATACTATGTACTACACTGTGCGTTTCTTATATTCTAAGTTTTTCAGTGCAACTCACTCATATACTATGTACTACACTGTGCGTTTCTTATATTCTAAGTTTTTCAGTGCAACTCACTCATATACTATGTACTACACTGTGCGTTTCTTATATTCTAAGTTTTTCAGTGCAACTCACTCATATACTATGTACTACACTGTGCGTTTCTTATATTTTAAGTTTTTCAGTGCAACTCACTCATATACTATGTACTACACTGTGCGTTTCTTAAATTCTAAGTTTTTCAGTGCAACTCACTCATATACTATGTACTACAATGTGCGTTTCTTATATTCTAAGTTTTTCAGTGCAACTCACTCATATACTATGTACTACATTGTGCGTTTATTAAATTCTTAGTTTTTCAGTGCAACTCACTCATATACTATGTACTACACTGTGCGTTTCTTATATTCTAAGTTTTTCAGTGCAACTCACTCATATACTATGTACTATACTGTGCGTTTCATATATTCTAAGTTTTTCAGTGCAACTCACTCATATACTATGTACTACACTGTGCGTTTCTTATATTCTAAGTTTTCCAGTGCAACTCACTCATATACTATGTACTACACTGTGCGTTTCTTATATTCTAAGTTTTTTAGTGCAACTCACTCATATACTATGTACTACACTGTGCGTTTCTTATATTCTAAGTTTTTCAATGCAACTCACTCATATACTATGTACTACAATGTGCGTTTCTTAAATTCTAAGTGTTTCAGTGCAACTCACTCATATACTATGTACTACACTGTGCGTTTCTTAAATTCTAAGTTTTTCAGTGCAACTCACTCATATACTATGTACTACACTGTGCGTTTCTTATATTCTAAGTTTTTCAGTGCAACTCACTCATATACTATGTACTACACTGTGCGTTTCTTATATTCTGAGTTTTTCAGTGCAACTCACTCATATACTATGTACTACACTGTGCGTTTCTTATATTCTAAGTTTTTCAGTCCAACTCACTCATATACTATGTACTACACTGTGCGTTTCTTATATTCTAAGTTTTTCAGTGCAACTCACTCATATACTATGTACTACACTGTGCGTTTCTTATATTCTAAGTTTTTCAGTGCAACTCACTCATATACTATGTACTACACTGTGCGTTTCTTATATTCTAAGTTTTTCAGTGCAACTCACTCATATACTATGTACTACACTGTGCGTTTCTTATATTCTAAGTTTTTCAGTGCAACTCACTCATATACTATGTACTACACTGTGCGTTTCTTATATTCTAAGTTTTTCAGTGCAACTCACTCATATACTATGTACTACACTGTGCGTTTCTTATATTCTAAGTTTTTCAGTGCAACTCACTCATATACTATGTACTACACTGTGCATTTCGTGTAATGCGGGTTTTTCAGTAAATTCTAAGTTTTTCAGTGCAACTCACTCATATACTATGTACTACACTGTGCGTTTCTTATATTCTAAGTTTTTCAGTGCAACTCACTCATATAATATGTACTACACTGTGCGTTTCTTATATTCTAAGTTTTTCAGAGCAACTCACTCATATACTATGTACTACAATGTGCGTTTCTTATATTCTAATTTTTTCAGTGCAACTCACTCATATACTATGTACTACACTGTGCGTTTCTTAAATTCTAAGTTTTTCAGTGCAACTCACTCATATACTATGTACTACACTGTGCGTTTCTTATATTCTAAGTTTTTAAGTGCAACTCACTCATATACTATGTACTACACTGTGCGTTTCTTATATTCTAAGTTTTTCAGTGCAACTCACTCATATACTATGTACTACACTGTGCGTTTCTTATATTCTGAGTTTTTCAGTGCAACTCACTCATATACTATGTACTACAATGTGCGTTTCTTATATTCTAAGTTTTTCAGTGCAACTCACTCATATACTATGTACTACACTGTGCGTTTCTTATATTCTAAGTTTTTCAGTGCAACTCACTCATATACTATGTACTACACTGTGCATTTCGTGTAATGCGGGTTTTTCAGTACATTCTAAGTTTTTCAGTGCAACTCACTCATATACTATGTACTACACTGTGCGTTTCTTATATTCTAAGTTTTTCAGTGCAACTCACTCATATAATATGTACTACACTGTGCGTTTCTTATATTCTAAGTTTTTCAGAGCAACTCACTCATATACTATGTACTACAATGTGCGTTTCTTATATTCTAAGTTTTTCAGTGCAACTCACTCATATACTATGTACTACACTGTGCGTTTCTTAAATTCTAAGTTTTTCAGTGCAACTCACTCATATACTATGTACTACATAGTGCGTTTATTAAATTCTAAGTTTTTCAGTGCAACTCACTCATATACTATGTACTACACTGTGCGTTTCTTATATTCTAAGTTTTTCAGTGCAACTCACTCATATACTATGTACTACACTGTGCGTTTCTTATATTCTGAGTTTTTCAGTGCAACTCACTCATATACTATGTACTACACTGTGCGTTTCTTATATTCTAAGTTTTTCAGTGCAACTCACTCATATACTATGTACTACACTGTGCGTTTCTTATATTCTAAGTTTTTCAGTGCAACTCACTCATATACTATGTACTACACTGTGCGTTTCTTATATTCTAAGTTTTTCAGTGCAACTCACTCATATACTATGTACTACACTGTGCGTTTCTTATATTCTAAGTTTTTCAGTGCAACTCACTCATATACTATGTACTACACTGTGCGTTTCTTATATTCTAAGTTTTTCAGTGCAACTCACTCATATACTATGTACTACACTGTGCATTTCGTGTAATGCGGGTTTTTCAGTAAATTCTAAGTTTTTCAGTGCAACTCACTCATATACTATGTACTACACTGTGCGTTTCTTATATTCTAAGTTTTTCAGTGCAACTCACTCATATACTATGTACTACACTGTGCGTTTCTTATATTCTAAGTTTTTCAGAGCAACTCACTCATATACTATGTACTACAATGTGCGTTTCTTATATTCTAAGTTTTTCAGTGCAACTCACTCATATACTATGTACTACACTGTGCGTTTCTTAAATTCTAAGTTTTTCAGTGCAACTCACTCATATACTATGTACTACATTGTGCGTTTATTAAATTCTTAGTTTTTCAGTGCAACTCACTCATATACTATGTACTACACTGTGCATTTCGTGTAACTCACTCATATACTATGTACTACACTGTGCGTTTCATATATTCCAAGTTTTTCAGTGCAACTCACTCATATACTATGTACTACACTGTGCATTTCGTGTAATGCGGGTTTTTCAGTAAATTCTAAGTTTTTCACTGCAACTCACTCATATACTATGTACTACACTGTGCGTTTCTTATATTCTAAGTTTTTCAGTGCAACTCACTCATATACTATGTACTACACTGTGCGTTTCTTATATTCTAAGTTTTTCAGTGCAACTCACTCATATACTATGTACTACACTGTGCGTTTCTTATATTCTAAGTTTTTCAGTGCAACTCACTCATATACTATGTACTACACTGTGCGTTTCTTATATTCTAAGTTTTTCAGTGCAACTCACTCATATACTATGTACTACACTGTGCGTTTCTTATATTTTAAGTTTTTCAGTGCAACTCACTCATATACTATGTACTACACTGTGCGTTTCTTAAATTCTAAGTTTTTCAGTGCAACTCACTCATATACTATGTACTACAATGTGCGTTTCTTATATTCTAAGTTTTTCAGTGCAACTCACTCATATACTATGTACTACACTGTGCGTTTCTTATATTCTAAGTTTTTAAGTGCAACTCACTCATATACTATGTACTACACTGTGCGTTTCTTATATTCTAAGTTTTTCAGTGCAACTCACTCATATACTATGTACTACACTGTGCATTTCGTGTAATGCGGGTTTTTCAGTAAATTCTAAGTTTTTCAGTGCAACTCACTCATATACTATGTACTATACTGTGCGTTTCTTATATTCTAAGTTTTTCAGTGCAACTCACTCATATACTATGTACGACACTGTGCGTTTCTTATATTCTAAGTTTTTCAGAGCAACTCACTCATATACTATGTACTACAATGTGCGTTTCTTATATTCTAAGTTTTTCAGTGCAACTCACTCATATACTATGTACTACACTGTGCGTTTCTTAAATTCTAAGTTTTTCAGTGCAACTCACTCATATACTATGTACTACATTGTGCGTTTATTAAATTCTTAGTTTTTCAGTGCAACTCACTCATATACTATGTACTACACTGTGCATTTCGTGTAACTCACTCATATACTATGTACTACACTGTGCGTTTCATATATTCTAAGTTTTTCAGTGCAACTCACTCATATACTATGTACTACACTGTGCATTTCGTGTAATGCGGGTTTTTCAGTAAATTCTAACTTTTTCACTGCAACTCACTCATATACTATGTACTACACTGTGCGTTTCTTATATTCTAAGTTTTTCAGTGCAACTCACTCATATACTATGTACTACACTGTGCGTTTCTTATATTCTAAGTTTTTCAGTGCAACTCACTCATATACTATGTACTACACTGTGCGTTTCTTATATTCTAAGTTTTTCAGTGCAACTCACTCATATACTATGTACTACACTGTGCGTTTCTTATATTCTAAGTTTTTCAGTGCAACTCACTCATATACTATGTACTACACTGTGCGTTTCTTATATTTTAAGTTTTTCAGTGCAACTCACTCATATACTATGTACTACACTGTGCGTTTCTTAAATTCTAAGTTTTTCAGTGCAACTCACTCATATACTATGTACTACAATGTGCGTTTCTTATATTCTAAGTTTTTCAGTGCAACTCACTCATATACTATGTACTACACTGTGCGTTTCTTATATTCTAAGTTTTTAAGTGCAACTCACTCATATACTATGTACTACACTGTGCGTTTCTTATATTCTAAGTTTTTCAGTGCAACTCACTCATATACTATGTACTACACTGTGCGTTTCTTATATTCTAAGTTTTTCAGTGCAACTCACTCATATACTATGTACTACACTGTGCGTTTCTTATATTCTAAGTTTTTCAGTGCAACTCACTCATATACTATGTACTACACTGTGCGTTTCTTATATTTTAAGTTTTTCAGTGCAACTCACTCATATACTATGTACTACAAAGTGCGTTTATTAAATTCTAAGTTTTTCAGTGCAACTCACTCATATACTATGTACTACACTGTGCGTTTCTTATATTCTAAGTTTTTCAGTGCAACTCACTCATATACTATGTACTACACTGTGCGTTTCTTATATTCTGAGTTTTTCAGTGCAACTCACTCATATACTATGTACTACACTGTGCGTTTCTTATATTCTAAGTTTTTCAGTGCAACTCACTCATATACTATGTACTACACTGTGCGTTTCTTATATTCTAAGTTTTTCAGTGCAACTCACTCATATACTATGTACTACACTGTGCGTTTCTTATATTCTAAGTTTTTCAGTGCAACTCACTCATATACTATGTACTACAATGTGCGTTTCTTATATTCTAAGTTTTTCAGTGCAACTCACTCATATACTATGTACTACACTGTGCGTTTCTTATATTCTAAGTTTTTCAGTGCAACTCACTCATATACTATGTACTACACTGTGCATTTCGTGTAATGCGGGTTTTTCAGTAAATTCTAAGTTTTTCAGTGCAACTCACTCATATACTATGTACTACACTGTGCGTTTCTTATATTCTAAGTTTTTCAGTGCAACTCACTCATATACTATGTACTACACTGTGCGTTTCTTAAATTCTAAGTTTTTCAGTGCAACTCACTCATATACTATGTAGTACAATGTGCGTTTCTTATATTCTAAGTTTTTCAGTGCAACTCACTCATATACTATGTACTACACTGTGCGTTTCTTATATTCTAAGTTTTTAAGTGCAACTCACTCATATACTATGTACTACAATGTGCGTTTCTTATATTCTAATTTTTTCAGTGCAACTCACTCATATACTATGTACTACACTGTGCGTTTCTTAAATTCTAAGTTTTTCAGTGCAACTCACTCATATACTATGTACTACACTGTGCGTTTCTTATATTCTAAGTTTTTAAGTGCAACTCACTCATATACTATGTACTACACTGTGCGTTTCTTATATTCTAAGTTTTTCAGTGCAACTCACTCATATACTATGTACTACACTGTGCGTTTCTTATATTCTGAGTTTTTCAGTGCAACTCACTCATATACTATGTACTACACTGTGCGTTTCTTATATTCTAAGTTTTTCAGTGCAACTCACTCATATACTATGTACTACACTGTGCGTTTCTTATATTCTAAGTTTTTCAGTGCAACTCACTCATATACTATGTACTACACTGTGCGTTTCTTATATTCTAAGTTTTTCAGTGCAACTCACTCATATACTATGTACTACACTGTGCATTTCGTGTAATGCGGGTTTTTCAGTAAATTCTAAGTTTTTTAGTGCAACTCACTCATATACTATGTACTACACTGTGCGTTTCTTATATTCTAAGTTTTTCAGTGCAACTCACTCATATAATATGTACTACACTGTGCGTTTCTTATATTCTAAGTTTTTCAGAGCAACTCACTCATATACTATGTACTACAATGTGCGTTTCTTATATTCTAAGTTTTTCAGTGCAACTCACTCATATACTATGTACTACACTGTGCGTTTCTTAAATTCTAAGTTTTTCAGTGCAACTCACTCATATACTATGTACTACATAGTGCGTTTATTAAATTCTAAGTTTTTCAGTGCAACTCACTCATATACTATGTACTACACTGTGCGTTTCTTATATTCTAAGTTTTTCAGTGCAACTCACTCATATACTATGTACTACACTGTGCGTTTCTTATATTCTGAGTTTTTCAGTGCAACTCACTCATATACTATGTACTACACTGTGCGTTTCTTATATTCTAAGTTTTTCAGTGCAACTCACTCATATACTATGTACTACACTGTGCGTTTCTTATATTCTAAGTTTTTCAGTGCAACTCACTCATATACTATGTACTACACTGTGCGTTTCTTATATTCTAAGTTTTTCAGTGCAACTCACTCATATACTATGTACTACACTGTGCGTTTCTTATATTCTAAGTTTTTCAGTGCAACTCACTCATATACTATGTACTACACTGTGCGTTTCTTATATTCTAAGTTTTTCAGTGCAACTCACTCATATACTATGTACTACACTGTGCATTTCGTGTAATGCGGGTTTTTCAGTAAATTCTAAGTTTTTCAGTGCAACTCACTCATATACTATGTACTACACTGTGCGTTTCTTATATTCTAAGTTTTTCAGTGCAACTCACTCATATACTATGTACTACACTGTGCGTTTCTTATATTCTAAGTTTTTCAGAGCAACTCACTCATATACTATGTACTACAATGTGCGTTTCTTATATTCTAAGTTTTTCAGTGCAACTCACTCATATACTATGTACTACACTGTGCGTTTCTTAAATTCTAAGTTTTTCAGTGCAACTCACTCATATACTATGTACTACATTGTGCGTTTATTAAATTCTTAGTTTTTCAGTGCAACTCACTCATATACTATGTACTACACTGTGCATTTCGTGTAACTCACTCATATACTATGTACTACACTGTGCGTTTCATATATTCTAAGTTTTTCAGTGCAACTCACTCATATACTATGTACTACACTGTGCATTTCGTGTAATGCGGGTTTTTCAGTAAATTCTAAGTTTTTCACTGCAACTCACTCATATACTATGTACTACACTGTGCGTTTCTTATATTCTAAGTTTTTCAGTGCAACTCACTCATATACTATGTACTACACTGTGCGTTTCTTATATTCTAAGTTTTTCAGTGCAACTCACTCATATACTATGTACTACACTGTGCGTTTCTTATATTCTAAGTTTTTCAGTGCAACTCACTCATATACTATGTACTACACTGTGCGTTTCTTATATTCTAAGTTTTTCAGTGCAACTCACTCATATACTATGTACTACACTGTGCGTTTCTTATATTTTAAGTTTTTCAGTGCAACTCACTCATATACTATGTACTACACTGTGCGTTTCTTAAATTCTAAGTTTTTCAGTGCAACTCACTCATATACTATGTACTACAATGTGCGTTTCTTATATTCTAAGTTTTTCAGTGCAACTCACTCATATACTATGTACTACACTGTGCGTTTCTTATATTCTAAGTTTTTAAGTGCAACTCACTCATATACTATGTACTACACTGTGCGTTTCTTATATTCTAAGTTTTTCAGTGCAACTCACTCATATACTATGTACTACACTGTGCATTTCGTGTAATGCGGGTTTTTCAGTAAATTCTAAGTTTTTCAGTGCAACTCACTCATATACTATGTACTACACTGTGCGTTTCTTATATTCTAAGTTTTTCAGTGCAACTCACTCATATACTATGTACTACACTGTGCGTTTCTTATATTCTAAGTTTTTCAGAGCAACTCACTCATATACTATGTACTACAATGTGCGTTTCTTATATTCTAAGTTTTTCAGTGCAACTCACTCATATACTATGTACTACACTGTGCGTTTCTTAAATTCTAAGTTTTTCAGTGCAACTCACTCATATACTATGTACTACATTGTGCGTTTATTAAATTCTTAGTTTTTCAGTGCAACTCACTCATATACTATGTACTACACTGTGCATTTCGTGTAACTCACTCATATACTATGTACTACACTGTGCGTTTCATATATTCTAAGTTTTTCAGTGCAACTCACTCATATACTATGTACTACACTGTGCATTTCGTGTAATGCGGGTTTTTCAGTAAATTCTAAGTTTTTCACTGCAACTCACTCATATACTATGTACTACACTGTGCGTTTCTTATATTCTAAGTTTTTCAGTGCAACTCACTCATATACTATGTACTACACTGTGCGTTACTTATATTCTAAGTTTTTCAGTGCAACTCACTCATATACTATGTACTACACTGTGCGTTTCTTATATTCTAAGTTTTTCAGTGCAACTCACTCATATACTATGTACTACACTGTGCGTTTCTTATATTCTAAGTTTTTCAGTGCAACTCACTCATATACTATGTACTACACTGTGCGTTTCTTATATTTTAAGTTTTTCAGTGCAACTCACTCATATACTATGTACTACACTGTGCGTTTCTTAAATTCTAAGTTTTTCAGTGCAACTCACTCATATACTATGTACTACAATGTGCGTTTCTTATATTCTAAGTTTTTCAGTGCAACTCACTCATAAACTATGTACTACACTGTGCGTTTCTTATATTCTAAGTTTTTAAGTGCAACTCACTCATATACTATGTACTACACTGTGCGTTTCTTATATTCTAAGTTTTTCAGTGCAACTCACTCATATACTATGTACTACACTGTGCGTTTCTTATATTCTAAGTTTTTCAGTGCAACTCACTCATATACTATGTACTACTCTGTGCGTTTCTTATATTCTAAGTTTTTCAGTTCAACTCACTCATATACTATGTACTACACTGTGCGTTTCTTATATTTTAAGTTTTTCAGTGCAACTCACTCATATACTATGTACTACATAGTGCGTTTATTAAATTCTAAGTTTTTCAGTGCAACTCACTCATATACTATGTACTACACTGTGCGTTTCTTATATTCTAAGTTTTTCAGTGCAACTCACTCATATACTATGTACTACACTGTGCGTTTCTTATATTCTGAGTTTTTCAGTGCAACTCACTCATATACTATGTACTACACTGTGCGTTTCTTATATTCTAAGTTTTTCAGTGCAACTCACTCATATACTATGTACTACACTGTGCGTTTCTTATATTCTAAGTTTTTCAGTGCAACTCACTCATATACTATGTACTACACTGTGCGTTTCTTATATTCTAAGTTTTTCAGTGCAACTCACTCATATACTATGTACTACACTGTGCGTTTCTTATATTCTAAGTTTTTCAGTGCAACTCACTCATATACTATGTACTACACTGTGCGTTTCTTATATTCTAAGTTTTTCAGTGCAACTCACTCATATACTATGTACTACACTGTGCATTTCGTGTAATGCGGGTTTTTCAGTAAATTCTAAGTTTTTCAGTGCAACTCACTCATATACTATGTACTACACTGTGCGTTTCTTATATTCTAAGTTTTTCAGTGCAACTCACTCATATACTATGTACTACACTGTGCGTTTCTTATATTCTAAGTTTTTCAGAGCAACTCACTCATATACTATGTACTACAATGTGCGTTTCTTATATTCTAAGTTTTTCAGTGCAACTCACTCATATACTATGTACTACACTGTGCGTTTCTTAAATTCTAAGTTTTTCAGTGCAACTCACTCATATACTATGTACTACATTGTGCGTTTATTAAATTCTTAGTTTTTCAGTGCAACTCACTCATATACTATGTACTACACTGTGCATTTCGTGTAACTCACTCATATACTATGTACTACACTGTGCGTTTCATATATTCTAAGTTTTTCAGTGCAACTCACTCATATACTATGTACTACACTGTGCATTTCGTGTAATGCGGGTTTTTCAGTAAATTCTAAGTTTTTCACTGCAACTCACTCATATACTATGTACTACACTGTGCGTTTCTTATATTCTAAGTTTTTCAGTGCAACTCACTCATATACTATGTACTACACTGTGCGTTTCTTATATTCTAAGTTTTTCAGTGCAACTCACTCATATACTATGTACTACACTGTGCGTTTCTTATATTCTAAGTTTTTCAGTGCAACTCACTCATATACTATGTACTACACTGTGCGTTTCTTATATTCTAAGTTTTTCAGTGCAACTCACTCATATACTATGTACTACACTGTGCGTTTCTTATATTTTAAGTTTTTCAGTGCAACTCACTCATATACTATGTACTACACTGTGCGTTTCTTAAATTCTAAGTTTTTCAGTGCAACTCACTCATATACTATGTACTACAATGTGCGTTTCTTATATTCTAAGTTTTTCAGTGCAACTCACTCATATACTATGTACTACACTGTGCGTTTCTTATATTCTAAGTTTTTAAGTGCAACTCACTCATATACTATGTACTACACTGTGCGTTTCTTATATTCTAAGTTTTTCAGTGCAACTCACTCATATACTATGTACTACACTGTGCATTTCGTGTAATGCGGGTTTTTCAGTAAATTCTAAGTTTTTCAGTGCAACTCACTCATATACTATGTACTACACTGTGCGTTTCTTATATTCTAAGTTTTTCAGTGCAACTCACTCATATACTATGTACTACACTGTGCGTTTCTTATATTCTAAGTTTTTCAGAGCAACTCACTCATATACTATGTACTACAATGTGCGTTTCTTATATTCTAAGTTTTTCAGTGCAACTCACTCATATACTATGTACTACACTGTGCGTTTCTTAAATTCTAAGTTTTTCAGTGCAACTCACTCATATACTATGTACTACATTGTGCGTTTATTAAATTCTTAGTTTTTCAGTGCAACTCACTCATATACTATGTACTACACTGTGCATTTCGTGTAACTCACTCATATACTATGTACTACACTGTGCGTTTCATATATTCTAAGTTTTTCAGTGCAACTCACTCATATACTATGTACTACACTGTGCATTTCGTGTAATGCGGGTTTTTCAGTAAATTCTAAGTTTTTCACTGCAACTCACTCATATACTATGTACTACACTGTGCGTTTCTTATATTCTAAGTTTTTCAGTGCAACTCACTCATATACTATGTACTACACTGTGCGTTACTTATATTCTAAGTTTTTCAGTGCAACTCACTCATATACTATGTACTACACTGTGCGTTTCTTATATTCTAAGTTTTTCAGTGCAACTCACTCATATACTATGTACTACACTGTGCGTTTCTTATATTCTAAGTTTTTCAGTGCAACTCACTCATATACTATGTACTACACTGTGCGTTTCTTATATTTTAAGTTTTTCAGTGCAACTCACTCATATACTATGTACTACACTGTGCGTTTCTTAAATTCTAAGTTTTTCAGTGCAACTCACTCATATACTATGTACTACAATGTGCGTTTCTTATATTCTAAGTTTTTCAGTGCAACTCACTCATAAACTATGTACTACACTGTGCGTTTCTTATATTCTAAGTTTTTAAGTGCAACTCACTCATATACTATGTACTACACTGTGCGTTTCTTATATTCTAAGTTTTTCAGTGCAACTCACTCATATACTATGTACTACACTGTGCGTTTCTTATATTCTAAGTTTTTCAGTGCAACTCACTCATATACTATGTACTACTCTGTGCGTTTCTTATATTCTAAGTTTTTCAGTTCAACTCACTCATATACTATGTACTACACTGTGCGTTTCTTATATTTTAAGTTTTTCAGTGCAACTCACTCATATACTATGTACTACATAGTGCGTTTATTAAATTCTAAGTTTTTCAGTGCAACTCACTCATATACTATGTACTACACTGTGCGTTTCTTATATTCTAAGTTTTTCAGTGCAACTCACTCATATACTATGTACTACACTGTGCGTTTCTTATATTCTGAGTTTTTCAGTGCAACTCACTCATATACTATGTACTACACTGTGCGTTTCTTATATTCTAAGTTTTTCAGTGCAACTCACTCATATACTATGTACTACACTGTGCGTTTCTTATATTCTAAGTTTTTCAGTGCAACTCACTCATATACTATGTACTACACTGTGCGTTTCTTATATTCTAAGTTTTTCAGTGCAACTCACTCATATACTATGTACTACACTGTGCGTTTCTTATATTCTAAGTTTTTCAGTGCAACTCACTCATATACTATGTACTACACTGTGCGTTTCTTAAATTCTAAGTTTTTCAGTGCAACTCACTCATATACTATGTACTACACTGTGCATTTCGTGTAATGCGGGTTTTTCAGTAAATTCTAAGTTTTTCAGTGCAACTCACTCATATACTATGTACTACACTGTGCGTTTCTTATATTCTAAGTTTTTCAGTGCAACTCACTCATATACTATGTACTACACTGTGCGTTTCTTATAT
The DNA here is from genome assembly GCF_978045245.1 of Mus caroli. NCBI lineage: Eukaryota > Metazoa > Chordata > Mammalia > Rodentia > Muridae > Mus > Mus caroli. Next base: position 3,549,955 of record NW_028227279.1, on the reverse strand, counting down.
TCTAAGTTTTTCAGAGCAACTCACTCATATACTATGTACTACAATGTGCGTTTCTTATATTCTAAGTTTTTCAGTGCAACTCACTCATATACTATGTACTACACTGTGCGTTTCTTAAATTCTAAGTTTTTCAGTGCAACTCACTCATATACTATGTACTACATTGTGCGTTTATTAAATTCTTAGTTTTTCAGTGCAACTCACTCATATACTATGTACTACACTGTGCATTTCGTGTAACTCACTCATATACTATGTACTACACTGTGCGTTTCATATATTCTAAGTTTTTCAGTGCAACTCACTCATATACTATGTACTACACTGTGCATTTCGTGTAATGCGGGTTTTTCAGTAAATTCTAAGTTTCTCACTGCAACTCACTCATATACTATGTACTACACTGTGCGTTTCTTATATTCTAAGTTTTTCAGTGCAACTCACTCATATACTATGTACTACACTGTGCGTTTCTTATATTCTAAGTTTTTCAGTGCAACTCACTCATATACTATGTACTACACTGTGCGTTTCTTATATTCTAAGTTTTTCAGTGCAACTCACTCATATACTATGTACTACACTGTGCGTTTCTTATATTCTAAGTTTTTCAGTGCAACTCACTCATATACTATGTACTACACTGTGCGTTTCTTATATTTTAAGTTTTTCAGTGCAACTCACTCATATACTATGTACTACACTGTGCGTTTCTTAAATTCTAAGTTTTTCAGTGCAACTCACTCATATACTATGTACTACAATGTGCGTTTCTTATATTCTAATTTTTTCAGTGCAACTCACTCATATACTATGTACTACACTGTGCGTTTCTTATATTCTAAGTTTTTAAGTGCAACTCACTCATATACTATGTACTACACTGTGCGTTTCTTATATTCTAAGTTTTTCAGTGCAACTCACTCATATACTATGTACTACACTGTGCGTTTCTTATATTCTAAGTTTTTCAGTGCAACTCACTCATATACTATGTACTACACTGTGCGTTTCTTATATTCTAAGTTTTTCAGTGCAACTCACTCATATACTATGTACTACACTGTGCGTTTCTTATATTTTAAGTTTTTCAGTGCAACTCACTCATATACTATGTACTACACTGTGCGTTTCTTAAATTCTAAGTTTTTCAGTGCAACTCACTCATATACTATGTACTACAATGTGCGTTTCTTATATTCTAAGTTTTTCAGTGCAACTCACTCATATACTATGTACTACACTGTGCGTTTCTTATATTCTAAGTTTTTCAGTGCAACTCACTCATATACTATGTACTACACTGTGCGTTTCTTATATTCTAAGTTTTTCAGTGCAACTCACTCATATACTATGTACTACACTGTGCGTTTCTTATATTCTAAGTTTTTCAGTGCAACTCACTCATATACTATGTACTACACTGTGCGTTTCTTATATTCTAAGTTTTTCAGAGCAACTCACTCATATACTATGTACTACAATGTGCGTTTCTTATATTCTAAGTTTTTCTGTGCAACTCACTCATATACTATGTACTACATTGTGCGTTTCTTAAATTCTTAGTTTTTCAGTGCAACTCACTCATATACTATGTACTACACTGTGCGTTTCTTATATTCTAAGTTTTTCAGTGCAACTCACTCATATACTATGTACTACACTGTGCGTTTCTTATATTCTAAGTTTTTCAGTGCAACTCACTCATATACTATGTACTACACTGTGCATTTCTTATATTCTAAGTTTTTCAGTGCAACTCACTCATATACTATGTACTACACTGTGCGTTTCTTATATTCTAAGTTTTTCAGTGCAACTCACTCATATACTATGTACTACACTGTGCGTTTCTTATATTCTAAGTTTTTCAGAGCAACTCACTCATATACTATGTACTACAATGTGCGTTTCTTATATTCTAAGTTTTTCAGTGCAACTCACTCATATACTATGTACTACATTGTGCGTTTATTAAATTCTTAGTTTTTCAGTGCAACTCACTCATATACTATGTACTACACTGTGCGTTTCTTATATTCTAAGTTTTTCAGTGCCACTCACTCATATACTATGTACTACACTGTGCGTTTCTTATATTCTAAGTTTTTCAGTGCAACTCACTCATATACTATGTACTACACTGTGCATTTCGTGTAATGCGGGTTTTTCAGTAAATTCTAAGATTTTCAGTGCAACTCACTCATATACTATGTACTACACTGTGCGTTTCTTATATTCTAAGTTTTTCAGTGCAACTCACTCATATACTATGTACTACACTGTGCGTTTCTTATATTCTAAGTTTTTCAGTGCAACTCACTCATATACTATGTACTACACTGTGCGTTTCTTATATTCTAAGTTTTTCAGTGCAACTCACTCATATACTATGTACTACACTGTGCGTTTCTTATATTCTAAGTTTTTCAGTGCAACTCACTCATATACTATGTACTACAATGTGCGTTTCTTAAATTCTAAGTGTTTCAGTGCAACTCACTCATATACTATGTACTACACTGTGCGTTTCTTAAATTCTAAGTTTTTCAGTGCAACTCACTCATATACTATGTACTACACTGTGCGTTTCTTATATTTTAAGTTTTTCAGTGCAACTCACTCATATACTATGTACTACACTGTGCGTTTCTTATATTCTAAATTTTTCAGTGCAACTCACTCATATACTATGTACTACACTGTGCGTTTCTTATATTCTAAGTTTTTCAGTGCAACTCACTCATATACTATGTACTACACTGTGCGTTTCTTAAATTCTAAGTTTTTCAGTGCAACTCACTCATATACTATGTACTACAATGTGCGTTTCTTTATATTCTAAGTTTTTCAGTGCAACTCACTCATATACTATGTACTACACTTTGCGTTTCTTATATTCTAAGTTTTTAAGTGCAACTCACTCATATACTATGTACTACACTGTGCGTTTCTTATATTCTAAGTTTTTCAGTGCAACTCACTCATATACTATGTACTACACTGTGCGTTTCTTATATTCTAAGTTTTTCAGTGCAACTCACTCATATACTATGTACTACACTGTGTGTTTCTTATATTCTAAGTTTTTCAGTGCAACTCACTTATATACTATGTACTACACTGTGCGTTTCTTATATTCTAAGTTTTTCAGAGCAACTCACTCATATACTATGTACTACAATGTGCGTTTCTTATATTCTAAGTTTTTCAGTGCAACTCACTCATATACTATGTACTACACTGTGCGTTTCTTAAATTCTAAGTTTTTCAGTGCAACTCACTCATATACTATGTACTACATTGTGCGTTTATTAAATTCTAAGTTTTTCAGTGCAACTCACTCATATACTATGTACTACACTGTGCGTTTCTTATATTCTAAGTTTTTCAGTGCAACTCACTCATATACTATGTACTACACTGTGCGTTTCTTATATTCTAAGTTTTTCAGTGCAACTCACTCATATACTATGTACTACACTGTGCATTTCGTGTAATGCGGGTTTTTCAGTAAATTCTAAGTTTTTCAGTGGAACTCACTCATATACTATGTACTACACTGTGCGTTTCTTATATTCTAAGTTTTTCAGTGCAACTCACTCATATACTATGTACTACAATGTGCGTTTCTTATATTCTAAGTTTTTCAGTGCAACTCACTCATATACTATGTACTACACTGTGCGTTTCTTATATTCTAAGTTTTTCAGTGCAACTCACTCATATACTATGTACTACGCTGTGCGTTTCTTATATTCTAAGTTTTTCAGTGCAACTCACTCATATACTATGTACTACAATGTGCGTTTCTTATATTCTAAGTTATTCAGTGCAACTCACTCATATACTATGTACTACACTGTGCGTTTCTTATATTCTAAGTTTTTCAGTGCAACTCAGTCATATACTATGTACTACACTGTGCGTTTCTTATATTCTAAGTTTTTCAGTGCAACTCACTCATATACTATGTACTACAATGTGCGTTTCTTATATTCTAAGTGTTTCAGTGCAACTCACTCATATACTATGTACTACACTGTGCGTTTCTTAAATTCTAAGTTTTTCAGTGCAACTCACTCATATACTATGTACTACACTGTGCGTTTCTTATATTCTGAGTTTTTCAGTGCAACTCACTCATATACTATGTACTACACTGTGCGTTTCTTATATTCTAAGTTTTTCAGTCCAACTCACTCATATACTATGTACTACACTGTGCGTTTCTTATATTCTAAGTTTTTCAGTGCAACTCACTCATATACTATGTACTACACTGTGCGTTTCTTATATTCTAAGTTTTTCATGCAACTCACTCATATACTATGTACTACACTGTGCGTTTCTTATATTCTAAGTTTTTCAGTGCAACTCACTCATATACTATGTACTACACTGTGCGTTTCTTATATTCTAAGTTTTTCAGTGCAACTCACTCATATACTATGTACTAAACTGTGCATTTCGTGTAATGCGGGTTTTTCCGTAAATTCTAAGTTTTTCAGTGCAACTCACTCATATACTATGTACTACACTGTGCGTTTCTTATATTCTAAGTTTTTCAGAGCAACTCACTCATATACTATGTACTACACTGTGCGTTTCTTATATTCTAAGTTTTTCAGTGCAACTCACTCGTATACTATGTACTACACTGTGCGTTTCTTATATTCTAAGTTTTTCAGTGCAACTCACTCATATACTATGTACTACACTGTGCGTTTCTTATATTCTAAGTTTTTCAGTGCAACTCACTCATATACTATGTACTACACTGTGCGTTTCTTATATTCTAAGTTTTTCAGTGCAACTCACTCATATACTATGTACTACACTGTGCGTTTCTTATATTCTAAGTTTTTCAGAGCAACTCACTCATATACTATGTACTACACTGTGCGTTTCTTATATTCTGTTTTTCTGTGCAACTCACTCATATACTATGTACTACATTGTGCGTTTCTTAAATTCTTAGTTTTTCAGTGCAACTCACTCATATACTATGTACTACACTGTGCGTTTCTTATATTCTAAGTTTTTCAGTGCAACTCACTCATATACTATGTACTACACTGTGCGTTTCTTATATTCTAAGTTTTTCAGTGCAACTCACTCATATACTATGTACTACACTGTGCATTTCTTATATTCTAAGTTTTTCAGTGCAACTCACTCATATACTATGTACTACACTGTGCGTTTCTTATATTCTAAGTTTTTCAGTGCAACTCACTCATATACTATGTACTACACTGTGCGTTTCTTATATTCTAAGTTTTTCAGAGCAACTCACTCATATACTATGTACTACAATGTGCGTTTCTTATATTCTAAGTTTTTCAGTGCAACTCACTCATATACTATGTACTACATTGTGCGTTTATTAAATTCTTAGTTTTTCAGTGCAACTCACTCATATACTATGTACTACACTGTGCGTTTCTTATATTCTAAGTTTTTCAGTGCAACTCACTCATATACTATGTACTACACTGTGCGTTTCTTATATTCTAAGTTTTTCAGTGCAACTCACTCATATACTATGTACTACACTGTGCGTTTCTTATATTCTAAGTTTTTCAGTGCAACTCACTCATATACTATGTACTACAATGTCCGTTTCTTAAATTCTAAGTGTTTCAGTGCAACTCACTCATATACTATGTACTACACTGTGCGTTTCTTAAATTCTAAGTTTTTCAGTGCAACTCACTCATACACTATGTACTACACTGTGCGTTTCTTATATTCTAAGTTTTTCAGTGCAACTCACTCATATACTATGTACTACACTGTGCGTTTCTTATATTCTAAATTTTTCAGTGCAACTCACTCATATACTATGTACTACACTGTGCGTTTCTTATATTCTAAGTTTTTCAGTGCAACTCACTCATATACTATGTACTACACTGTGCGTTTCTTAAATTCTAAGTTTTTCAGTGCAACTCACTCATATACTATGTACTACAATGTGCGTTTCTTATATTCTAAGTTTTTCAGTGCAACTCACTCATATACTATGTACTACACTTTGCGTTTCTTATATTCTAAGTTTTTAAGTGCAACTCACTCATATACTATGTACTACACTGTGCGTTTCTTATATTCTAAGTTTTTCAGTGCAACTCACTCATATACTATGTACTACACTGTGCGTTTCTTATATTCTAAGTTTTTCAGTGCAACTCACTCATATACTATGTACTACACTGTGCGTTTGTTATATTCTAAGTTTTTCAGTGCAACTCACTCATATACTATGTACTACACTGTGCATTTCTTATATTCTAAGTTTTTCAGTGCAACTCACTCATATACTATGTACTACACTGTGCGTTTCTTATATTCTAAGTTTTTCAGTGCAACTCACTCATATACTATGTACTACACTGTGCGTTTCTTATATTCTAAGTTTTTCAGTGCAACTCACTCATATACTATGTACTACACTGTGCGTTTCTTATATTCTAAGTTTTTCAGTGCAACTCACTCATATACTATGTACTACACTGTGCGTTTCTTATATTCTAAGTTTTTCAGTGCAACTCACTCATATACTATGTACTACACTGTGCGTTTCTTATATTCTAAGTTTTTCAGAGCAACTCACTCATATACTATGTACTACAATGTGCGTTTCTTATATTCTAAGTTTTTCAGTGCAACTCACTCATATACTATGTACTACATTGTGCGTTTATTAAATTCTTAGTTTTTCAGTGCAACTCACTCATATACTATGTACTACACTGTGCGTTTCTTATATTCTAAGTTTTTCAGTGCAACTCACTCATATACTATGTACTACACTGTGCGTTTCTTATATTCTAAGTTTTTCAGTGCAACTCACTCATATACTATGTACTACACTGTGCATTTCGTGTAATGCGGGTTTTTCAGTAAATTCTAAGTTTTTCAGTGCAACTCACTCATATACTATGTACTACACTGTGCGTTTCTTATATTCTAAGTTTTTCAGTGCAACTCACTCATATACTATGTACTACACTGTGCGTTTCTTATATTCTAAGTTTTTCAGTGCAACTCACTCATATACTATGTACTACACTGTGCGTTTCTTATATTCTAAGTTTTTCAGTGCAACTCACTCATATACTATGTACTACACTGTGCGTTTCTTATATTCTAAGTTTTTCAGTGCAACTCACTCATATACTATGTACTACAATGTGCGTTTCTTAAATTCTAAGTGTTTCAGTGCAACTCACTCATATACTATGTACTACACTGTGCGTTTCTTAAATTCTAAGTTTTTCAGTGCAACTCACTCATATACTATGTACTACACTGTGCGTTTCTTATATTCTAAGTTTTTCAGTGCAACTCACTCATATACTATGTACTACACTGTGCGTTTCTTATATTCTAAATTTTTCAGTGCAACTCACTCATATACTATGTACTACACTGTGCGTTTCTTATATTCTAAGTTTTTCAGTGCAACTCACTCATATACTATGTACTACACTGTGCGTTTCTTAAATTCTAAGTTTTTCAGTGCAACTCACTCATATACTATGTACTACAATGTGCGTTTCTTATATTCTAAGTTTTTCAGTGCAACTCACTCATATACTATGTACTACACTTTGCGTTTCTTATATTCTAAGTTTTTAAGTGCAACTCACTCATATACTATGTACTACACTGTGCGTTTCTTATATTCTAAGTTTTTCAGTGCAACTCACTCATATACTATGTACTACACTGTGCGTTTCTTATATTCTAAGTTTTTCAGTGCAACTCACTCATATACTATGTACTACACTGTGTGTTTCTTATATTCTAAGTTTTTCAGTGCAACTCACTCATATACTATGTACTACACTGTGCGTTTCTTATATTCTAAGTTTTTCAGAGCAACTCACTCATATACTATGTACTACAATGTGCGTTTCTTATATTCTAAGTTTTGCAGTGCAACTCACTCATATACTATGTACTACACTGTGCGTTTCTTAAATTCTAAGTTTTTCAGTGCAACTCACTCATATACTATGTACTACATTGTGCGTTTATTAAATTCTAAGTTTTTCAGTGCAACTCACTCATATACTATGTACTACACTGTGCGTTTCTTATATTCTAAGTTTTTCAGTGCAACTCACTCATATACTATGTACTACACTGTGCGTTTCTTATATTCTAAGTTTTTCAGTGCAACTCACTCATATACTATGTACTACACTGTGCATTTCGTGTAATGCGGCTTTTTCAGTAAATTCTAAGTTTTTCAGTGCAACTCACTCATATACTATGTACTACACTGTGCGTTTCTTATATTCTAAGTTTTTCAGTGCAACTCACTCATATACTATGTACTACAATGTGCGTTTCTTATATTCTAAGTTTTTCAGTGCAACTCACTCATATACTATGTACTACACTGTGCGTTTCTTATATTCTAAGTTTTTCAGTGCAACTCACTCATATACTATGTACTACACTGTGCGTTTCTTATATTCTAAGTTTTTCAGTGCAACTCACTCATATACTATGTACTACAATGTGCGTTTCTTATATTCTAAGTTATTCAGTGCAACTCACTCATATACTATGTACTACACTGTGCGTTTCTTATATTCTAAGTTTTTCAGTGCAACTCACTCATATACTATGTACTACACTGTGCGTTTCTTATATTCTAAGTTTTTCAGTGCAACTCACTCATATACTATGTACTACACTGTGCGTTTCTTAAATTCTAAGTTTTTCAGTGCAACTCACTCATATACTATGTACTACACTGTGCGTTTCTTATATTCTGAGTTTTTCAGTGCAACTCACTCATATACTATGTACTACACTGTGCGTTTCTTATATTCTAAGTTTTTCAGTCCAACTCACTCATATACTATGTACTACACTGTGCGTTTCTTATATTCTAAGTTTTTCAGTGCAACTCACTCATATACTATGTACTACACTGTGCGTTTCTTATATTCTAAGTTTTTCAGTGCAACTCACTCATATACTATGTACTACACTGTGCGTTTCTTATATTCTAAGTTTTTCAGTGCAACTCACTCATATACTATGTACTACACTGTGCATTTCGTGTAATGCGGGTTTTTCAGTAAATTCTAAGTTTTTCAGTGCAACTCACTCATATACTATGTACTACACTGTGCGTTTCTTATATTCTAAGTTTTTCAGTGCAACTCACTCATATACTATGTACTACACTGTGCGTTTCTTATATTCTAAGTTTTTCAGAGCAACTCACTCATATACTATGTACTACAATGTGCGTTTCTTATATTCTAAGTTTTTCAGTGCAACTCACTCGTATACTATGTACTACACTGTGCGTTTCTTAAATTCTAAGTTTTTCAGTGCAACTCACTCATATACTATGTACTACACTGTGCGTTTCTTATATTCTAAGTTTTTCAGTGCAACTCACTCATATACTATGTACTACAATGTGCGTTTCTTAAATTCTAAGTGTTTCAGTGCAACTCACTCATATACTATGTACTACACTGTGCGTTTCTTAAATTCTAAGTTTTTCAGTGCAACTCACTCATATACTATGTACTACACTGTGCGTTTCTTAAATTCTAAGTTTTTCAGTGCAACTCACTCATATACTATGTACTACACTGTGCGTTTCTTATATTCTGAGTTTTTCAGTGCAACTCACTCATATACTATGTACTACACTGTGCGTTTCTTATATTCTAAGTTTTTCAGTCCAACTCACTCATATACTATGTACTACACTGTGCGTTTCTTATATTCTAAGTTTTTCAGTGCAACTCACTCATATACTATGTACTACACTGTGCGTTTCTTATATTCTAAGTTTTTCAGTGCAACTCACTCATATACTATGTACTACACTGTGCGTTTCTTATATTCTAAGTTTTTCAGTGCAACTCACTCATATACTATGTACTACACTGTGCATTTCGTGTAATGCGGCTTTTTCAGTAAATTCTAAGTTTTTCAGTGCAACTCACTCATATACTATGTACTACACTGTGCGTTTCTTATATTCTAAGTTTTTCAGTGCAACTCACTCATATACTATGTACTACAATGTGCGTTTCTTATATTCTAAGTTTTTCAGTGCAACTCACTCATATACTATGTACTACACTGTGCGTTTCTTATATTCTAAGTTTTTCAGTGCAACTCACTCATATACTATGTACTACACTGTGCGTTTCTTATATTCTAAGTTTTTCAGTGCAACTCACTCATATACTATGTACTACAATGTGCGTTTCTTATATTCTAAGTTATTCAGTGCAACTCACTCATATACTATGTACTACACTGTGCGTTTCTTATATTCTAAGTTTTTCAGTGCAACTCACTCATATACTATGTACTACACTGTGCGTTTCTTATATTCTAAGTTTTTCAGTGCAACTCACTCATATACTATGTACTACACTGTGCGTTTCTTAAATTCTAAGTTTTTCAGTGCAACTCACTCATATACTATGTACTACACTGTGCGTTTCTTATATTCTGAGTTTTTCAGTGCAACTCACTCATATACTATGTACTACACTGTGCGTTTCTTATATTCTAAGTTTTTCAGTCCAACTCACTCATATACTATGTACTACACTGTGCGTTTCTTATATTCTAAGTTTTTCAGTGCAACTCACTCATATACTATGTACTACACTGTGCGTTTCTTATATTCTAAGTTTTTCAGTGCAACTCACTCATATACTATGTACTACACTGTGCGTTTCTTATATTCTAAGTTTTTCAGTGCAACTCACTCATATACTATGTACTACACTGTGCATTTCGTGTAATGCGGGTTTTTCAGTAAATTCTAAGTTTTTCAGTGCAACTCACTCATATACTATGTACTACACTGTGCGTTTCTTATATTCTAAGTTTTTCAGTGCAACTCACTCATATACTATGTACTACAATGTGCGTTTCTTATATTCTAAGTTTTTCAGAGCAACTCACTCATATACTATGTACTACAATGTGCGTTTCTTATATTCTAAGTTTTTCAGTGCAACTCACTCGTATACTATGTACTACACTGTGCGTTTCTTAAATTCTAAGTTTTTCAGTGCAACTCACTCATATACTATGTACTACACTGTGCGTTTCTTATATTCTAAGTTTTTCAATGCAACTCACTCATATACTATGTACTACAATGTGCGTTTCTTAAATTCTAAGTGTTTCAGTGCAACTCACTCATATACTATGTACTACACTGTGCGTTTCTTAAATTCTAAGTTTTTCAGTGCAACTCACTCATATACTATGTACTACACTGTGCGTTTCTTAAATTCTAAGTTTTTCAGTGCAACTCACTCATATACTATGTACTACACTGTGCGTTTCTTATATTCTGAGTTTTTCAGTGCAACTCACTCATATACTATGTACTACACTGTGCGTTTCTTATATTCTAAGTTTTTCAGTCCAACTCACTCATATACTATGTACTACACTGTGCGTTTCTTATATTCTAAGTTTTTCAGTGCAACTCACTCATATACTATGTACTACACTGTGCGTTTCTTATATTCTAAGTTTTTCAGTGCAACTCACTCATATACTATGTACTACACTGTGCGTTTCTTATATTCTAAGTTTTTCAGTGCAACTCACTCATATACTATGTACTACACTGTGCATTTCGTGTAATGCGGGTTTTTCAGTAAATTCTAAGTTTTTCAGTGCAACTCACTCATATACTATGTACTACACTGTGCGTTTCTTATATTCTAAGTTTTTCAGTGCAACTCACTCATATACTATGTACTACACTGTGCGTTTCTTATATTCTAAGTTTTTCAGAGCAACTCACTCATATACTATGTACTACAATGTGCGTTTCTTATATTCTAAGTTTTTCAGTGCAACTCACTCGTATACTATGTACTACACTGTGCGTTTCTTAAATTCTAAGTTTTTCATTGCAACTCACTCATATACTATGTACTACACTGTGCGTTTCTTATATTCTAAGTTTTTCAGTGCAACTCACTCATATACTATGTACTACAATGTGCGTTTCTTAAATTCTAAGTGTTTCAGTGCAACTCATTCATATACTATGTACTACACTGTGCGTTTCTTAAATTCTAAGTTTTTCAGTGCAACTCACTCATATACTATGTACTACACTGTGCGTTTCTTATATTCTAAGTTTTTCAGTGCAACTCACTCATATACTATGTACTACACTGTGCGTTTCTTATATTCTAAATTTTTCAGTGCAACTCACTCATATACTATGTACTACACTGTGCGTTGCTTATATTCTAAGTTTTTCAGTGCAACTCACTCATATACTATGTACTACACTGTGCGTTTCTTAAATTCTAAGTTTTTCAGTGCAACTCACTCATATACTATGTACTACAATGTGCGTTTCTTATATTCTAAGTTTTTCAGTGCAACTCACTCATATACTATGTACTACACTTTGCGTTTCTTATATTCTAAGTTTTTAAGTGCAACTCACTCATATACTATGTACTACACTGTGCGTTTCTTATATTCTAAGTTTTTCAGTGCAACTCACTCATATACTATGTACTACACTGTGCGTTTCTTATATTCTAAGTTTTTCAGTGCAACTCACTCATATACTATGTACTACACTGTGTGTTTCTTATATTCTAAGTTTTTCAGTGCAACTCACTCATATACTATGTACTACACTGTGCGTTTCTTATATTCTAAGTTTTTCAGAGCAACTCACTCATATACTATGTACTACAATGTGCGTTTCTTATATTCTAAGTTTTTCAGTGCAACTCACTCATATACTATGTACTACACTGTGCGTTTCTTATATTCTAAGTTTTTCAGTGCAACTCACTCATATACTATGTACTACAATGTGCGTTTCTTATATTCTAAGTTTTTCAGTGCAACTCACTCATATACTATGTACTACAATGTGCGTTTCTTATATTCTAAGTGTTTCAGTGCAACTCACTCATATACTATGTACTACACTGTGCGTTTCTTAAATTCTAAGTTTTTCAGTGCAACTCACTCATATACTATGTACTACACTGTGCGTTTCTTATATTCTGAGTTTTTCAGTGCAACTCACTCATATACTATGTACTACACTGTGCGTTTCTTATATTCTAAGTTTTTCAGTCGAACTCACTCATATACTATGTACTACACTGTGCGTTTCTTATATTCTAAGTTTTTCAGTGCAACTCACTCATATACTATGTACTACACTGTGCGTTTCTTATATTCTAAGTTTTTCAGTGCAACTCACTCATATACTATGTACTACACTGTGCGTTTCTTATATTCTAAGTTTTTCAGTGCAACTCACTCATATACTATGTACTACACTGTGCGTTTCTTATATTCTAAGTTTTTCAGTGCAAGTCACTCATATACTATGTACTACACTGTGCATTTCGTGTAATGCGGGTTTTTCAGTAAATTCTAAGTTTTTCAGTGCAACTCACTCATATACTATGTACTACACTGTGCGATTCTTATATTCTAAGTTTTTCAGTGCAACTCACTAATATACTATGTACTACACTGTGCGTTTCTTATATTCTAAGTTTTTCAGAACAACTCACTCATATACTATGTACTACAATGTGCGTTTCTTATATTCTAAGTTTTTCAGTGCAACTCACTCGTATACTATGTACTACACTGTGCTTTTATTAAATTCTAAGTTTTTCAGTGCAACTCACTCATATACTATGTACTACATTGTGCGTTTCTTAAATTCTAAGTTTTTATGTTCAACTCACTCATATACTATGTACTACAATGTGCGTTTCTTATATTCTAAGTTTTTAAGTGCAACTCACTCATATACTATGTACTACACTGTGCCTTTCTTATATTCTAAGTTTTTCAGTGCAACTCACTCATATACTATGTACTACACTGTGCGTTTCTTATATTCTGAGTTTTTCAGTGCAACTCACTCATATACTATGTACTACACTGTGCGTTTCTTATATTCTAAGTTTTTCAGTCCAACTCACTCATATACTATGTACTACACTGTGCGTTTCTTATATTCTAAGTTTTTCAGTGCAACTCACTCATATACTATGTACTACACTGTGCGTTTCTTAAATTCTAAGTGTTTCAGTGCAACTCACTCATATACTATGTACTACACTGTGCGTTTCTTAAATTCTAAGTTTTTCAGTGCAACTCACTCATATACTATGTACTACACTGTGCGTTTCTTAAATTCTAAGTTTTTCAGTGCAACTCACTCATATACTATGTACTACACTGTGCGTTTCTTATATTCTGAGTTTTTCAGTGCAACTCACTCATATACTATGTACTACACTGTGCGTTTCTTATATTCTAAGTTTTTCAGTCCAACTCACTCATATACTATGTACTACACTGTGCGTTTCTTATATTCTAAGTTTTTCAGTGCAACTCACTCATATACTATGTACTACACTGTGCGTTTCTTATATTCTAAGTTTTTCAGTGCAACTCACTCATATACTATGTACTACACTGTGCGTTTCTTATATTCTAAGTTTTTCAGTGCAACTCACTCATATACTATGTACTACACTGTGCATTTCGTGTAATGCGGGTTTTTCAGTAAATTCTAAGTTTTTCAGTGCAACTCACTCATATACTATGTACTACACTGTGCGTTTCTTATATTCTAAGTTTTTCAGTGCAACTCACTCATATACTATGTACTACACTGTGCGTTTCTTATATTCTAAGTTTTTCAGAGCAACTCACTCATATACTATGTACTACAATGTGCGTTTCTTATATTCTAAGTTTTTCAGTGCAACTCACTCGTATACTATGTACTACACTGTGCGTTTCTTAAATTCTAAGTTTTTCAGTGCAACTCACTCATATACTATGTACTACACTGTGCGTTTCTTATATTCTAAGTTTTTCAGTGCAACTCACTCATATACTATGTACTACAATGTGCGTTTCTTAAATTCTAAGTGTTTCAGTGCAACTCACTCATATACTATGTACTACACTGTGCGTTTCTTAAATTCTAAGTTTTTCAGTGCAACTCACTCATATACTATGTACTACACTGTGCGTTTCTTATATTCTAAGTTTTTCAGTGCAACTCACTCATATACTATGTACTACACTGTGCGTTTCTTATATTCTGAGTTTTTCAGTGCAACTCACTCATATACTATGTACTACACTGTGCGTTTCTTATATTCTGAGTTTTTCAGTGCAACTCACTCATATACTATGTACTACACTGTGCGTTTCTTATATTCTAAGTTTTTCAGTGCAACTCACTCATATACTATGTACTACAATGTGCGTTTCTTATATTCTAAGTTTTTCAGTGCAACTCACTCATATACTATGTACTACACTGTGCGTTTCTTATATTCTAAGTTTTTCAGTGCAACTCACTCATATACTATGTACTACACTGTGCGTTTCTTATATTCTAAGTTTTTCATGCAACTCACTCATATACTATGTACTACACTGTGCGTTTCTTATATTCTAAGTTTTTCAGTGCAACTCACTCATATACTATGTACTACAATGTGCGTTTCTTATATTCTAAGTTTTTCAGTGCAACTCACTCATATACTATGTACTAAACTGTGCATTTCGTGTAATGCGGGTTTTTCAGTAAATTCTAAGTTTTTCAGTGCAACTCACTCATATACTATGTACTACACTGTGCGTTTCTTATATTCTAAGTTTTTCAGAGCAACTCACTCATATACTATGTACTACACTGTGCGTTTCTTATATTCTAAGTTTTTCAGTGCAACTCACTCGTATACTATGTACTACACTGTGCGTTTCTTATATTCTAAGTTTTTAAGTGCAACTCACTCATATACTATGTACTACACTGTGCGTTTCTTATATTCTAAGTTTTTCAGTGCAACTCACTCATATACTATGTACTACACTGTGCGTTTCTTATATTCTAAGTTTTTCAGTGCAACTCACTCATATACTATGTACTACACTGTGCGTTTCTTATATTCTAAGTTTTTCAGAGCAACTCACTCATATACTATGTACTACACTGTGCGTTTCTTATATTCTGTTTTTCTGTGCAACTCACTCATATACTATGTACTACATTGTGCGTTTCTTAAATTCTTAGTTTTTCAGTGCAACTCACTCATATACTATGTACTACACTGTGCGTTTCTTATATTCTAAGTTTTTCAGTGCAACTCACTCATATACTATGTACTACACTGTGCGTTTCTTATATTCTAAGTTTTTCAGTGCAACTCACTCATATACTATGTACTACACTGTGCATTTCTTATATTCTAAGTTTTTCAGTGCAACTCACTCATATACTATGTACTACACTGTGCGTTTCTTATATTCTAAGTTTTTCAGTGCAACTCACTCATATACTATGTACTACACTGTGCGTTTCTTATATTCTAAGTTTTTCAGAGCAACTCACTCATATACTATGTACTACAATGTGCGTTTCTTATATTCTAAGTTTTTCAGTGCAACTCACTCATATACTATGTACTACATTGTGCGTTTATTAAATTCTTAGTTTTTCAGTGCAACTCACTCATATACTATGTACTACACTGTGCGTTTCTTATATTCTAAGTTTTTCAGTGCAACTCACTCATATACTATGTACTACACTGTGCGTTTCTTATATTCTAAGTTTTTCAGTGCAACTCACTCATATACTATGTACTACACTGTGCATTTCGTGTAATGCGGGTTTTTCAGTAAATTCTAAGTTTTTCAGTGCAACTCACTCATATACTATGTACTACACTGTGCGTTTCTTATATTCTAAGTTTTTCAGTGCAACTCACTCATATACTATGTACTACACTGTGCGTTTCTTATATTCTAAGTTTTTCAGTGCAACTCACTCATATACTATGTACTACACTGTGCGTTTCTTATATTCTAAGTTTTTCAGTGCAACTCACTCATATACTATGTACTACACTGTGCGTTTCTTATATTCTAAGTTTTTCAGTGCAACTCACTCATATACTATGTACTACAATGTCCGTTTCTTAAATTCTAAGTGTTTCAGTGCAACTCACTCATATACTATGTACTACACTGTGCGTTTCTTAAATTCTAAGTTTTTCAGTGCAACTCACTCATACACTATGTACTACACTGTGCGTTTCTTATATTCTAAGTTTTTCAGTGCAACTCACTCATATACTATGTACTACACTGTGCGTTTCTTATATTCTAAATTTTTCAGTGCAACTCACTCATATACTATGTACTACACTGTGCGTTTCTTATATTCTAAGTTTTTCAGTGCAACTCACTCATATACTATGTACTACACTGTGCGTTTCTTAAATTCTAAGTTTTTCAGTGCAACTCACTCATATACTATGTACTACAATGTGCGTTTCTTATATTCTAAGTTTTTCAGTGCAACTCACTCATATACTATGTACTACACTTTGCGTTTCTTATATTCTAAGTTTTTAAGTGCAACTCACTCATATACTATGTACTACACTGTGCGTTTCTTATATTCTAAGTTTTTCAGTGCAACTCACTCATATACTATGTACTACACTGTGCGTTACTTATATTCTAAGTTTTTCAATGCAACTCACTCATATACTATGTACTACACTGTGCGTTTGTTATATTCTAAGTTTTTCAGTGCAACTCACTCATATACTATGTACTACACTGTGCATTTCTTATATTCTAAGTTTTTCAGTGCAACTCACTCATATACTATGTACTACACTGTGCGTTTCTTATATTCTAAGTTTTTCAGTGCAACTCACTCATATACTATGTACTACACTGTGCGTTTCTTATATTCTAAGTTTTTCAGTGCAACTCACTCATATACTATGTACTACACTGTGCGTTTCTTATATTCTAAGTTTTTCAGTGCAACTCACTCATATACTATGTACTACACTGTGCGTTTCTTATATTCTAAGTTTTTCAGTGCAACTCACTCATATACTATGTACTACACTGTGCGTTTCTTATATTCTAAGTTTTTCAGAGCAACTCACTCATATACTATGTACTACAATGTGCGTTTCTTATATTCTAAGTTTTTCAGTGCAACTCACTCATATACTATGTACTACATTGTGCGTTTATTAAATTCTTAGTTTTTCAGTGCAACTCACTCATATACTATGTACTACACTGTGCGTTTCTTATATTCTAAGTTTTTCAGTGCAACTCACTCATATACTATGTACTACACTGTGCGTTTCTTATATTCTAAGTTTTTCAGTGCAACTCACTCATATACTATGTACTACACTGTGCATTTCGTGTAATGCGGGTTTTTCAGTAAATTCTAAGTTTTTCAGTGCAACTCACTCATATACTATGTACTACACTGTGCGTTTCTTATATTCTAAGTTTTTCAGTGCAACTCACTCATATACTATGTACTACACTGTGCGTTTCTTATATTCTAAGTTTTTCAGTGCAACTCACTCATATACTATGTACTACACTGTGCGTTTCTTATATTCTAAGTTTTTCAGTGCAACTCACTCATATACTATGTACTACACTGTGCGTTTCTTATATTCTAAGTTTTTCAGTGCAACTCACTCATATACTATGTACTACAATGTGCGTTTCTTAAATTCTAAGTGTTTCAGTGCAACTCACTCATATACTATGTACTACACTGTGCGTTTCTTAAATTCTAAGTTTTTCAGTGCAACTCACTCATATACTATGTACTACACTGTGCGTTTCTTATATTCTAAGTTTTTCAGTGCAACTCACTCATATACTATGTACTACACTGTGCGTTTCTTATATTCTAAATTTTTCAGTGCAACTCACTCATATACTATGTACTACACTGTGCGTTTCTTATATTCTAAGTTTTTCAGTGCAACTCACTCATATACTATGTACTACACTGTGCGTTTCTTAAATTCTAAGTTTTTCAGTGCAACTCACTCATATACTATGTACTACAATGTGCGTTTCTTATATTCTAAGTTTTTCAGTGCAACTCACTCATATACTATGTACTACACTTTGCGTTTCTTATATTCTAAGTTTTTAAGTGCAACTCACTCATATACTATGTACTACACTGTGCGTTTCTTATATTCTAAGTTTTTCAGTGCAACTCACTCATATACTATGTACTACACTGTGCGTTTCTTATATTCTAAGTTTTTCAGTGCAACTCACTCATATACTATGTACTACACTGTGTGTTTCTTATATTCTAAGTTTTTCAGTGCAACTCACTCATATACTATGTACTACACTGTGCGTTTCTTATATTCTAAGTTTTTCAGAGCAACTCACTCATATACTATGTACTACAATGTGCGTTTCTTATATTCTAAGTTTTGCAGTGCAACTCACTCATATACTATGTACTACACCGTGCGTTTCTTAAATTCTAAGTTTTTCAGTGCAACTCACTCATATACTATGTACTACATTGTGCGTTTATTAAATTCTAAGTTTTTCAGTGCAACTCACTCATATACTATGTACTACACTGTGCGTTTCTTATATTCTAAGTTTTTCAGTGCAACTCACTCATATACTATGTACTACAATGTGCGTTTCTTAAATTCTAAGTGTTTCAGTGCAACTCACTCATATACTATGTACTACACTGTGCGTTTCTTAAATTCTAAGTTTTTCAGTGCAACTCACTCATATACTATGTACTACACTGTGCGTTTCTTATATTCTAAGTTTTTCAGTGCAACTCACTCATATACTATGTACTACACTGTGCGTTTCTTATATTCTAAATTTTTCAGTGCAACTCACTCATATACTATGTACTACACTGTGCGTTTCTTATATTCTAAGTTTTTCAGTGCAACTCACTCATATACTATGTACTACACTGTGCGTTTCTTAAATTCTAAGTTTTTCAGTGCAACTCACTCATATACTATGTACTACAATGTGCGTTTCTTATATTCTAAGTTTTTCAGTGCAACTCACTCATATACTATGTACTACACTTTGCGTTTCTTATATTCTAAGTTTTTAAGTGCAACTCACTCATATACTATGTACTACACTGTGCGTTTCTTATATTCTAAGTTTTTCAGTGCAACTCACTCATATACTATGTACTACACTGTGCGTTTCTTATATTCTAAGTTTTTCAGTGCAACTCACTCATATACTATGTACTACACTGTGTGTTTCTTATATTCTAAGTTTTTCAGTGCAACTCACTCATATACTATGTACTACACTGTGCGTTTCTTATATTCTAAGTTTTTCAGAGCAACTCACTCATATACTATGTACTACAATGTGCGTTTCTTATATTCTAAGTTTTGCAGTGCAACTCACTCATATACTATGTACTACACCGTGCGTTTCTTAAATTCTAAGTTTTTCAGTGCAACTCACTCATATACTATGTACTACATTGTGCGTTTATTAAATTCTAAGTTTTTCAGTGCAACTCACTCATATACTATGTACTACACTGTGCGTTTCTTATATTCTAAGTTTTTCAGTGCAACTCACTCATATACTATGTACTACACTGTGCGTTTCTTATATTCTAAGTTTTTCAGTGCAACTCACTCATATACTATGTACTACACTGTGCATTTCGTGTAATGCGGCTTTTTCAGTAAATTCTAAGTTTTTCAGTGCAACTCACTCATATACTATGTACTACACTGTGCGTTTCTTATATTCTAAGTTTTTCAGTGCAACTCACTCATATACTATGTACTACAATGTGCGTTTCTTATATTCTAAGTTTTTCAGTGCAACTCACTCATATACTATGTACTACACTGTGCGTTTCTTATATTCTAAGTTTTTCAGTGCAACTCACTCATATACTATGTACTACACTGTGCGTTTCTTATATTCTAAGTTTTTCAGTGCAACTCACTCATATACTATGTACTACAATGTGCGTTTCTTATATTCTAAGTTATTCAGTGCAACTCACTCATATACTATGTACTACACTGTGCGTTTCTTATATTCTAAGTTTTTCAGTGCAACTCACTCATATACTATGTACTACACTGTGCGTTTCTTATATTCTAAGTTTTTCAGTGCAACTCACTCATATACTATGTACTACACTGTGCGTTTCTTAAATTCTAAGTTTTTCAGTGCAACTCACTCATATACTATGTACTACACTGTGCGTTTCTTATATTCTGAGTTTTTCAGTGCAACTCACTCATATACTATGTACTACACTGTGCGTTTCTTATATTCTAAGTTTTTCAGTCCAACTCACTCATATACTATGTACTACACTGTGCGTTTCTTATATTCTAAGTTTTTCAGTGCAACTCACTCATATACTATGTACTACACTGTGCGTTTCTTATATTCTAAGTTTTTCAGTGCAACTCACTCATATACTATGTACTACACTGTGCGTTTCTTATATTCTAAGTTTTTCAGTGCAACTCACTCATATACTATGTACTACACTGTGCATTTCGTGTAATGCGGGTTTTTCAGTAAATTCTAAGTTTTTCAGTGCAACTCACTCATATACTATGTACTACACTGTGCGTTTCTTATATTCTAAGTTTTTCAGTGCAACTCACTCATATACTATGTACTACACTGTGCGTTTCTTATATTCTAAGTTTTTCAGAGCAACTCACTCATATACTATGTACTACAATGTGCGTTTCTTATATTCTAAGTTTTTCAGTGCAACTCACTCGTATACTATGTACTACACTGTGCGTTTCTTAAATTCTAAGTTTTTCAATTCAACTCACTCATATACTATGTACTACACTGTGCGTTTCTTATATTCTAAGTTTTTCAGTGCAACTCACTCATATACTATGTACTACAATGTGCGTTTCTTAAATTCTAAGTGTTTCAGTGCAACTCACTCATATACTATGTACTACACTGTGCGTTTCTTAAATTCTAAGTTTTTCAGTGCAACTCACTCATATACTATGTACTACACTGTGCGTTTCTTATATTCTAAGTTTTTCAGTGCAACTCACTCATATACTATGTACTACACTGTGCGTTCCTTATATTCTAAATTTTTCAGTGCAACTCACTCATATACTATGTACTACACTGTGCGTTTCTTATATTCTAAGTTTTTCAGTGCAACTCACTCATATACTATGTACTACACTGTGCGTTTCTTAAATTCTAAGTTTTTCAGTGCAACTCACTCATATACTATGTACTACAATGTGCGTTTCTTATATTCTAAGTTTTTCAGTGCAACTCACTCATATACTATGTACTACACTTTGCGTTTCTTATATTCTAAGTTTTTAAGTGCAACTCACTCATATACTATGTACTACACTGTGCGTTTCTTATATTCTAAGTTTTTCAGTGCAACTCACTCATATACTATGTACTACACTGTGCGTTTCTTATATTCTAAGTTTTTCAGTGCAACTCACTCATATACTATGTACTACACTGTGTGTTTCTTATATTCTAAGTTTTTCAGTGCAACTCACTCATATACTATGTACTACACTGTGCGTTTCTTATATTCTAAGTTTTTCAGAGCAACTCACTCATATACTATGTACTACAATGTGCGTTTCTTATATTCTAAGTTTTTTAGTGCAACTCACTCATATACTATGTACTACACTGTGCGTTTCTTAAATTCTAAGTTTTTCAGTGCAACTCACTCATATACTATGTACTACATTGTGCGTTTATTAAATTCTAAGTTTTTCAGTGCAACTCACTCATATACTATGTACTACACTGTGCGTTTCTTATATTCTAAGTTTTTCAGTGCAACTCACTCATATACTATGTACTACACTGTGCGTTTCTTATATTCTAAGTTTTTCAGTGCAACTCACTCATATACTATGTACTACACTGTGCATTTCGTGTAATGCGGCTTTTTCAGTAAATTCTAAGTTTTTCAGTGCAACTCACTCATATACTATGTACTACACTGTGCGTTTCTTATATTCTAAGTTTTTCAGTGCAACTCACTCATATACTATGTACTACAATGTGCGTTTCTTATATTCTAAGTTTTTCAGTGCAACTCACTCATATACTATGTACTACAATGTGCGTTTCTTATATTCTAAGTGTTTCAGTGCAACTCACTCATATACTATGTACTACACTGTGCGTTTCTTAAATTCTAAGTTTTTCAGTGCAACTCACTCATATACTATGTACTACACTGTGCGTTTCTTATATTCTGAGTTTTTCAGTGCAACTCACTCATATACTATGTACTACACTGTGCGTTTCTTATATTCTAAGTTTTTCAGTCCAACTCACTCATATACTATGTACTACACTGTGCGTTTCTTATATTCTAAGTTTTTCAGTGCAACTCACTCATATACTATGTACTACACTGTGCGTTTCTTATATTCTAAGTTTTTCAGTGCAACTCACTCATATACTATGTACTACACTGTGCGTTTCTTATATTCTAAGTTTTTCAGTGCAACTCACTCATATACTATGTACTACACTGTGCGTTTCTTATATTCTAAGTTTTTCAGTGCAACTCACTCATATACTATGTACTACACTGTGCGTTTCTTATATTCTAAGTTTTTCAGTGCAA
The DNA here is from genome assembly GCF_978045245.1 of Mus caroli. Lineage (NCBI taxonomy): Eukaryota > Metazoa > Chordata > Mammalia > Rodentia > Muridae > Mus > Mus caroli. The sequence continues at coordinate 3,526,398 of NW_028227279.1, read as the reverse complement.
CTCACTCATATACTATGTACTACACTGTGCATTTCGTGTAATGCGGGTTTTTCAGTAAATTCTAAGTTTTTCAGTGCAACTCACTCATATACTATGTACTACACTGTGCGATTCTTATATTCTAAGTTTTTCAGTGCAACTCACTCATATACTATGTACTACACTGTGCGTTTCTTATATTCTAAGTTTTTCAGAACAACTCACTCATATACTATGTACTACAATGTGCGTTTCTTATATTCTAAGTTTTTCAGTGCAACTCACTCGTATACTATGTACTACACTGTGCGTTTATTAAATTATAAGTTTTTCAGTGCAACTCACTCATATACTATGTACTACATTGTGCGTTTCTTAAATTCTAAGTTTTTCAGTTCAACTCACTCAGATACTATGTACTACAATGTGCGTTTCTTATATTCTAAGTTTTTAAGTGCAACTCACTCATATACTATGTACTACACTGTGCCTTTCTTATATTCTAAGTTTTTCAGTGCAACTCACTCATATACTATGTACTACACTGTGCGTTTCTTATATTCTGAGTTTTTCAGTGCAACTCACTCATATACTATGTACTACACTGTGCGTTTCTTATATTCTGAGTTTTTCAGTGCAACTCACTCATATACTATGTACTACACTGTGCGTTTCTTATATTCTAAGTTTTTCAGTGCAACTCACTCATATACTATGTACTACACTGTGCGTTTCTTATATTCTAAGTTTTTCAGTGCAACTCACTCATATACTATGTACTACACTGTGCGTTTCTTATATTCTAAGTTTTTCAGTGCAACTCACTCATATACTATGTACTACACTGTGCATTTCGTGTAATGCGGGTTTTTCAGTAAATTCTAAGTTTTTCAGTGCAACTCACTCATATACTATGTACTACACTGTGCGTTTCTTATATTCTAAGTTTTTCAGTGCAACTCACTCATATAATATGTACTACACTGTGCGTTTCTTATATTCTAAGTTTTTCAGAGCAACTCACTCATATACTATGTACTACAATGTGCGTTTCTTATATTCTAAGTTTTTCAGTGCAACTCACTCATATACTATGTACTACACTGTGCGTTTCTTAAATTCTAAGTTTTTCAGTGCAACTCACTCATATACTATGTACTACATAGTGCGTTTATTAAATTCTAAGTTTTTCAGTGCAACTCACTCATATACTATGTACTACACTGTGCGTTTCTTATATTCTAAGTTTTTCAGTGCAACTCACTCATATACTATGTACTACACTGTGCGTTTCTTATATTCTGAGTTTTTCAGTGCAACTCACTCATATACTATGTACTACACTGTGCGTTTCTTATATTCTAAGTTTTTCAGTGCAACTCACTCATATACTATGTACTACACTGTGCGTTTCTTATATTCTAAGTTTTTCAGTGCAACTCACTCATATACTATGTACTACACTGTGCGTTTCTTATATTCTAAGTTTTTCAGTGCAACTCACTCATATACTATGTACTACACTGTGCGTGTCTTATATTCTAAGTTTTTCAGTGCAACTCACTCATATACTATGTACTACACTGTGCGTTTCTTATATTCTAAGTTTTTCAGTGCAACTCACTCATATACTATGTACTACACTGTGCATTTCGTGTAATGCGGGTTTTTCAGTAAATTCTAAGTTTTTCAGTGCAACTCACTCATATACTATGTACTACACTGTGCGTTTCTTATATTCTAAGTTTTTCAGTGCAACTCACTCATATACTATGTACTACACTGTGCGTTTCTTATATTCTAAGTTTTTCAGAGCAACTCACTCATATACTATGTACTACAATGTGCGTTTCTTATATTCTAAGTTTTTCAGTGCAACTCACTCATATACTATGTACTACACTGTGCGTTTCATAAATTCTAAGTTTTTCAGTGCAACTCACTCATATACTATGTACTACATTGTGCGTTTATTAAATTCTTAGTTTTTCAGTGCAACTCACTCATATACTATGTACTACACTGTGCGTTTCTTATATTCTAAGTTTTTTAGTGCAACTCACTCATATACTATGTACTACACTGTGCGTTTCATATATTCTAAGTTTTTCAGTGCAACTCACTCATATACTATGTACTACACTGTGCATTTCGTGTAATGCGGGTTTTTCAGTAAATTCTAAGTTTTTCACTGCAACTCACTCATATACTATGTACTACACTGTGCGTTTCTTATATTCTAAGTTTTTCAGTGCAACTCACTCATATACTATGTACTACACTGTGCGTTTCTTATATTCTAAGTTTTTCAGTGCAACTCACTCATATACTATGTACTACACTGTGCGTTTCTTATATTCTAAGTTTTTAAGTGCAACTCACTCATATACTATGTACTACACTGTGCGTTTCTTATATTCTAAGTTTTTCAGTGCAACTCACTCATATACTATGTACTACAATGTGCGTTTCTTATATTCTAAGTTTTTCAGTGCAACTCACTCATATACTATGTACTACATTGTGCGTTTATTAAATTCTTAGTTTTTCAGTGCAACTCACTCATATACTATGTACTACACTGTGCGTTTCTTAAATTCTAAGTTTTTCAGTGCAACTCACTCATATACTATGTACTACACTGTGCGTTTCTTAAATTCTAAGTTTTTCAGTGCAACTCACTCATATACTATGTACTACATTGTGCGTTTATTAAATTCTTAGTTTTTCAGTGCAACTCACTCATATACTATGTACTACACTGTGCGTTTCTTATATTCTAAGTTTTTCAGTGCAACTCACTCATATACTATGTACTACACTGTGCGTTTCATATATTCTAAGTTTTTCAGTGCAACTCACTCATATACTATGTACTACACTGTGCATTTCGTGTAATGCGGGTTTTTCAGTAAATTCTAAGTTTTTCAGTGCAACTCACTCATATACTATGTACTACACTGTGCGTTTCTTATATTCTAAGTTTTTCAGTGCAACTCACTCGTATACTATGTACTACACTGTGCGTTTCTTATATTCTAAGTTTTTCAGTGCAACTCACTCATATACTATGTACTACACTGTGCGTTTCATATATTCTAAGTTTTTCAGTGCAACTCACTCATATACTATGTACTACACTGTGCGTTTCTTATATTCTAAGTTTTTCAATGCAACTCACTCATATACTATGTACTACACTGTGCGTTTCTTAAATTCTAAGTGTTTCAGTGCAACTCACTCATATAATATGTACTACACTGTGCGTTTCTTATATTCTAAGTTTTTCAGTGCAACTCACTCATATACTATGTACTACACTGTGCATTTCGTGTAATGCGGGTTTTTCAGTAAATTCTAAGTTTTTCAGTGCAACTCACTCATATACTATGTACTACACTGTGCGTTTCTTATATTCTAAGTTTTTCAGTGCAACTCACTCATATACTATGTACTACACTGTGCGTTTCTTATATTCTAAGTTTTTCAGAGCAACTCACTCATATACTATGTACTACAATGTGCGTTTCTTATATTCTAAGTTTTTCAGTGCAACTCACTCATATACTATGTACTACACTGTGCGTTTCTTAAATTCTAAGTTTTTCAGTGCAACTCACTCATATACTATGTACTACATTGTGCGTTTATTAAATTCTTAGTTTTTCAGTGCAACTCACTCATATACTATGTACTACACTGTGCGTTTCTTATATTCTAAGTTTTTCAGTGCAACTCACTCATATACTATGTACTACACTGTGCGTTTCATATATTCTAAGTTTTTCAGTGCAACTCACTCATATACTATGTACTACACTGTGCATTTCGTGTAATGCGGGTTTTTCAGTAAATTCTAAGTTTTTCACTGCAACTCACTCATATACTATGTACTACACTGTGCGTTTCTTATATTCTAAGTTTTTCAGTGCAACTCACTCATATACTATGTACTACACTGTGCGTTTCTTATATTCTAAGTTTTTCAGTGCAACTCACTCATATACTATGTACTACACTGTGCGTTTCTTATATTCTAAGTTTTTCAATGCAACTCACTCATATACTATGTACTACAATGTGCGTTTCTTAAATTCTAAGTGTTTCAGTGCAACTCACTCATATAATATGTACTACACTGTGCGTTTCTTAAATTCTAAGTTTTTCAGTGCAACTCACTCATATACTATGTACTACACTGTGCGTTTCTTATATTCTAAGTTTTTCAGTGCAACTCACTCATATACTATGTACTACACTGTGCGTTTCTTATATTCTAAGTTTTTCAGTGCAACTCACTCATATACTATGTACTACACTGTGCGTTTCTTATATTCTAAGTTTTTCAGTGCAACTCACTCATATACTATGTACTACACTGTGCGTTTCTTAAATTCTAAGTTTTTCAGTGCAACTCACTCATATACTATGTACTACAATGTGCGTTTCTTATATTCTAAGTTTTTCAGTGCAACTCACTCATATACTATGTACTACACTGTGCGTTTCTTATATTCTAAGTTTTTAAGTGCAACTCACTCATATACTATGTACTACACTGTGCGTTTCTTATATTCTAAGTTTTTCAGTGCAACTCACTCATATACTATGTACTACACTGTGCGTTTCTTATATTCTAAGTTTTTCAGTGCAACTCACTCATATACTATGTACTACACTGTGCGTTTCTTATATTCTAAGTTTTTCAGAGCAACTCACTCATATACTATGTACTACAATGTGCGTTTCTTATATTCTAAGTTTTTCAGTGCAACTCACTCATATACTATGTACTACATTGTGCGTTTATTAAATTCTTAGTTTTTCAGTGCAACTCACTCATATACTATGTACTACACTGTGCGTTTCTTAAATTCTAAGTTTTTCAGTGCAACTCACTCATATACTATGTACTACACTGTGCGTTTCTTAAATTCTAAGTTTTTCAGTGCAACTCACTCATATACTATGTACTACATTGTGCGTTTATTAAATTCTTAGTTTTTCAGTGCAACTCACTCATATACTATGTACTACACTGTGCGTTTCTTATATTCTAAGTTTTTCAGTGCAACTCACTCATATACTATGTACTACACTGTGCGTTTCATATATTCTAAGTTTTTCAGTGCAACTCACTCATATACTATGTACTACACTGTGCATTTCGTGTAATGCGGGTTTTTCAGTAAATTCTAAGTTTTTCAGTGCAACTCACTCATATACTATGTACTACACTGTGCGTTTCTTATATTCTAAGTTTTTAAGTGCAACTCACTCATATACTATGTACTACACTGTGCGTTTCTTATATTCTAAGTTTTTCAGTGCAACTCACTCATATACTATGTACTACACTGTGCGTTTCTTATATTCTAAGTTTTTCAGTGCAACTCACTCATATACTATGTACTACACTGTGCGTTTCTTATATTCTAAGTTTTTCAGAGCAACTCACTCATATACTATGTACTACAATGTGCGTTTCTTATATTCTAAGTTTTTCAGTGCAACTCACTCATATACTATGTACTACATTGTGCGTTTATTAAATTCTTAGTTTTTCAGTGCAACTCACTCATATACTATGTACTACACTGTGCGTTTCTTAAATTCTAAGTTTTTCAGTGCAACTCACTCATATACTATGTACTACACTGTGCGTTTCTTAAATTCTAAGTTTTTCAGTGCAACTCACTCATATACTATGTACTACATTGTGCGTTTATTAAATTCTTAGTTTTTCAGTGCAACTCACTCATATACTATGTACTACACTGTGCGTTTCTTATATTCTAAGTTTTTCAGTGCAACTCACTCATATACTATGTACTACACTGTGCGTTTCATATATTCTAAGTTTTTCAGTGCAACTCACTCATATACTATGTACTACACTGTGCATTTCGTGTAATGCGGGTTTTTCAGTAAATTCTAAGTTTTTCAGTGCAACTCACTCATATACTATGTACTACACTGTGCGTTTCTTATATTCTAAGTTTTTCAGTGCAACTCACTCATATACTATGTACTACACTGTGCGTTTCTTATATTCTAAGTTTTTCAGTGCAACTCACTCATATACTATGTACTACACTGTGCGTTTCTTATATTCTAAGTTTTTCAGTGCAACTCACTCATATACTATGTACTACACTGTGCGTTTCTTATATTCTAAGTTTTTCAGTGCAACTCACTCATATACTATGTACTACACTGTGCGTTTCTTATATTCTAAGTTTTTAAGTGCAACTCACTCATATACTATGTACTACACTGTGCGTTTCTTATATTCTAAGTTTTTCAGTGCAACTCACTCATATACTATGTACTACACTGTGCGTTTCTTATATTCTAAGTTTTTCAGTGCAACTCACTCATATACTATGTACTACACTGTGCGTTTCTTATATTCTAAGTTTTTCAGAGCAACTCACTCATATACTATGTACTACAATGTGCGTTTCTTATATTCTAAGTTTTTCAGTGCAACTCACTCATATACTATGTACTACATTGTGCGTTTATTAAATTCTTAGTTTTTCAGTGCAACTCACTCATATACTATGTACTACACTGTGCGTTTCTTATATTCTAAATTTTTCAGTGCAACTCACTCATATACTATGTACTACACTGTGCGTTTCTTATATTCTAAGTTTTTCAGTGCAACTCACTCATATACTATGTACTACACTGTGCATTTCGTGTAATGCGGGTTTTTCAGTAAATTCTAAGTTTTTCAGTGCAACTCACTCATATACTATGTACTACACTGTGCGTTTCTTATATTCTAAGTTTTTCAGTGCAACTCACTCATATACTATGTACTACACTGTGCGTTTCTTATATTCTAAGTTTTTCAGTGCAACTCACTCATATACTATGTACTACACTGTGCGTTTCTTATATTCTAAGTTTTTCAGTGCAACTCACTCATATACTATGTACTACACTGTGCGTTTCTTATATTCTAAGTGTTTCAGTGCAACTCACTCATATACTATGTACTACAATGTGCGTTTCTTAAATTCTAAGTGTTTCAGTGCAACTCACTCATATACTATGTACTACACTGTGCGTTTCTTAAATTCTAAGTTTTTCAGTGCAACTCACTCATATACTATGTACTACACTGTGCGTTTCTTATATTCTAAGTTTTTCAGTGCAACTCACTCATATACTATGTACTACACTGTGCGTTTCTTATATTCTAAGTTTTTCAGTGCAACTCACTCATATACTATGTACTACACTGTGCGTTTCTTAAATTCTAAGTTTTTCAGTGCAACTCACTCATATACTATGTACTACAATGTGCGTTTCTTATATTCTAAGTTTTTCAGTGCAACTCACTCATATACTATGTACTACACTGTGCGTTTCTTATATTCTAAGTTTTTCAGTGCAACTCACTCATATACTATGTACTACACTGTGCGTTTCTTATATTCTAAGTTTTTCAGTGCAACTCACTCATATACTATGTACTACACTGTGCGTTTCTTATATTCTAAGTTTTTCAGTGCAACTCACTCATATACTATGTACTACACTGTGCGTTTCTTATATTCTAAGTTTTTCAGTGCAACTCACTCATATACTATGTACTACACTGTGCGTTTCTTATATTCTAAGTTTTTCAGAGCAACTCACTCATATACTATGTACTACAATGTGCGTTTCTTATATTCTAAGTTTTTCAGTGCAACTCACTCATATACTATGTACTACACTGTGCGTTTCTTAAATTCTAAGTTTTTCAGTGCAACTCACTCATATACTATGTACTACATTGTGCGTTTATTAAATTCTAAGTTTTTCAGTGCAACTCACTCATATACTATGTACTACACTGTGCGTTTCTTATATTCTAAGTTTTTCAGTGCAACTCACTCATATACTATGTACTACCCTGTGCATTTCGTGTAATGCGGCTTTTTCAGTAAATTCTAAGTTTTTCAGTGCAACTCACTCATATACTATGTACTACACTGTGCGTTTCTTATATTCTAAGTTTTTCAGTGCAACTCACTCATATACTATGTACTACAATGTGCGTTTCTTATATTCTAAGTTTTTCAGTGCAACTCACTCATATACTATGTACTACACTGTGCGTTTCTTATATTCTAAGTTTTTCAGTGCAACTCACTCATATACTATGTACTACACTGTGCGTTTCTTATATTCTAAGTTTTTCAGTGCAACTCACTCATATACTATGTACTACAATGTGCGTTTCTTATATTCTAAGTTTTTCAGTGCAACTCACTCATATACTATGTACTACACTGTGCGTTTCTTATATTCTAAGTTTTTCAGTGCAACTCACTCATATACTATGTACTACACTGTGCGTTTCTTATATTCTAAGTTTTTCAGTGCAACTCACTCATATACTATGTACTACAATGTGCGTTTCTTATATTCTAAGTGTTTCAGTGCAACTCACTCATATACTATGTACTACACTGTGCGTTTCTTAAATTCTAAGTTTTTCAGTGCAACTCACTCATATACTATGTACTACACTGTGCGTTTCTTAAATTCTAAGTTTTTCAGTGCAACTCACTCATATACTATGTACTACACTGTGCGTTTCTTATATTCTAAGTTTTTCAGTGCAACTCACTCATATACTATGTACTACACTGTGCGTTTCTTATATTCTAAGTTTTTCAGTGCAACTCACTCATATACTATGTACTACACTGTGCGTTTCTTATATTCTAAGTTTTTCAGTGCAACTCACTCATATACTATGTACTACAATGTGCGTTTCTTATATTCTAAGTTTTTCAGTGCAACTCACTCATATACTATGTACTACACTGTGCGTTTCTTATATTCTAAGTTTTTAAGTGCAACTCACTCATATACTATGTACTACACTGTGCGTTTCTTATATTCTAAGTTTTTCAGTGCAACTCACTCATATACGATGTACTACACTGTGCGTTTCTTATATTCTAAGTTTTTCAGTGCAACTCACTCATATACTATGTACTACACTGTGCGTTTCTTATATTCTAAGTTTTTCAGTGCAACTCACTCATATACTATGTACTACAATGTGCGTTTCTTATATTCTAAGTGTTTCAGTGCAACTCACTCATATACTATGTACTACACTGTGCGTTTCTTAAATTCTAAGTTTTTCAGTGCAACTCACTCATATACTATGTACTACACTGTGCGTTTCTTAAATTCTAAGTTTTTCAGTGCAACTCACTCATATACTATGTACTACACTGTGCGTTTCTTATATTCTAAGTTTTTCAGTGCAACTCACTCATATACTATGTACTACACTGTGCGTTTCTTATATTCTAAGTTTTTCAGTGCAACTCACTCGTATACTATGTACTACACTGTGCGTTTCTTATATTCTAAGTTTTTCAGTGCAACTCACTCATATACTATGTACTACAATGTGCGTTTCTTATATTTTAAGTTTTTCAGTGCAACTCACTCATATACTATGTACTACACTGTGCATTTCGTGTAATGCGGGTTTTTCAGTAAATTCTAAGTTTTTCAGTGCAACTCACTCATATACTATGTACTACACTGTACGTTTCTTATATTCTAAGTTTTTCAGTGCAACTCACTCATATACTATGTACTACACTGTGCGTTTCTTATATTCTAAGTTTTTCAGAGCAACTCACTCATATACTATGTACTACACTGTGCGTTTCTTATATTCTAAGTTTTTCAGTGCAACTCACTCATATACTATGTACTACACTGTGCGTTTCTTAAATTCTAAGTTTTTCAGTGCAACTCACTCATATACTATGTACTACACTTTGCGTTTATTAAATTCTAAGTTTTTCAGTGCAACTCACTCATATACTATGTACTACACTGTGCGTTTCTTATATTCTAAGTTTTTCAGTGCAACTCACTCATATACTATGTACTACACTGTGCATTTCGTCTAATGCGGGTTTTTCAGTAAATTCTAAGTTTTTCAGTGCAACTCACTCATATACTATGAACTAACTGTGCATTTCGTCTAATGCGGGTTTTTCAGTAAATTCTAAGTTTTTCAGTGCAACTCACTCATATACAATGTACTACACTGTGCATTTCGTCTAATGCGGGTTTTTCAGTAAATTCTAGGTTTTTCAGTGCAACTCACTCATGTACAAAGTACTACACTGTGCATTTCGTGTAATGCGGGTTTTTCAGTAAATTCTAAGTTTTTCAGTGCAACTCACTCATATACAATGTACTACACTGTGCATTTCGTCTAATGCGGGTTTTTCAGTAAATTCTAAGTTTTTCAGTGCAACTCACTCATATACAATGTACTACACTGTGCATTTCGTCTAATGCGGGTTTTTCGGTAAATTCTAAGTTTTTCAGTGCAACTCACTCATATACAATGTACTACACTGTGCATTTCGTCTAATGCGGGTTTTTCAGTAAATTCTAAGTTTTTCAGTGCAACTCACTCATGTACAAAGTACTACACTGTGCATTTCGTCTAATGCGGGGTTTTCGGTAAATTCTAAGTTTTTCAGTGCAACTCACTCATATACAATGTACTTCACTGTGCATTTCGTCTAATGCGGGTTTTTCAGTAAATTCTAAGTTTTTCAGTGCAACTCACTCATATACAATGTACTACACTGTGCATTTCGTCTAATGCGGGTTTTTCGGTAAATTCTAAGTTTTTCAGTGCAACTCACTCATATACAATGTACTTCACTGTGCATTTAGTCTAATGCGGGTTTTTCGGTAAATTCTAAGTTTTTCAGTGCAACTCACTCATATACAATGTACTACACTGTGCATTTCGTCTAATGCGGGTTTTTCGGTAAATTCTAAGTTTTTCAGTGCAACTCACTCATATACAATGTACTACACTGTGCATTTCGTCTAATGCGGGTTTTTCGGTAAATTCTAAGTTTTTCAGTGCAACTCACTCATATACAATGTACTACACTGTGCATTTCGTCTAATGCGGGTTTTTCAGTAAATTCTAAGTTTTTCAGTGCAACTCACTCATATACAATGTACTACACTGTGCATTTCGTCTAATGCGGGTTTTTCGGTAAATTCTAAGTTTTTCAGTGCAACTCACTCATATACAATGTACTACACTGTGCATTTCATCTAATGCGGGTTTTTCGGTAAATTCTAAGTTTTTCAGTGTAACTCACTCATATACAATGTACTACACTGTGCATTTCGTCTAATGCGGGTTTTTCAGTAAATTCTAAGTTTTTCAGTGCTACTCACTCATATACAATGTACTACACTGTGCATTTCGTCTAATGCGGGTTTTTCAGTAAATTCTAAGTTTTTCATTGCAACTCTCTCATATACAATGTACTACACTGTGCATTTCGTCTAATGCGGGTTTTTCAGTAAATTCTAATTTTTTCAGTGCAACTCACTCATATAGAATGTACTACACTGTGCATTTCGTCTAATGCGGGTTTTTCAGTAAATTCTAAGTTTTTCAGTGCAACTCACTCATGTACAATGTACTACACTGTGCATTTCGTCTAATGCGGGTTTTTCAGTAAATTCTAAGTTTTTCAGTGCAACTCACTCATGTACAATGTACTACACTGTGCATTTCGTCTAATGCGGGTTTTTCAGTAAATTCTAAGTTTTTCAGTGCAACTCACTCATATACAATGTACTACACTGTGCATTTCGTCTAATGCGGGTTTTTCAGTAAATTCTAAGTTTTTCAGTGCAACTCACTCATATACAATGTACTACACTGTGCATTTTGTCTAATGCGGGTTTTTCAGTAAATTCTAAGTTTTTCAGTGCAACTCACTCATATACAATGTACTACACTGTGCATTTCGTCTAATGCGGGTTTTTCAGTAAATTCTAAGTTTTTCAGTGCAACTCTCTCATATACAATGTACTACACTGTGCATTTCGTCTAATGCGGGTTTTTCAGTAAATTCTAAGTTTTTCAGTGCAACTCTCTCATATACAATGTACTACACTGTGCATTTCCTCTAATGCGGGTTTTTCGGTAAATTCTAAGTTTTTCAGTGCAACTCACTCATATACAATGTACTACACTGTGCATTTCGTCTAATGCGGGTTTTTCGGTAAATTCTAAGTTTTTCAGTGCAACTCACTCATATACAATGTACTACACTGTGCATTTCGTCTAATGCGGGTTTTTCGGTAAATTCTAAGTTTTTCAGTGCAACTTACTCATATACAATGTACTACACTGTGCATTTCGTCTAATGCGGGTTTTTCAGTAAATTCTAAGTTTTTCAGTGCAATTCACTCATATACAATGTACTACACTGTGCATTTCGTCTAATGCGGGTTTTTCAGTAAATTCTAAGTTTTACAGTGCAACTCACTCATATACAATGTACTACACTGTGCATTTCGTCTAATGCGGGTTTTTCGGTAAATTCTAAGTTTTTAAGTGCAACTCACTCATATACAATGTACTACACTGTGCATTTCGTCTAATGCGGGTTTTTCAGTAAATTCTAAGTTTTTCAGTGCAACTCACTCATATACAATGTACTACACTGTGCATTTCGTCTAATGCGGGTTTTTCAGTAAATTCTAAGTTTTTCAGTGCAACTCACTCATATACAATGTACTACACTGTGCATTTCGTCTAATGCGGGTTTTTCAGTAAATTCTAAGTTTTTCAGTGCAACTCACTCATATACAATGTACTACACTGTGCATTTCGTCTAATGCGGGTTTTTCAGTAAATTCTAAGTTTTTCAGTGCAACTCTCTCATATACAATGTACTACACTGTGCATTTCGTCTAATGCGGGTTTTTCAGTAAATTCTAATTTTTTCAGTGCAACTCACTCATATAGAATGTACTACACTGTGCATTTCGTCTAATGCGGGTTTTTCAGTAAATTCTAAGTTTTTCAGTGCAACTCACTCATGTACAATGTACTACACTGTGCATTTGGTCTAATGCGGGTTTTTCAGTAAATTCTAAGTTTTTCAGTGCAACTCACTCATGTACAATGTACTACACTGTGCATTTCGTCTAATGCGGGTTTTTCAGTAAATTCTAAGTTTTTCAGTGCAACTCACTCATATACAATGTACTACACTGTGCATTTCGTCTAATGCGGGTTTTTCAGTAAATTCTAAGTTTTTCAGTGCAACTCAGTCATATACAATGTACTACACTGTGCATTTTGTCTAATGCGGGTTTTTCAGTAAATTCTAAGTTTTTCAGTGCAACTCAATCATATACAATGTACTACACTGTGCATTTCGTCTAATGCGGGTTTTTCAGTAAATTCTAAGTTTTTCAGTGCAACTCTTTCATATACAATGTACTACACTGTGCATTTCGTCTAATGCGGGTTTTTCAGTAAATTCTAAGTTTTACAGTGCAACTCACTCATATACAATGTACTACACTGTGCATTTCGTCTAATGCGGGTTTTTCGGTAAATTCTAAGTTTTTAAGTGCAACTCACTCATATACAATGTACTACACTGTGCATTTCGTCTAATGCGGGTTTTTCAGTAAATTCTAAGTTTTTCAGTGCAACTCACTCATATACAATGTACTACACTGTGCATTTCGTCTAATGCGGGTTTTTCAGTAAATTCTAAGTTTTTCAGTGCAACTCACTCATATACAATGTACTACACTGTGCATTTCGTCTAATGCGGGTTTTTCAGTAAATTCTAAGTTTTTCAGTGCAACTCACTCATATACAATGTACTACACTGTGCATTTCGTCTAATGCGGGTTTTTCGGTAAATTCTAAGTTTTTCAGTGCAACTCACTCATATACAATGTACTACACTGTGCATTTCGTCTAATGCGGGTTTTTCGGTAAATTCTAAGTTTTTCAGTGCAACTCACTCATATACAATGTACTACACTGTGCATTTCGTCTAATGCGGGTTTTTCAGTAAATTCTAAGTTTTTCAGTGCAACTCACTCATATACAATGTACTACACTGTGCATTTCGTCTAATGCGGGTTTTTCGGTAAATTCTAAGTTTTTCAGTGCAACTCACTCATATACAATGTACTACACTGTGCATTTCATCTAATGCGGGTTTTTCGGTAAATTCTAAGTTTTTCAGTGTAACTCACTCATATACAATGTACTACACTGTGCATTTCGTCTAATGCGGGTTTTTCAGTAAATTCTAAGTTTTTCAGTGCTACTCACTCATATACAATGTACTACACTGTGCATTTCGTCTAATGCGGGTTTTTCAGTAAATTCTAAGTTTTTCAGTGCAACTCTCTCATATACAATGTACTACACTGTGCATTTCGTCTAATGCGGGTTTTTCAGTAAATTCTAATTTTTTCAGTGCAACTCACTCATATAGAATGTACTACACTGTGCATTTCGTCTAATGCGGGTTTTTCAGTAAATTCTAAGTTTTTCAGTGCAACTCACTCATGTACAATGTACTACACTGTGCATTTCGTCTAATGCGGGTTTTTCAGTAAATTCTAAGTTTTTCAGTGCAACTCACTCATGTACAATGTACTACACTGTGCATTTCGTCTAATGCGGGTTTTTCAGTAAATTCTAAGTTTTTCAGTGCAACTCACTCATATACAATGTACTACACTGTGCATTTCGTCTAATGCGGGTTTTTCAGTAAATTCTAAGTTTTTCAGTGCAACTCACTCATATACAATGTACTACACTGTGCATTTTGTCTAATGCGGGTTTTTCAGTAAATTCTAAGTTTTTCAGTGCAACTCACTCATATACAATGTACTACACTGTGCATTTCGTCTAATGCGGGTTTTTCAGTAAATTCTAAGTTTTTCAGTGCAACTCTCTCATATACAATGTACTACACTGTGCATTTCGTCTAATGCGGGTTTTTCAGTAAATTCTAAGTTTTTCAGTGCAACTCTCTCATATACAATGTACTACACTGTGCATTTCCTCTAATGCGGGTTTTTCGGTAAATTCTAAGTTTTTCAGTGCAACTCACTCATATACAATGTACTACACTGTGCATTTCGTCTAATGCGGGTTTTTCGGTAAATTCTAAGTTTTTCAGTGCAACTCACTCATATACAATGTACTACACTGTGCATTTCGTCTAATGCGGGTTTTTCGGTAAATTCTAAGTTTTTCAGTGCAACTTACTCATATACAATGTACTACACTGTGCATTTTTTCTAATGCGGGTTTTTCAGTAAATTCTAAGTTTTTCAGTGCAATTCACTCATATACAATGTACTACACTGTGCATTTCGTCTAATGCGGGTTTTTCAGTAAATTCTAAGTTTTACAGTGCAACTCACTCATATACAATGTACTACACTGTGCATTTCGTCTAATGCGGGTTTTTCGGTAAATTCTAAGTTTTTAAGTGCAACTCACTCATATACAATGTACTACACTGTGCATTTCGTCTAATGCGGGTTTTTCAGTAAATTCTAAGTTTTTCAGTGCAACTCACTCATATACAATGTACTACACTGTGCATTTCGTCTAATGCGGGTTTTTCAGTAAATTCTAAGTTTTTCAGTGCAACTCACTCATATACAATGTACTACACTGTGCATTTCGTCTAATGCGGGTTTTTCAGTAAATTCTAAGTTTTTCAGTGCAACTCACTCATATACAATGTACTACACTGTGCATTTCGTCTAATGCGGGTTTTTCAGTAAATTCTAAGTTTTTCAGTGCAACTCTCTCATATACAATGTACTACACTGTGCATTTCGTCTAATGCGGGTTTTTCAGTAAATTCTAATTTTTTCAGTGCAACTCACTCATATAGAATGTACTACACTGTGCATTTCGTCTAATGCGGGTTTTTCAGTAAATTCTAAGTTTTTCAGTGCAACTCACTCATGTACAATGTACTACACTGTGCATTTCATCTAATGCGGGTTTTTCAGTAAATTCTAAGTTTTTCAGTGCAACTCACTCATGTACAATGTACTACACTGTGCATTTCGTCTAATGCGGGTTTTTCAGTAAATTCTAAGTTTTTCAGTGCAACTCACTCATATACAATGTACTACACTGTGCATTTCGTCTAATGCGGGTTTTTCAGTAAATTCTAAGTTTTTCAGTGCAACTCAGTCATATACAATGTACTACACTGTGCATTTTGTCTAATGCGGGTTTTTCAGTAAATTCTAAGTTTTTCAGTGCAACTCACTCATATACAATGTACTACACTGTGCATTTCGTCTAATGCGGGTTTTTCAGTAAATTCTAAGTTTTTCAGTGCAACTCTTTCATATACAATGTACTACACTGTGCATTTCGTCTAATGCGGGTTTTTCAGTAAATTCTAAGTTTTTCAGTGCAACTCTCTCATATACAATGTACTACACTGTGCATTTCCTCTAATGCGGGTTTTTCGGTAAATTCTAAGTTTTTCAGTGCAACTCACTCATATACAATGTACTACACTGTGCATTTCGTCTAATGCGGGTTTTTCGGTAAATTCTAAGTTTTTCAGTGCAACTCACTCATATACAATGTACTACACTGTGCATTTCGTCTAATGCGGGTTTTTCGGTAAATTCTAAGTTTTTCAGTGCAACTCACTCATATACAATGTACTACACTGTGCATTTCGTCTAATGCGGGTTTTTCAGTAAATTCTAAGTTTTTCAGTGCAACTCACTCATATACAATGTACTACACTGTGCATTTCGTCTAATGCGGGTTTTTCAGTAAATTCTAAGTTTTACAGTGCAACTCACTCATATACAATGTACTACACTGTGCATTTCGTCTAATGCGGGTTTTTCGGTAAATTCTAAGTTTTTAAGTGCAACTCACTCATATACAATGTACTACACTGTGCATTTCGTCTAATGCGGGTTTTTCAGTAAATTCTAAGTTTTTCAGTGCAACTCACTCATATACAATGTACTACACTGTGCATTTCGTCTAATGCGGGTTTTTCAGTAAATTCTAAGTTTTTCAGTGCAACTCACTCATATACAATGTACTACACTGTGCATTTCGTCTAATGCGGGTTTTTCAGTAAATTCTAAGTTTTTCAGTGCAACTCACTCATATACAATGTACTACACTGTGCATTTCGTCTAATGCGGGTTTTTCAGTAAATTCTAAGTTTTTCAGTGCAACTCACTCATATATAATGTACTACACTGTGCATTTCGTCTAATGCGGGTTTTTCAGTAAATTCTAAGTTTTTCAGTGCAACTCACTCATGTACAATGTACTACACTGTGCATTTCGTCTAATGCGGGTTTTTCAGTAAATTCGAAGTTTTTCATGAAACTCACTCATATACAATGTACTACACTATGCATTTCGTCTAATGCGGGTTTTTCAGTAAATTCTAAGTTTTTCAGTGCAACTCACTATTATATAATGTACTACACTGTGCATTTCGTCTAATGCGGGTTTTTCAGTAAATTCTAAGTTTTTCAGTGCAACTCACTCATGTACAATGTACTACACTGTGCATTTCGTCTAATGCGGGTTTTTCAGTAAATTCTAAGTTTTTCATGAAACTCACTCATATACAATGTACTACACTGTGCATTTCGTCTAATGCGGGTTTTTCAGTAAATTCTAAGTTTTTCAGTGCAACTCACTCATATACAATGTACTACACTGTGCATTTAGCCTAATGCCGGTTTTTCAGTAAATTCTAAGTTTTTCAGTGCAACTCACTCATATACAATGTACTACACTGTGCATTTCGTCTAATGCGGGTTTTTCAGTAAATTCTAAGTTTTTCAGTGCAACTCACTCATATACAATGTACTACACTGTGCATTTCGTCTAATGCGGGTTTTTCAGTAAATTCTAAGTTTTTCAGTGCAACTCACTCATATACAATGTACTACACTGTGCATTTCGTCTAATGCGGGTTTTTCAGTAAATTCTAAGTTTTTCAGTGCAACTCACTCATATACAATGTACTACACTGTGCATTTCGTCTAATGCGGGTTTTTCAGTAAATTCTAAGTTTTTCAGTGCAACTCTCTCATATACAATGTCCTACACTGTGCATTTCGTCTAATGTGGGTTTTTCAGTAAATTCTAAGTTTTTCAGTGCAACTCACTCATATACTATGTACTACACTGTGCATTTCGTCTAATGCGGGTTTTTCAGTAAATTCTAAGTTTTTCAGTGCAACTCACTCATATACTATGTACTACACTGTGCATTTCGTCTAATGCGGGTTTTTCAGTAAATTCTAAGTTTTTCAGTGCAACTCACTCATATAGAATGTACTACACTGTGCATTTCGTCTAATGCGGGTTTTTCAGTAAATTCTAAGTTTTTCAGTGCAACTCACTCATATACAATGTACTACACTGTGGATTTCGTCTAATGCGGGTTTTTCAGTAAATTTTAAGTTTTTCAGTGCAACTCACTCATATACAATGTACTACACTGTGCATTTCGTCTAATGCGGGTTTTTCAGTAAATTCTAAGTTTTTCAGTGCAACTCACTCATGTACAATGTACTACACTGTGCATTTCGTCTAATGCGGGTTTTTCAGTAAATTCTAAGTTTTTCAGTGCAACTCACTCATATACAATGTACTACACTGTGCATTTCGTCTAATGCGGGTTTTTCAGTAAATTCTAAGTTTTTCAGTGCAACTCACTCATGTACAATGTACTACACTGTGCATTTCGTCTAATGCGGGTTTTTCAGTAAATTCTAAGTTTTTCAGTGCAACTCACTCATATACAATGTACTACACTGTGCATTTCGTCTAATGCGGGTTTTTCAGTAAATTCTAAGTTTTTCAGTGCAACTCACTCATATACAATGTACTACACTGTGCATTTCGTCTAATGCGGGTTTTTCGGTAAATTCTAAGTTTTTCAGTACAACTCACTCATATACAATGTACTTCACTGTGCATTTCGTCTAATGCGGGTTTTTCAGTAAATTCTAAGTTTTTCAGTGCAACTCACTCATATACAATGTACTACACTGTGCATTTCGTCTAATGCGGGTTTTTCAGTAAATTCTAAGTTTTTCAGTGCAACTCACTCATATACAATGTACTACACTGTGCATTTAGTCTAATGCGGGTTTTTCGGTAAATTCTAAGTTTTTCAGTGCAACTCACTCATATACAATGTACTACACTGTGCATTTCGTCTAATGCGGGTTTTTCGGTAAATTCTAAGTTTTTCAGTGCAACTCACTCATATACAATGTACTACACTGTGCATTTCGTCTAATGTGGGTTTTTCGGTAAATTCTAAGTTTTTCAGTGCAACTCACTCATATACAATGTACTACACTGTGCATTTCGTCTAATGCGGGTTTTTCAGTAAATTCTAAGTTTTTCAGTGCAACTCACTCATGTACAATGTACTACACTGTGCATTTCGTCTAATGCGGGTTTTTCAGTAAATTCTAAGTTTTTCAGTGCAACTCACTCATATACAATGTACTACACTGTGCATTTCGTCTAATGCGGGTTTTTCAGTAAATTCTAAGTTTTTCAGTGCAACTCACTCATATACAATGTACTACACTGTGCATTTCGTCTAATGCGGGTTTTTCAGTAAATTCTAGGTTTTTCAGTGCAACTCACTCATGTACAATGTACTGCACTGTGCATTTCGTCTAATGCGGGTTTTTCAGTAAATTCTAAGTTTTTCAGTGCAACTCACTCATATACAATGTACTACACTGTGCATTTCGTCTAATGCGGGTTTTTCAGTAAATTCTAAGTTTTTCAGTGCAACTCACTCATATACAATGTACTACACTGTGCATTTCGTCTAATGCGGGTTTTTCAGTAAATTCTAAGTTTTTCAGTGCAACTCACTCATATACAATGTACTACACTGTGCATTTCGTCTAATGCGGGTTTTTCAGTAAATTCTAAGTTTTTCAGTGCAACTCTCTCATATACAATGTACTACACTGTGCATTTCGTCTAATGCGGGTTTTTCAGTAAATTCTAAGTTTTTCAGTGCAACTCACTCATATACAATGTACTACACTGTGCATTTCGTCTAATGCGGGTTTTTCAGTAAATTCTAAGTTTTTCAGTGCAACTCACTCATGTACAATGTACTACACTGTGCATTTCGTCTAATGCGGGTTTTTCAGTAAATTCTAAGTTTTTCAGTGCAACTCACTCATATACTATGTACTACACTGTGCATTTCGTCTAATGCGGGTTTTTCAGTAAATTCTAAGTTTTTCAGTGCAACTCACTCATATAGAATGTACTACACTGTGCATTTCGTCTAATGCGGGTTTTTCAGTAAATTCTAAGTTTTACAGTGCAACTCACTCATATACAATGTACTACACTGTGCATTTCGTCTAATGCGGGTTTTTCAGTAAATTCTAAGTTTTTCAGTGCAACTCACTCATGTACAATGTACTACACTGTGCATTTCGTCTAATGCGGTTTTTTCAGTAAATTCTAAGTTTTTCAGTGCAACTCACTCATGTACAATGTACTACACTGTGCATTTCGTCTAATGCGGGTTTTTCAGTAAATTCTAAGTTTTTCAGTGCAACTCATTCATATACAATGTACTACACTGTGCATTTCGTCTAATGTGGGTTTTTCAGTAAATTCTAAGTTTTTCAGTGCAACTCACTCATGTACAATGTACTACACTGTGCATTTCGTCTAATGCGGGTTTTTCAGTAAATTCTAAGTTTTTCAGTGCAACTCACTGATGTACAATGTACTACACTGTGCATTTCGTCTAATGCGGGTTTTTCAGTAAATTCTAAGTTTTTCAGTGCAACTCACTCATATACAATGTACTACACTGTGCATTTCGTCTAATGCGGGTTTTTCAGTAAATTCTAAGTTTTTCAGTGCAACTCACTCATATACAATGTACTACACTGTGCATTTCGTCTAATGCGGGTTTTTCAGTAAATTCTAAGTTTTTCAGTGCAACTCACTCATATACAATGTACTACACTGTGCATTTCGTCTAATGCGGGTTTTTCAGTAAATTCTAAGTTTTTCAGTGCAACTCACTCATATACAATGTACTACACTGTGCATTTCGTCTAATGCGGGTTTTTCGGTAAATTCTAAGTTTTTCAGTGCAACTCACTCATATACAATGTACTACATTGTGCATTTCGTCTAATGCGGGGTTTTCGGTAAATTCTAAGTTTTTCAGTGCAACTCACTCATATACAATGTACTTCACTGTGCATTTCGTCTAATGCGGGTTTTTCAGTAAATTCTACGTTTTTCAGTGCAACTCACTCATATACAATGTACTACACTGTGCATTTCGTCTAATGCGGGTTTTTCAGTAAATTCTAAGTTTTTCAGTGCAACTCACTCATATACAATGTACTACACTGTGCATTTAGTCTAAGGCGGGTTTTTCGGTAAATTCTAAGTTTTTCAGTGCAACTCACTCATATACAATGTACTACACTGTGCATTTCGTCTAATGCGGGTTTTTCGGTAAATTCTAAGTTTTTCAGTGCAACTCACTCATATACAATGTACTACACTGTGCATTTCGTCTAATGCGGGTTTTTCGGTAAATTCTAAGTTTTTCAGTGCAACTCACTCATATACAATGTACTACACTGTGCATTTCGTCTAATGCGGGTTTTTCAGTAAATTCTAAGTTTTTCAGTGCAACTCACTCATGTACAATGTACTACACTGTGCATTTCGTCTAATGCGGGTTTTTCAGTAAATTCTAAGTTTTTCATGAAACTCACTCATATACAATGTACTACACTGTGCATTTCGTCTAATGCGGGTTTTTCAGTAAATTCTAAGTTTTTCAGTGCAACTCACTCATATACAATGTACTACACTGTGCATTTAGCCTAATGCCGGTTTTTCAGTAAATTCTAAGTTTTTCAGTGCAACTCACTCATATACAATGTACTACACTGTGCATTTCGTCTAATGCGGGTTTTTCAGTAAATTCTAAGTTTTTCAGTGCAACTCACTCATATACAATGTACTACACTGTGCATTTCGTCTAATGCGGGTTTTTCAGTAAATTCTAAGTTTTTCAGTGCAACTCACTCATATACAATGTACTACACTGTGCATTTCGTCTAATGCGGGTTTTTCAGTAAATTCTAAGTTTTTCAGTGCAACTCACTCATATACAATGTACTACACTGTGCATTTCGTCTAATGCGGGTTTTTCAGTAAATTCTAAGTTTTTCAGTGCAACTCTCTCATATACAATGTCCTACACTGTGCATTTCGTCTAATGTGGGTTTTTCAGTAAATTCTAAGTTTTTCAGTGCAACTCACTCATATACTATGTACTACACTGTGCATTTCGTCTAATGCGGGTTTTTCAGTAAATTCTAAGTTTTTCAGTGCAACTCACTCATATACTATGTACTACACTGTGCATTTCGTCTAATGCGGGTTTTTCAGTAAATTCTAAGTTTTTCAGTGCAACTCACTCATATAGAATGTACTACACTGTGCATTTCGTCTAATGCGGGTTTTTCAGTAAATTCTAAGTTTTTCAGTGCAACTCACTCATATACAATGTACTACACTGTGGATTTCGTCTAATGCGGGTTTTTCAGTAAATTTTAAGTTTTTCAGTGCAACTCACTCATATACAATGTACTACACTGTGCATTTCGTCTAATGCGGGTTTTTCAGTAAATTCTAAGTTTTTCAGTGCAACTCACTCATGTACAATGTACTACACTGTGCATTTCGTCTAATGCGGGTTTTTCAGTAAATTCTAAGTTTTTCAGTGCAACTCACTCATATACAATGTACTACACTGTGCATTTCGTCTAATGCGGGTTTTTCAGTAAATTCTAAGTTTTTCAGTGCAACTCACTCATATACAATGTACTACACTGTGCATTTCGTCTAATGCGGGTTTTTCAGTAAATTCTAAGTTTTTCAGTGCAACTCACTCATGTACAATGTACTACACTGTGCATTTCGTCTAATGCGGGTTTTTCAGTAAATTCTAAGTTTTTCAGTGCAACTCACTCATATACAATGTACTACACTGTGCATTTCGTCTAATGCGGGTTTTTCAGTAAATTCTAAGTTTTTCAGTGCAACTCACTCATATACAATGTACTACACTGTGCATTTCGTCTAATGCGGGTTTTTCGGTAAATTCTAAGTTTTTCAGTACAACTCACTCATATACAATGTACTTCACTGTGCATTTCGTCTAATGCGGGTTTTTCAGTAAATTCTAAGTTTTTCAGTGCAACTCACTCATATACAATGTACTACACTGTGCATTTCGTCTAATGCGGGTTTTTCAGTAAATTCTAAGTTTTTCAGTGCAACTCACTCATATACAATGTACTACACTGTGCATTTAGTCTAATGCGGGTTTTTCGGTAAATTCTAAGTTTTTCAGTGCAACTCACTCATATACAATGTACTACACTGTGCATTTCGTCTAATGCGGGTTTTTCGGTAAATTCTAAGTTTTTCAGTGCAACTCACTCATATACAATGTACTACACTGTGCATTTCGTCTAATGCGGGTTTTTCGGTAAATTCTAAGTTTTTCAGTGCAACTCACTCATATACAATGTACTACACTGTGCATTTCGTCTAATGCGGGTTTTTCAGTAAATTCTAAGTTTTTCAGTGCAACTCACTCATGTACAATGTACTACACTGTGCATTTCGTCTAATGCGGGTTTTTCAGTAAATTCTAAGTTTTTCAGTGCAACTCACTCATATACAATGTACTACACTGTGCATTTCGTCTAATGCGGGTTTTTCAGTAAATTCTAAGTTTTTCAGTGCAACTCACTCATATACAATGTACTACACTGTGCATTTCGTCTAATGCGGGTTTTTCAGTAAATTCTAAGTTTTTCAGTGCAACTCACTCATGTACAATGTACTACACTGTGCATTTCGTCTAATGCGGGTTTTTCAGTAAATTCTAAGTTTTTCAGTGCAACTCACTCATATACAATGTACTACACTGTGCATTTCGTCTAATGCGGGTTTTTCAGTAAATTCTAAGTTTTTCAGTGCAACTCACTCATATACAATGTACTACACTGTGCATTTCGTCTAATGCGGGTTTTTCGGTAAATTCTAAGTTTTTCAGTACAACTCACTCATATACAATGTACTTCACTGTGCATTTCGTCTAATGCGGGTTT